>NC_133130.1:170071282-170412948 GCF_048418815.1 Hemitrygon akajei | reverse complement strand
ATTTCCCTGAGAACATCTGCTCCCAATTTATGTTCCCACCTAATAGCATCATATTTCCCCCTACCCCAATTAAATGTTTTCCCAAATTGTCTGCATCTATCCCTTTCCAGCACTACAGTAAAGGAGACAGAATTGTGATCACTACCTCCAAAATGCTCTCCCACCGAGAGATCTGACACCTGACCAGGTTCATTTCTCGATACCAGATCAAGTACAGCCTCTCTTCTAGTTGGCTTATCTCCATAATGCATCAGGAAACCTTCCTGAACACACCTAACAAACTCCACCCCATCAAAATCCTTTGCTCTACAGAGATGCCAGTCAATTTCAGGAAAGTTAAAATCACCCATCACAACAAACCTATCACTAATGCACAATGTTGTCATTGGTCATAATCAGATGAAAATCCTGAATATTTGTACTCTTTTAAGTCCCTACACACTATGAGTTCACATCCTTTCTGATAATTGCAATTTTTTCTGAAATCAGAATTAGGTTTATTATCACCAGCATGTGTCATGAAATTTTGAAACTGATTTCACAAATCAGTCATTTCCTTTAACTGATTAAAATTTTCCATTTAGCAAGACTTTTTTTCATGTGCAGGTTAAAAATATGATATTTACTACTCTTTTCTGAATTGGGTAGCATTAAAAGCAGTGGCCAGAATGGACTCTGCAATCACCATTTCCTTTAATGACAGCCAGGTCCAGTATCTTAAAATGTGATGACCACAAACCAGGTAAAATTAAATGACCCAGATGCATTCTGATCTAATTTTGTGCTGGATTTAGGGTCTAACAATTAAATTAGGTGCCAGATTTTGACAAAGAATGTTGGGTAGCAGTACTGACTTTGATCTGAACCACCTGGATCACTTTCCTAACATTAAAATAAATTACTTGAGGTGCAAACCTTCCTGCATTGGGCAAGTAAGCACAGGTTTAGAAATGCTTCTGGCATGGGCTAACCTAGCTACTTAGTCCCCTTCTTAGTTTAAGCAAAATTAGGAGTTTGTTCTAAGTATGAGGGAAGAAAATAAATTGATCCATAAATCAGGATAACACTAGCAAAGCCTCACTTAAACAAACTAACTAATCTAATACTCATTTCTAAAAGTATACCCAAAAAATGCTGTTCTAAACATAGTTTCTCATTTTTATTATCTATAAATTGTACCTGTTTCAATAATGTTTTACATTTTAAACATTAACATATTTATTTTTAAATTCTTGCTGATTCAGAAAGTTTAACCAGTTGACAGGGAGAAAGGAAATAGATTATTAAAGAACTCTTCTGTGTTGTATGGGGACTCATATGAACTAACTTCAAAAGATCAAAGGTCGAATTGAAATACTGTGTCTTGGCAAAATCAGCAGCTGCATCCTTTAGCTTGTCAATGCATTTCCTTTCTTTGCAAAGCATTTCAATAATAAACAGTGTAATATTTTCTGTTCCGCGAACATCTTCTGTCATCTTTGCTCCTCCCCACTCCATACTGTTTCCTGCACATGGAACCAAATTATGCTGATACTGCATGTTTAGATGATAAATTCTAATTAAATATTAGTTACTCTTACAGATAAGCCAAAAATTGCTATAATTATTTAAGGGTGCTTTTGTTAAGAGATGTTGGAATCAATTTCACCTATTATTTGCTTCAAGCAAGGCTGGGAATTCCCTGCCATTCCCAGCAGTGCAAGTGTTCCCTACAAGTTTTGAGCACTGTTCTTTCTTCTAAGGGATGCTGGCACTAGACACTAGACATCAGAATAATACAGCACAGTACAGGCCCTTTGGCCCTCAATGTTGTGCTGACCCATATATTCCTTAAAAAAATTACTAACCCCACACTTCCCCATAACCCTCTATTTTTCTTTCATCTATGTGCCTGTCCAAGAGGCTCTTAAATACCCCCAATGTTTTAGCCTCCACCACCATCCCTGGCAAGTCATTCCAGGCACTCACAACCCTCTGTGTAAAAAACTTACCCCAGATGTCTCCCCTAAACTTCCCTCCCTTAATTTTGTACATATGCCCTCTGGTGTTTGCTATTCATGCCCTGGGAAACAGGTACTGGCTATCTACCCTGTCTATGCCTCTCATAATCTTGTAGACCTTTATCAAGTCCCCTCTCATCCTTCTATGCTCCAAAGAGAAAAGTCCCAGCCTGCTAACCTTGCCTCATAAGACTTGTTTTCCAATCCAGGCAACATCCTGGTAAATCTCCTCTGCACCCTCTCCATAGCTTCCACATCCTTCCTACAATGAGGTGACTAGAACTGAACACAATACTCTAAGTGTGGTCTCACCAGAGATTTGTAGAGTTGCAACATGACCTCTCTACTCTTGAACAGTCCCCCTGTTAATGAAGCCTAGCATCCCATAAGCCTTCTTAACTACCCTATCAACCTGTGCAGCGACCTTGAGGGATGTATGGATTTGAACCCCAAGGTCCCTCTGTTCATCCACACTCTTAAGTAACCATTAACCTTGTACTCAGCCTTCTGGTTTGTCCTTCCAAAATGCATCACCTCACACTTATCCGGATTGAACTCCATCTGCCACTTTTCTGCCCAACTCTGCATCCTGTCTATATCCTCTTGTAACCTTCAACAACCTACAGCTCTATCCACAACTCCTCCAATCTTAGTGTCATCCGCAAACTTACTCACCCATCCTTCCGCCTCTTCATCCAGGTCATTTATAAAAAATCACAAAGAGCAGGGGTCCCAAGACAGATCCTTGCAGCGCTCCACTAGTCACCGACCTCCAGGCAGAATACTTTCCTTCCACTACTACCCTCTGCTTTCTTCCTGTAAGCTAATTTTTTATCCAAACAGCCAAGGTTCCGCTGATCCCATGCTTCATGACCTTCTGGATGAGTCTCTCGTGGGGGACCTTGTCAAAGGCCTTGCTAAAATCCATGTAGACCACATCTACCACCCTACCCTCATCAATTTCTTCTGTTACCTCTTCAAATAACTCAATTAGGCTCATGAAGCACAACCTTCCCTTCACAAAGCCATGTTGCCTATCCTTGAGTAGACTGTACTTCTCCAAATGCTCTAAAATCCTATTCTTAAGAATCCTTTCCAATAGTTTGCAGACTACCGATCTAAGTCTTACCGATCTAAATCTATAGCTCCCAGGATTCTCCCTATTACCTTTTTTAAACAAGGGAACTACATTTGCCATTCTCCAATCCTCCAGCACCTCCCCTGCAGCCAAAGAAGATTCAAAGATCATAGCTACTGCTCCAACGATCTCTTCTCTCACTTCCCACAGCAACCTGGGGTGTATCACGTCCAGCCCTGGGGATTTATCAATCTTGATGTTTTTAAGAAGATCCAACACTTCTTCTTCCTTAATTTCCACATTGTCCAGCACACAGGCCTGTTCTATTTCGACCTTACCCTGATCAAGGTCCTTTTCACTTGTGAATACTGATTTAGGGCCTCCCCAACCTCCTCTGGCTTCAGGCACATGTTGCCTTCTTTATTCTTTAATGGCCCCTTCATTCTTGTCATCCTTCTGTTCTTCACATACACATAGAACGCCTTGCAGTTCTTCTTAATCCCACATGCCATGTCCTTCTCATGTCCCCTTCGAGTTCTCCTAAGTCATTTCTTAAGCTCCTTCCTGGCTTCCCTGTATTTCTCATGAGCCCCTTGCTTCCTGCTTCTAACATATGCTTCCTTCTTCCTCTTGACGAGTTGCCTCATGTATTTTGTCAGCCACGGTTCCCTTTTCCTACCATTTTTTCCTTGTCTCAGTGGGACAAACCTATCCTGAACCCAGCACAAGTGGTTCCTAAACTTCCTCCACATTACTTCTGTGCTATCAGCCTTTGATATCTGTTTCCGATTTACTCTCACTAGTTCCTGCCTCATCCCTTCATAGTTAGCCCTTCCCCAGTTAAGCTCTTTCCCATTTTGTCTGTTTTTATCCTTTTCCATAGCTCTGCTGAAGCTAAGGGAGTTGTGGTCACTCTCACCAAAATGCTCCCCCACCAAGAGGTCTGTCACCTGACCAGGTTCATTACTGAGAACTAGATCCAGTATGGCCTCTCCTTGCGTCAGCTGGTTCACATACTGTGTCAGGAATCCTTCTTGAACACACCTGACAAATTCAACTCCATCTATCCCCCTTGCAGTCAGGAGGTGCCAGTCAATATAAGGGAAGTTGAAATCACCCATAACTACAACCTTGTACTTCCTGCACCATTCTAAAATCTGCCTGCTTATCTGCTCCTCCTGAGTGCTGGAGGATCTCAGCAAGTCAGACAGGGGAAGGAATACAAACTAGAAGGAGATTGGTGAAGCGAGTCTGGGTGAGCTCATGGTCAAAGAATCAGAAGGCAGCAGAGATCACAGAGGGGGAGCAGAGCGAGAGTCACACTGACCTCCAGTCAAAGAGAGGATTTCAGCTTCTTCAGGGTCGGCATACGTTCCTCCAAGAGGCTCCACAGTGGAGCTGCCCATGCACCTGTCCAAATGTCTTTTGAACACTGTAATTCTACCTGCCTCTACCACATCCTCTGGCAGTCCATTCCACATGCTCACCACCCTCTGTGTGGAAAATGTTGCCCCTCAGATCCCCTGTAAATCTTTCCACCTCTCACTTTAAACCTACGCCCTGCAGTTTCAGACTCCAGTGTCATGGGAAAAATACCGTTACAACAAATCTGATCTGTGCCTCCCCAAAAATGTTATAAACCTCTATAGGCAAAACACTCCCAGCGGATCCAGTCTTCTTATAACTCAAGCCTCTAATCTTAGCAACGTCCTGGTGAATTACTTCTGCACTCTCCCCAGCTTAATTACATCTTTCAGAGTTGAGAGTCTCCTCCTGAAACGCCTAGTTATTCCCCTCCATAGATGCTGCCTGACCAGCTGAGTTCCTCCTGCAATTTGTGTGTGTTTCTGTAGTTTTTATTGTTGGATTTAGAGGTCGTTAACACTGTGAGGGAAAGGCAAAAATGAGCAGGGAAATTGGCGCTATATTTGAAGTTTGAGAAAGGGGTCAGCTCTGGGTCTAAGGACTTTTGAGGGAACAGGGAACTGCACAGATGCTGTTGACTGAAAACATTAAAATAATCTGTACTTCAGTTGTTTGGGCTGATCAGAACCAAAATCAGCTTGGAACTCACTGGAATCCAACTCAGAAGATATAGAAATCTAGCCCAGAAAAGTAAATGTATAAATTATCTATTAATTCACTACACATTCCTAGCTGCAGTTACACACAGAAATAACTGGTACCCACTTACACACACTCTTTTTCTCCTGTTCAAAAGGAATGATGCTAAGAACCATCTAAAGCACAAAGAGTACTAACTCAATGCAAGTTTTATAAATAATCTTCATCATAGACATAGTTTTATAAAACAGTTCTATAAATTCCTTCCCACTACATTCCCAAAGCATCGCTGATATTTAGGCCTCAGCTCTGCAAATCTCTTGCAGTAGAGATAAGTTCAAAGGTCACCCACCCAATACCGCTAAAACTAAAATCACTCATATTCAATTTTTTTTATAGGAACAAGTTCAATCAAATAGTCTCAAGAACCATTTGCCTGAAGGACATAAAGCATTCCTTCCTCATGTAAAATATGAGTAGATCAATTAAACTATTAACAGTATCTAAACTGCACAGGCATTGTCCATGATCTATTTAAGCTGCCACTATGTCGTTTTATCATGCATATTTCTTGACTGTCTGGAGAAGACAAATATCATAGTTTTATTATACGTGCATACTTTGACAATAAAATGAACCTTGAGCCTCCCAGCTTCTTACTTCATCCCTCCTCCCTCGCCAACTGGCTTCACCTATCAGATTCTAGCTTGTGTTCATTACTTTCTCCCCCACCTTCTTGGAGCTGCAAACTTAGTCAGCTCTGTAACGGGCACTCTCCTCCATGGTATCCAGCACATCTGCAGGGAGCGATGCCTCAAACAAGTGGCATGTATCATTAAAGACCCCCATCAACCAGTCTCAATGCTACCATCGAGAAGGAGGCACGGAAGCTTGAATTCAAGAACAGCTTCTTCTCCTCTGCCATCTGATTTCTGAATGGGCATTGAGCCCATAGACTGTAACTCATGAATTCTTTATTTGTATTTTTTGTACTACTTATTTAACTATATACACACACACACACATATATATATACTTATTGTAGCTCAAAGCTTTTTCCTCTCTATCATGTATTGCATTGTAGTGCTGCTGCAAAGATAACAAATTTTACAACATATGCTGGTGATATTAAACCTGATTCTGATTATTCTGGCTTCATCCCGCTTCCTTTCCAGTCCTGATGAAGGGTCTTGGCCTGAAACATTGATTGTTTCCATGGATGCTGACTGACCTGCTGAGTTCCTCCAGTATTTTGTGTGTGTAACATTTGTATATTGTTTTTCACATCATCCTAAAGCTCCTTACAAGTACATGCTGCATTACAGTCATTATTATAATGTGTGGAACATGGCAGACAACTACCCAGTCAGCTCACATATCCGTGTAGTAAGAGAAGAAGTAGAATATTCTCAAACCTCTCCTGCTACACTGGGAGGCATGGTTGCGTAACAGTTAGGACAACGCTTTTCGGAGTCAGCTGTGAAACGCATCAGTTTTCAATTCCGGCTGCAGTCTGTATTAAGTTTATTGATTGCCTCGTGACAGCATAGGTTTTCTCCAGGTGCTCCGGTATCCTCTCACTTTCGTACGGGATAGGGTTAGCGAGTTGTGGGCACGCTGTGTAGGCACCAGAAGCATGGCGACACTTACAGGCTGCCCTGACACAATCCTCGCTGATTTGATTTGACGCAAATGGCATTCTTCACTGGATGAACGGTCGATATTTTGGTCCGAGACTGTTCATCAGGGTCTCGGCCTGAAACATCAACTGTTTATTCATTTCTGTAGATGCTGCCTGACCTGCTGAGGTCCTCCAGCGTCTTGTGTGCGTTACTCTGAATTTGCATCACTGCAGAATCTCATTTGTTTACACATTTCACTGCATGTTCTGATGTACTTGTGACAAATAAAGCCAATCTTTAAATCTTTGAAACCTATAAATCATTGGCCGCATTCAGGAGCAATGTAACAAGGTAGGACTCTTGGATACTAAACTCACTTTTGTTAGTAAATTTCAGCTGTCTGGATTGGCCGAGTGAACACGACAGAGAGGAGGAAAAGCTACCGATTATGGTCTAATGCAGCAAAGAAAATGATGGGTGTGTGTTACAGGCTTAACACCAATTCCGGGAGTTGGATGATTCAATTATTACTTGCAAGGCAGATGGAAGAGACGGCTTCCCAGTGAGAGCTCTGCTGAAAGGAGTGTAGCACAATGGATAGAAAGGCTGACTGGGTAGACACTGAGAAACGTTTATACCTGCAGGTTGGCCTATAGTTTTCCTTCCTCTTGGGCACTACAGTAGTGTAGCGGTTAGCGCACACCATTATAGACCAGAGCGCCGCAGTTTGCAGTTCAATCCCAGCATCCTCTGAACTTCCTTCCTGTGAATGCGAGGGGTTTCTCTGGGTGCTCTGGTTTCCTTCTACAATCCAGCTTGTAGAGAACTGGTCATTGTAAATTATTCAGAGTTACAATCCGGGGCAGCTAGGTGGCGCAGCTCGAAGGGCCGGAAGGGCTCTTTCTGTGTCAAGACAGGACTGGATAACTCTGCCCAGTTTATACATGCACAAGAGCTTTCCCCAGAGGACGCTGGTTACACGCAAGCTTGGTCACGGAAAGAGGCCCTTTGGCCAAGATTCTCCATCCAAGCTAGTCCCAATTGCTGGTATTCAGCCAATCAACTTCAAAATCTTCCTAATCCACGGACCTGTCCAATTTTTTTTTTCAAAGATGTTATTGTAGCTGCTTCAACCACTTTCTTTAGCAGCTACAATGACAACTTTCGTTATACACCAACCCTCTGTGTAAAAACAATTGCAGCTCAAGTCTCACAAGATCAGTTCCTTGTCATCTGACTGCACAGATAGACAACCAAATGAAACTACATTCCTCTGGACCAGACTGCACCCACACAAGAGATATCACACACAGCACATAAACCAAAATATTAATAAAATATTATCTTCCCTCTTATCTTAATCCTGTGCCCCCAGTTATGGATCCTCTCCCCCATGTATCTATCTCCCCATGATTTCAAACACCTCTATGAGATCACTCCCAGCCTGCTATGCTCCAAGGAATAAAATCCCAACCTGTCCAATCTATAACTCAGTCCCTTGAGTCCTGGCCTCATCCTTGTAGATCTTTTGTGCTCTCTTTCCAGTTTAATCTAAGTACATATATGCCACCATACGATTCATTTTAGTTTTTTCTTGTGGGCATACTCGGTAAATCCAAGAAATGTAATAGAATCAACCCAACAGGATAGACAAACAACCATTGTGGACAATAAACTGCGCAAATACAAAAAGAATGAAAAAAAGAGAGAGAAAGAAAGAAAGAGTAAGAAAGGGGAAAGAGAGAGTGAGAGAAAGGAAAAAAGAAAGAAATAAGCAAGCAATAAATGTCAAGAACATGAGATGAAGAGTCCTTGGAGCGAGTCAAAGGTTGTGGGAGCAGTTCAGTGACGGGGCAAGTGAAGTTATCCCCTTCAGTTCATGTAGTTGTGCTCAGTGTTGGGGAGGGCTTTACCCATGAAGAATGGCTGTATCCATTACTCTTTTTGTTCAAGGACATTGGTGTTTCCATATCAGACCATGATACAGTCAATATACTCTCCACCAAATATTTAAAGAAGATTGTCAAAGTCGTGTTCTTTTCATAATTGGACTTACATGCCCAGGACAAATCCTCTGAAATAATAACACCAAGGAATTTAAAGTTGCTGACTCTCTCCATTTCTGATCCCTCAGTGAGGAATGGCTCATGGACCACACACAAAATGCTGGTGGAAAGCAGCAGGCCAGGCAGCATCTATAGGGAGAAGCATTGTCAACGTTTCGGGCCGAGACCCTTCGTCAGGACTAACTGAAAGGAAAGATACTAAGAGATTTGAAAGTAGTGAGGGGAGGGGGAAATGCGAAATGATAGAAGACCGGAGGGGGTGGGGTGAAGTTAAGAGCTGGAAAGGTGATTGGCAAATGGGATACAGAGCCGGAGAAGGGAAAGGATCATGGGACGGGAGGCCCAGGGAGAAAGAATGGGGGAGGGGAGCACCAGAGGGAGATGGAGAACAGGCAGAGTGATGGGCAGAGAGAAAAAAAGGGGAGGGGGAAAAACTAAATATCAGGGATGGGGTAAGAAGTGGAGGAGGGGCATTAATGGAAGTTAGAGAAGTCAATGTTCATGCCATCAGGTTGGAGGCTACCCAGCCGGTATATAAGGTGTTGTTCCTCCAACCTGAGTGTGGCTTCAACTTGACAGTAGAGGAGGCCATGGATAGACATATCAGAATGGGAATGGGACGTGGAATTAAAATGTGCGGCCACTGGGAGATCCTGCTTTCTCTGGCGGACAGAGCCATTCCCATTCTGATATGCACCTACACTCTGTCCGCCAGAGAAAGCAGTACCTTGGTCTTGCAGACATTGAACGAGAGGGTGTTGTGGTACCATTCAGCCACATTTTCAATCCCTCTCATATATGCTGGTCCATCACCACTTTTGATTCAGCTTATGACAGTGCATCACCAGTAAATTTAAATATGGCGTCAGAGCTCTGCTGAGCCTCACTGTCGTAAGTATAAAGTGAGTACAGCAGGGGGCTAAGCATAATAACATCATTCCTAGGGAAGGGCAACCAAAACTGAACACAACAGTCCATCAGCCACAGGGAGCAGAATTAGGCCACTTGGCCCTTCATGTCATTACCACTCCATCATGGCTGATTTATTACCCTCTCAACCCCATTCTCCTGCCTTCTCCCCGTAACCTTTGATGCCCTGACGAATCAAGAACCAGTCAATCTCTGCTGTAAATATACCCAATGACTTGGCCTCCACAGCAGTCTGTGGCAATGAATTCCACAGATTCACCACCTTCTGGCAGAAGAAATTCTTCCTCATCTCTATTCTAAAGGGACATCCTTCTATTTTGAGGGTGTGCTCTCTGGTCGTAGACTCCCCCGCCCGAGGAAGGGTCCTTTCTCCACATTCACTGCATCCAGGTCTTTCAATATTCAGTAGGTTTCAACTAGATCCCCCCTCATTCATCCAAACTCCAGTAAATACAGGCCCAGAGCCATCAAACACTTCTCAGGCATTAACCCTTTCATTCTGGGATATTTCTCATGAACCTCCTCTGGATCCTCTCCAATGCCAGCATCTCCTTTCTTAGATAAAGGGCTCACAATACTCCATCCACGTGTAGCCTTACCAGCATCCTTACAACTGCACCCAGAACTCCAGTGGCGTGGCCAATCCAAACGCTGTCCCATGATAAGAAACATAAAGCCAAATCTTTGCCTGTGGAGCGTCTGAATGAAGTTGCTAAATAGATGGCAAGCACACAGGAGATTCTGCAGATGCTGAAAATCCAGAGTAACCCACACAAAATGCTGGAGGAACTCAGCAGATCAGGCAGCATCTGTGGAAATGAATAAACAGTCGATGTTTCGAGCTGTGACCCTTCAGCAGAACTGAAAAAAAAAGAATAACGTTGTTTGAAGTAGTGATGAAGGGTTTTGGCCCATATCATCAACTCTTTATTCCTCTTCGTAGATGCTTCCTGACCTGTAGAGCCCCTCCAGTGTTTTGTGTGTGTGTTGCTCTGGATTTCCAGTATCTGCAAAATCTCTTTATGTTTAGGTCAGTCAGAGTCTGTGGAAGGGAATAAACATAAGAATATAAGACTTAAAACAGTTAACTTTTGGGGCCAAGCCCCGTCATCATAACTGAAGGTTAGTAATGTCCATATTCTGACACCTGCAGAGATCTGGATTAATTTTAGGCTCCCTTAAGTTTCCGGACCTACTTGTTTTTCCAGTCTCAGGAGTAAGATGCAGCAATAAATCATGAATCTGAAGGCGCAGTCGCTTCAGACCAGCTCCTTCATTCAATACTTTTTAATACAGAGACGGAGAAATGCAACACCGGCCGTCAGTTCAAGATAGCAATGCAGATCATTATTAAATCACGATGATTTGTAACATCAGAACTTGTGTACCGTGAGAGATGAAGAGCAGAGGCCTGGGGATGAGAGGGTTAATTAGAAGGGAGGACACTGGATATTTTATGGAGTCTGACCCAGGACAGCAGCTGCCTCCAACATGATTGCCAGGAAATCCTTTGCTTTTCTCGTCTCTGTAACTATTTCAGTGAGGGTGAGTAATCCCTTACCCAGGAGGGCTTTGGCGTGAGTCCACAAAATGGTCTCCCACAGCAGTGCCCAGGATGCAACCTCACCGTTTCCTCAGGCAGAGGGGGCACCCCGCCACTCTCCACTACCCACCCACCGCCAACCATCCGTGCTCTCTTCCCGCTGCTGCCAACAGGGAGGAGGTACAGGAGCCTCGAGTCCCACACCAGCTGCTTCAGGAACAGTTATTTCCCTTCAGTCATCAGGCTTTTGAACAGGGGGATAACGTCACTCACTCTATCAGTGAACTGATCACACAATCTACGGTCTCATTCTTAAGGACTCTACAACTTGTGTTCTCAATATTAATTGCTTCCTTGCTTGCTTATTCATCTATTTATTTGGTATTTGCACAGTCTGTTTTCTTTTGCACGTTGGCTGTTTGTCCATCGTTGTTGTGTGCAGTTTTTCATGATTCTATTGTTTCCTTGTATCTACTGTGAATGCCCACAAGAAAATGAATCTCAAGAGTTGTATACAGTGACATATATGTACTTTGACAATAAATTTAATTTAAACTTTGCCTGAGGGTGGAAGGGTTTATTAATCACAGACCTCCCCCACCCCCCATTGCCAGTGCTGTAATCTGCCTAAGATCTAAAACACAGGTTTGGCTACAACTTGTAGACCCACCAGCTTTGGATGGTGAACGTCAGCTCCTATGTCCCTACTGGGAGAAGTACACAAACGTCAGGTGAACACAATATTCACACTTGGAGGATTGTGTTCAGCTTCGGTTGCCTCATTACAGGAAGGATGTGGAATCTACAGAGAGGGGATTTCAGTCAAGTCAAGTCAAGTCACTTTTATTGTCTTTTCGACTGTAACTGCTGGTACAGTGCACAGTAAAAACGAGACGACGTTTTTCAGGACCATGGTGTTACATGACACAGTACAAAAACTAGACTGAACTACGTAAAAAAAAACAACAGAGGATACTGCCTGGATTAAAGAGCACGTCTGATGCGGATAGGATGAGTGAGCCAGGATTTTTCTCTCTGGGGTGAAAGAGGATGAGAGCTGAGATGAGATGATAGAGGTGTATAAGATGATAAGAGGCACAGATACAGCTGACAGCTAGAGACATTTTCCTAGGCTGGGAAAAGCTAATACAAAGGGGCATAATTTTAAGGTGATTGGAGGAAACTATAGTTTTTTTACACAGTGATGTGATATCCTGTCGGGGGTGGTGGTAGAGGTAGATACATTAGGAAAATCAAGAAGCTCTTAGATAGGTACATGGATGACAGAAAAATGGAGGCTGTGTGCTTAGGGTAGGTTAAAGGGTTGGCACAATATTGTGGGCCGAAGTGCCTGTACTGTGCTGTAATGGTTTATGTTCTAAGTTCTATGTTCAAGTGATGGGTAAAATATTCAAAGTTCAAAGTTAGTGAGGCAATTATGGCAGCGAAAATGGGATCCAGGAGTGATAGGGACTTTCCCTTGACCATTAGACGTCCCTCTCCAACCACCAGGGTTTTTTCCCTGCCCAGTTGACAGAAAACCCCACGCCCAGCACCAGATCTTCCCATATTCTGTGTCTCAGCCAATAACTGCTCTTGCCACATTCGCTTGAACAGCACACAGTCTGCTGGAGAGTCTCAACAGGTCATGCAGTGTCTGTGCGGGGACAGGAACCGTCACTAATTTGGGCCAGTGCTAACAAACTCCAAACAGCACAATTTCTCTCCCCCACGCCCACAGGTGCTACTTGACCTGCTGGGTTTCTCCAACAGATTGTGTGTTGCTCCAGGTTCCAGTACCTGCAGTCTCTGGTGTTGCTGCTCCTTTAGAAGTTAGATTTCATTTCCACTTGTGTAAGAGTGTCAAAGGTCACTGGGAGAAGGCGGGAGAATGGGTTTGAGAGGAGTAATATATCAGCCGTGATAGACCATAGGTCCATAATGTATAGGCTATTTGGCCCATCAAGTCTGTTCTGCCATTTCATCATGGCTCTCTCTCAGCCCCAATCTCCTGCTTTCTCCCCATATCCCTTCATGCCTTGAACAATCAAGAATCTATCAACCTCCGCCTTAAATTTATCCAATGACTTGGCCTCCACAGTTGGCTGTGGCGTCAAATCCCACACAGTCACCACTCTCTGGCTAAAAAAAATCCCTCCTCATTTTCAATCTAAAAGGATGCCTCTCTATTCTAAGATTGTATCCTCTGGTCTTATACTCCCCCACCATAAAAAACATCCTCTCCACATCTACTCTATCGAGACTTTTTTTTTAACATTCGATAGGTTCCAATGAGGTCACCCCTCATTCAAGTCAAGTCAATTTATTGTCATTTCGACCATAACTGCTGGTACAGTGCATAGTAAAAATGAGACAACGTTTTTCAGGACCATGGTGTTACATGACACAGCACAAAAAACTAGACTGAACTACATAAGACCTACACTGGACTGCATAAAGTGCACAAAAACAGTGCAGGCATTACAATAAATAATAAACAGGACAGTAGGGCAAGGTGTCAGTCTAGGCTTCGTGTATTGAGGAGTCTGATAGCTTGGGGGAAGAAACTGTTACATAGTCTGGTCGTGAGAGCCCAAATGCTTCAAAGCCTTTTCACAGACGGCAGGAGGGAGAAGAGATTGTATGAGGGGTGCGTGGGGTCCTTCATAATGCTGTTTCCTTTGCTGATGCAGCGTGTAGTGTAAATGTCCATGATGGCAGGAAGAGAGACCCCGATGATCTTCTCAGCTGACCTCACTAGTGATAGAATGGCAGAGCACGCAATGGGCCAAATGGCCTAATACTCCTCCTACGTGTTATGATTTTAATACACCACAGCAAGGTCCTAACAGAAGTAATTGGTGAATAAAATTGATAAGGGAACTGTTTGTGGTCTCATGGGCTGGCGTGTTTGTGTTATAGTGTATGGACAGAACATACTGTATATTCTGCATTCCAACTTTAAACCTGACACAGAGAATGAAAACCCCCAGCAGCTCCATTAACTGTGAAATACTCCTCTTACCATTCCCTGTATGTTCACCACCACAGACACAGCATCACTTCATGGACACAATCAATCAACGTATATAACTTATCTTATGTATTTATATTTATTGTGTTTTTTGTTATTGTGTTCTTTTTCTTATTGTGTTTTTTTGTGTGCTGCGTCAGATCCAGAGTAACAGTTATTTAGTTCTCCTTTACACTTGTTAACTGAAAGTGATATTAAACAATCTTGAATGTAGACTGGCCTGGCATAATTTCCAAAATTAAGCCATATTTTTTCTCTTCTGTTGCAATACTTTCCAGTGAAGCACAACTGATTTGATGGTGGATGTCACAGTTTATCAGTGAAGGCTGAAATTCCATCATTTCTGATTTGGACTAGAACATTTAAACATTTGAAGTAACGTCACAGTTGTTAACCTGATCTTTGGTGGATAAGCAGTGTCTTCATTAATACAACATACATTATCAGCCCCAAGGCCCTTGCTGGATGTGTTTGGCAGGTCCTTTTACAGCACCAGCTTCTGACCTTCACACAATAAACTCAAGGCTGAGATGGGTGTCCCTAGTATTGAAACTGTTTACAGTCAGGAAAAGTAAAATCATTTTTTACTCTGAATGAATGACAAGCCTGCAACGTAGAAAATGAACTCATGTCATCAAAATGTCTGCTTAATCTTAACAACAGCCATCAAGTTCATCTTGGACATAAATTTTTCATGTAACAGAAAATTGAAAAATATGAACCAGGTCTGTGACCTTTTGGTTTCCAACTTTCCTCCGTTTTGAAGTTCTGAGATGGGCCTGCTGTTCTAACTGTGTAAACATGCAACAAATACAGGAATGACTACTTGGAATAGGAGACGTGGGGAGAAAGCTTTCAGAAGACATTAGTGTTCAGCTTCTGCGGACCAATGTTTTGTATTAAAGCAAAAGAATTCAGGAAGCAATTCTTTACTCCAGGGAAAGGTGGAACTCTCTTCCACAAGGCTGATAAATTATGACTTAATTTATATCTTCAAGGTTGTGATAAATAACGTTTGAGTAGGTAAAGGCAAAAGAATACGAAACAAACATGGGCAAACAGAGTTAAAATACAAAGTTAATGAGCTAAATACCTGCATTTCCAGAGAACCGCTCACATATGTTCCACGATACACAGAAGTACTTTATACCCAATACCTGTTATGAGACAGAATTGATGGGCTGAATGGCCCACTTATACTCTTCAAAAACAGCCTTGGGGAGTTGCGCATTTTGCCAGTCTGCATAAACACCCATCCAATAGTGTGGCTAGAACTCCAGTGCAATCTTACCAGCATTTTATAAAGTTGCAACCTAACATCTCCGCTATGTGCCCTGACCAAAATTCTGCGTGCCGCAGTACTGTAGCAGTTAATGTGAAGTTATTGCAGCTCGGAGCATTGGCATTCAGAGTTCAGTTGCTATGTCATCCATAAGGAGTTTGTACATTCTTCCTGTAAGCGTGTGGGTCTCCTCCGGGTGCTCTGATTTCCCACACAGTCCGAAGACCTACTGGTTAGTAGTTTCATTGGTCATTGCAAGTAGTCCTGTGATTAGTCTCAGTATAAACATGTGGGTTGCTAGGTTGTGTGACTTGTCAGGCCAGAAGCGCCTGATCCATAAGGTATCTCCAATTAAATAAATAAGTAAAGACAAGTGTGCCATATGCTTTTTTCGCCACTTTATTGAACAGCACTGCTGTTTCCAGGGAACTGAACCTTGAAGTCTCTCTGTTCAACAACATTCCTTCGGCCTGACTATCATACACATCCCAACACTGTCTGATTTCCCAAGATTACACTCGGTGGCCACTATATTTGGTACACCTGTACATCTGCTTGTTAGTGCAAATATCTAATCAGCCAATCATGTGGCAGCAACTCAATGCATAAAAGCATGCAGACATGGTCAGGAGGTTCAGTTGGGGAAGAAATATGATCAAGTGGCTTTGACTGTGGAATGGTTGTGCCAGATGGGGTTGTCTGAGTCAAAGTCAAAGTAAAATTTGTTATCAGACAACTGGTGATGTCATCGTCGAGAATGGCAGCTTAAGTCACAAGCTCCTCCGGAAAAACGCATATTAAGCCCTGTTATCCCATCAAATATAATATTTTTCAAAAAATATTTGAACTGAAAACAGGGGCAAGAATGGGGAGAAGAAATGGAAATAAAAAAAGCAATACTGCGCAGCCTGCGTCCGAGAGGAGTGCAGCGAGCGGCTCTCCTACCCGACCGCGTGCTAGTGAGGCGGCCGCCGGGCCTCGCTCAGGCGAAGTGGCGAATATCTTCGAAATCCTGAAAGAAATAATGGAGGTCCAGAAAGATATGAAGCAGCAGCTCCGTGATATTAAGGCAGAGCTCGCCAGCGTTAATCAAAAAATAGCGGTGGCAGAGACTCGCATTGAGAAGGTGGAAGATCGCGTTCAAAACGTGGAATGGATACTGAGCAAGACAATAAAAATATTACATCACCAAGGTAAACTGCTTGACCTGGAGGGAAGATCATGGCGGAAAAATATCAGAATCTACAATGTTCCCGAAGGAGCGGAGGGCTCATCTATGACGGAGTTTGTTGGAAAGTTACTGTGGGACGTGCTGCATCTTCCCTCGGTTATGGAGCTGGAAGTCGAGAGAGCCCACCGCGCGTTCGTTCCAAAACCTACCCAGGATAGAAAGCCACACTCAATAATAATTAAATTCCTGCGGTACAGCATCAAGGCGCAGATTCTACAAAGAGCCTGGGGTAAGAAGAGAGTGTTTTACGATGATAAATTAATATATTTCAACCAAGATTACCCCCTTGCAGTCCCGCAGAAATGCAAAGAATACTCTGAAGTAAAGCGAGTACTAAAGCAAAATAAGATTAGATTTCAAACTCCATACCCTGCTAAACTTCGTGTTTTATGACGACGGGACACGGTTGTACCAGACAGTGGAAGAGGCAACTACAGACATGAAGGCCAGAGGTTTGCCCGTCAGCGTGACCAAAATGAGGGAAAGCCTGACTGAAGAATGATCCCGCTCCGCTTGGGAAATAGTGTGAGAATTGAGAAGGCAGGAGACGGGAGGAGGCCGAGAGAAATATATCAGGAAGAGACCGGGAATTTCCCAATGACAGTCCTCACCCCCTTCAGAACAGCCATAAGGTTTGGCTAACTTTAAAAATGTTGAGAAGCTAAACGGAAGCAAAAGTACACGGTGATATACCTATCTCGAGAAATACTTTTATAATGTGGATTTTATATTACTTGTTATTCTTTATTCTCTCACTCACTCCTTTTTCCCCACAAAAATGAGAATATATATATGTGTATGTAATGTGTGTGTGTGTATGAGTATGTACGTGTGTGTGTATATCTATATATAGATAGGAGGAGTACACAGGGAAATCTTTTCTGTGTAATGGATTTGTTCACTGACTTTTATGAATACTGCAATGGGGGCCCTCAACTCACAAGTAGGAGGGGTTATCCCCCACAGCTAGACATTTCCTCTAGCTCAACACAGTGTCATCTACTAGAGACCTCAGCCTTGGAATCACACGTGCATTGCCATTTTTGTTGTTATTTGCATTTCTTGGTTCTTATTTGTTCAGGGAGTAGATTGATTAAGTTTTATTCTAATTTCAATGATACACTGACAGATAAATACAGATGGCTAAGGACAAGGTAAAATTCATTTCTTTTAATGTCAATGGGCTATTAAATCCAATCAAACGTAAGAGAATTTTATCCAATTTGGAACAATTTGATTCATACTGGGAAAAATGGTTTAACTACATAATGCCTTGTAGGCCTGATTTTATTCTCACAGATCAATGAATCTGTTGTAAAAAAAAAATCACTCCCTACTTGTACATAGTTCTTTCCTTTTGCTTGTTTTTTCTCTCCACTCTTTTCTATAAGTGTGTACCTCAGATAAATACTTTGTGGAGATTTGTGATATATATGATTATATGATATATATGCACAATGTCTGAAATACATCTTATGGAAATGTTTGTTTGATGATGAACTTCAATAAAAAAATAAATTCCAAAAAATATTTGTTACCAGAGTACATACATGTCACCGCTTACAACCCTGGGATTCTTTTTCTGCGGGCATACCTAGCAAATCTATAGAATGGTAACTATAAACTGTAAATATCAGGAAATGTAAAGAAACTATGCAAATGCAGATATAAGTAAATAGCAATAAATAATGAGCATGAAATAACAATATAACAAAGTCCTTAAATGAGTGTTCAAGAGCCTGATGGTTGAGGGGTAGTAACTGTTCTCGAACCTGGTGGTTTGAGTCCTGGGGTTCCTGTATCTTCTACCTGATGACAGCAGCAAGAGACCACGGCCTGGGAGGTGAGGATCTTTGATGTCGGATGCTGTCTTTCTACGGCAACGTTTCATGTAAATGTGCTCAATGGTTGGGAGGGTTTTACTTGTGACGTACTGGGCCAAATCCACTAACTTTTGTAGGATTTTCCACTCAAAGGCATTGGTGTTCCCATACCAGGCCATAATGTAACCCATCACCACACTTTTCAGCTACAGAAGTTCGCCAAGGTTTTCGATGGCATGCCGAACCACTGCAGCCTCCTGAGGAAGTGGAGGTGTTGTCATGCTTTCTTTGTAATAATATTTATATGGTGGGTCCAGGACAGGTCCTCTGAGATAGTGACACCCAGGAATTTAAAGCTACTGACCCTCTCCACCTCTGATCCTCCAATGATTACTGGTTCACAGACCTCTGGTTTCCTTCTCCTGAAGTCTACCATCAGTACCTTGGTCTTGTTGACATTGAGTCAGACAAGTTTTCTATCTCCCTACAGTGTACTGATTCATCGACCCCTTTAATACAGCCCAACAATACAGCTTTGTTAATGACAAAGGGAGAGGAGAATGGCCAGGCTGGTTCAAGCTGACGGGAAGGTGACAGTAACTCAAATAACCACGCATTACAACAGTGGGGTGCAGAAGAGCATCTCTGAATGCACAACATGTTGAACCTTGAAGTGGATGGGCTCCAGCAGCAGAAGACCACACTGGGCTCCACCACTATGTCGACTCAGGTCTAGGGGGCCACCACGGTACCTAATAAAGTGGCCACTGAATGTCTATGCTCAAGGCTGGGAAAAATAACTTCTGAGTAGGTAAAGGCAAGAAGAATACAAAACAAATATCAGTCAACTGAGTTAAAATACAATGCTAATGAGCCCAAACACCTGCATTTCACACATGTTCCAGGATAGACTGATGTACCTTGTACTTAACGCAGCCTGATGGTGTTTCCACAGTTCAAAGCGTATTTATTATCAAAGTACATATATGTCACCACATATGTGACACTGGATTGCATAGAGGGGGAGAGAGTTTAAAAGTAGTGAGTCGGCACATTTTGTGCATCACACACCCGATTACACACAATTAGGCACAGCAAGGTCCAAGTTGTTTAAGTGGAGCAGCCATTGTGTGAGTGGGCCAGTGTTGGAGTGGAGAGTTGAAGCTTTGGCAAGGCAAGGTATATGCTGTAGGTATTTTATTTTGTTATTTATTCTTTCTTTCTTTCTTATTGCACACTTAGAACGGAGGGGACGTCAGACAGGACAGTGAAATGTTCCTCTTGCAGTGATGTGGGGAGGCCTCCAGGGTCCCTAGCTTCTACGCTTGCAGGAAGTGCATCCAGCTGCAGCTTCCAACAGACCATGTTAAGGAATTGGATGAACTTTAGAACATTCCGGAGTCTGAGGAGTTGACAGACAAGACATACAGGAAGGTAGTTTCACACAAGTAACTGGGTGACTGTCGGGGTGGGACTGTGGACGTTGGGATACTGTTGGGGGGGGAGCTAGCAGAGGAAAATCACAGCACTGAGTCTAGCTCCGTGGCTCTGAAGGGAAGGGGTGGTTGAAGAGGCGAATTGTAGTGGTGGGGGATTTGTTGGTTAGAGGAACAGAAGGGAGGTCCTGTGGATGAGAATGAGATTCCGGATGGTACATTGCCTCCTGGGTGCCAGGATCTGGGATATCTCGAATCAAGTCCACAGCATTCTTAAGTGGGAAGGTGAACAGTTAGAGGGGTTCTCCACATTGGTACCAATGGTATGGGGTAGGACGAGTGCTGAGGGAGTTCAGGGAGTTATATGCTCAGTTAAAGAACAGGACCTCCAGCCTTGTGATCTCAGGATTGATAACCGTGCCACCTGCTAGTGAGGCCAGAAATAGGAAGCTCATACAGTTGAATATGTGGCTGAGGAGTTAATGCAGGAGGCAGAGGTGCACATTGGGCTCTTTCACAGAGGGCAGTTTGCACCTGAACTGGAAAAGAAAGTACTAATAGCCTAGCAGGAAGGTTTACTAGTGCTGCAAGAGGGGGTTTAAACTAGAGTTCAGGGACATGGGAACCAGAGTGCCAGAATAGATAGTTAACTGGCTGTGGAGAAAGATGTTGTACTACTAAAGTTAATGACCGCAAGACAGTGGATATCGTCTACATGGACTTTAGCAAGGCCTTTCACATGGGAGGTTGAAGGTTTAGTCATTTGGCATTCAAGATAAGGTAGTAAATTGGATTAGATATTGCCTTTGTGGAAAAAGCTAGAGAGTGATTCTATATGGTTGTTTCTCTGACTGGAGGCCTGTGACTAGTGGTGTGCCACAGGGATCAGTGCTGGGTCCATTGTTGTTTGTCATCTATATCAATGATCTGGATGATAATGTGGTTAACTGGATCAGCAAATTTGTGGATGACACCACGACTGGGGCTGTAGTGGACAGCGAGGATGACTATCCAAGCTTGCAGTGGGATCTGGACCAGCTGGAGAACGGGCTAAAAAATGGAAGATGGAATTTTAACACAGGCAAGAGTGAGGTGCACTTTGGGAAGACCAACCAAGATAGGTCTTACACAGGGAGCGGTAGGGCACTGAAGAGTGCGGGAAAACAGAGGGAATCTGGGAACACAGATTCACAGTTCATTGAAAATGATTGGGAGCCTATGGTTTTACAGGAAAGATTCTAGCATGGATAAAGCAGTGGCTGATTGGCAGGAGGCAAAGAGTGGGAATAAAGGGAGCCTTTTCTCACAGGCTTCCGATGATTAGTGGTGTTCCACAGGAGTCTGTGTTGCAGTGATCTGTATGATGGAATTGATGGCTTTGTTGTAGACAATAAGATAGGTGGAGAGGCAGGAAGTTTTGAGGAAGAAGAGAGACTACAGAAGGACTTAGGCAGATTAGGAGAACGGGCAAAGAAATGGCAGCTGGTATACAGTGTTGAGTACGGTCATGCACTTTGGTAGAAGAAACTAGAGTGTTGACTATTTTCTAAATTGAGAGAAAACACAAACAGAACTGAGGTGCAAAGGGGCTTGAGAGCCCTTGTGCAGGATCCCCTAAAGGTTAGTTTGCAGGTTGGGTCTATGGTGAGGGAGGCAAATGCAATGTTAACATTCATTTCAAGAGGACTAGAATATAAAAGCAAGAATGTAATGTTGAGACTTTATAAATCACTGATGAGGCCTCACTTGGAGTATTATGAGCAGACTTTGTCTTAGAAAGGATGTGCTGAAACTGGAGAGGGTTCAAAGGAGGTTCACGAAAATGATTGTAGGATTTAATGACTTGTCATATGAAGAGCATTTGATGGCCCTGTACTCACTGAAATTCAGAAGAATGAAGGGTGACCTCATTGAAACCTATCAAATGGTGTAAAGTCTTGATAGAGTGGATGTGGAGAGGATGTTTCTTATGGTGGGGGAGTCTAAGACCAGAGGACACAGCCTCAGAATAGAGGGGCGTCCTTTTAGAATGGAGATGAGGAAGAATTTCTTAAGCCAGGGAGTGGTAAATCTGTGGAATTCTTTGCTACAGGCAGCTGTGGAGGCCGAGTCTTTATGTATATTTAAGGCAGAGGTTGACAGAATCTTGATTGCTCAGGGCACGAAGGGAAACACAGGGAGAAGGCAGGAGATTGGGGCTGAGAGGAATATTGTATCAGCCTTGATGAAATGTCAGAGCAGACTTGATGGGCCAAATGGTCTAATTCTGCTCCTGGATCCTGTGGTCTTACGATCTAACATCTGCCAGCTCTCTCTCTCCTACCATTTATTTTGGCTTCTGCCCTCTTTCTTTCCAGTCCTGACGAAGGGCCTCGGCCTAAAGCGTAACTGTCCATTTCCCTCGGTAACCTGACCTACTAAGTTCCTCCAGCATTTTGTGTGTTTTGCTCCAGATTTCCAGCATCTGCAATCTCTTGTGTCTTTATTATATACTTTGCTTTTTTAAAATTACATAATCATCACCGGGAATCAGCCCAATCCCTGTGGAATATTGACACAGCAGGTTTTCTAGCCATCTAAGAACTATCTGGAAACTCATCCCTCTGACTGTGCAGCTCTCCCTCGAGACAGCAGTGAAATATTGTTTATAGCTGAGGCTTATGTGGTTCTCACAACCATAATCCAGACACAACTACAAACAACTGAGTAAGATTGACAATAACTAACATACACTATCTGCAACAGTGAGATCCAACGGCCAGGAAGGAGGTTCTGCAACACTTCGTGGAGAGTGAAGGGCTTAACAAGACACAGAAGAAGTCAGAAAAAAAACACAGAAAACCTACAGCGCAATACAGGCCCTTCAGCCCATAAAGTTGTGCCGAACAAGTCCCTACCTTAGAAATTACTAGCGTTACCCATAGCCCTCTATTTTTCTAAGCTCCATGTACCTATCCAAAAATCTCTTAAAAGACCCTATCGTATCCGCCTCCACCATGGTCATCTGCAGCAACAAAGGAAGACCCCAGTTAGTGATGACTACGTGTACCACTGAACACGGACTCGCGATGACAAGAGAGTGGAACTGCCCCGGCTTTTCCACTTTAAAAACTCTCCCACACAGGTCTCCAGTTGTTGCTGGATACGACAGGCAACGTATGCAAGACAGTGTTATTTGTGTACCTTTGTCTAACCCCTAAATTTATCAACACAATATTTACAGTGGACGCTGTTTAATCCCTCCCTTCCAACCTCCACACTAATTTAGCTACTTTGCAACAAGATAAAAAAGTTTTTTAAAAATACATTGTAAGAGTTCTACCAGATGTCCATAAGGAACATATTAAGGAAATAACATTGCTATTATTATTTAAAAGTTCCATCTTAAATAAGCCTTCACTGAACTCAAAGATATTATATATTTACCATTTTCCAGCACAATCTATGGACCTGCCATACAATCCCCAGGAACACAATACATGCGATCACAAACAAGAGAAAATCTGCAGATGCTGGAAATCCAAGTAACACGCACAAAATGCTGGAGGAACTCAGCAGGCCAGGCAGGACATCATTTTGGCCTAAAACGTCGACTGTACTTTTTTCCATAGATGCTGAGTTCCTGCAGCATTTTGTGACATGTGATCACAAGACTCTTGTACGTCTTATGAGGAAAGGTTGAGCTAGCTAGGGTCTTTCTCTTTACAGAGGCGGACAGTGTACAAGATGATAAGAGGCATAGATTGAATGGATAAACCGGAACTTTTTTCTAAGGTGAAAGTGGCAAATACAAGGGAGCATACCTGGGTTTCAGGCACCTAAGTTACAGGGAAAGGCTGAACAAGTTAGGTCTTTATTCTTTGGAGCGCAGAAGGTTGAGGGGGGACTTGATAGAGGTATTTAAAATTATGAGGGGGACAGATAGAGTTGACGTGGATAGGCTTTTTCCATTGAGAATAGGGGAGATTCAAACAAGAGGACATGAGTGGAGAGTTAAGGGGCAAAAGTTTAGGGGTAACATGAGGGGGAACTTCTTTACTCAGAGAGTGGTAGCTGTGTGGAAGGAGCTTCCAGTAGAAGTGGTAGAGGCAAGTTCGATTTTGTCATTTAAAAAAAAATTGGATAGGTATATGGACAAGAAAGGAATGGAGGGTTATGGGCTGAATGCAGGTAGGTGGGACTAGGTGAGAGTAAGCGTTCGGCACGGACTAGAAGGGCCAAGATGGCCTGTTTCTGTGCTGTAATTGTTATATAACTTTAAGGTGATTGGAGAAAAGTAAAGGGGGATATTAGAGGTAAGTTTTTTTTTTTTACACAGGGTATAGTGAGTGCATGGAACATCCTGGCAGGGTTGGTGGTAGAGATTAAAGGCATTCAAGAAACTGACAGATAGACACATGATGATTGAAAAATGGAGAGCTAAGTGAGAGGGAGGGTTAGATCGATCTTAGAGTAGGTTAAAAGTTCGGCATAACATTGTGGGCCGAAGGGCCCGTACTGAGCTGTAGTGCTCCATTTTCTAAATATCTCATCGACACCGAGGCTGGTGTAAATAACCATGGTTTAATTTTATTTATTTAGAGATACAGCATGGAACAGGCCCTTCCTGCGCAATGATCGGAACCATCCAGCAACCCACCTATTTAA
Organism: Hemitrygon akajei; assembly: GCF_048418815.1. Classification (NCBI taxonomy): domain Eukaryota; kingdom Metazoa; phylum Chordata; class Chondrichthyes; order Myliobatiformes; family Dasyatidae; genus Hemitrygon; species Hemitrygon akajei. Next base: position 170,388,192 of record NC_133130.1, on the reverse strand, counting down.
TCACAGGATAATTTTCAGTGACCAATTAACCTACCCCTTCAAGAGGACCACAACCTTGTGGTGGGGTTTGGAGGCTTGCGTGCCTCAATGACCCGGAGAGCCATGTTGGCTGGAGTCAGGGCTTTATGTTTTGGTTCTTGGTAAGATCACTCATGCCAGACGGGTCAAAGAGTACAGACCTGTCTAAGAGTGGTCCACCGGTCCTCCAGGTTTGAGGGTTCAACTCAGGGTTAACAACCTTGACAATAGACAATAGGTGCAGAAGTAGACCATTCGGCCCTTCGAGCCTGCACCGCCATTCTGAGATCATGGCTGATCATCTACTATCAATACCCGGTTCCTGCCTTGTCCCCATATCCCTTGATTCCCCTCTCCATAAGATACCTATCTAGCTCCTTCTTGAAAGCATCCAGAGAATTGGCCTCCACTGCCTTCCGAGGCAGTGCATTCCAGACCCCCACAACTCTCCGGGAGAAGTAGTTTTTCCTTAACTCTGTCCTAAATGACCTACCCCTTATTCTCAAACCATGCCCTCTGGCACTGGACTCTCCCAGCATCTGGAACATATTTCCTGCCTCTATCTTGTCCAATCCCTTAATAATCTTATATGTTGCAATCAGATCCCCTCTCAATCTCCTTAATTCCAGCGTGTACAAGCCCAGTCTCTCTAACGTCTCTGCGTAAGACAGTCCGGATATCCCAGGAATTAACCTCGTGAATCTACGCTGCACTTCCTCTACAGCCAGGATGTCCTTCCTTAACCCTGAAGACCAAAACTGTACACAATACTCCAGGTGTGGTCTCACCAGGGCCCTGTACAAATGCAAGAGAATTTCCTTGCTCTTGTACTCAATTCCCTTTGTAATAAAGGCCAACATTCCATTAGCCTTCTTCACTGCCTGCTGCACTTGCTCATTCACCTTCAGTGACTGATGAACAAGGACTCCTAGATCTCTTTGTATTTCTCCCTTACCTAACTCTACACCGTTCAGATAATAATCTGCCTTCCTGTTCTTACTCCCAAAGTGGATAACCTCACACTTATTCACATTAAACATCATCTGCCAAGTATCTGCCCACTCACCCAGCCTATCCAAATCACCCAGAATTCTCCTAACATCCTTGACTAGTAAAACAAAACTGTTACAGAAATAGCAATGAAGAATCCTTCTACATCGGAGTGTGATGGTCTCCTGAGTCTCTAGCTGGGACTTGCGTGACTGACAGTGGAGAAAACTGAGAGGAAGCTACTGACACGATGAAGGAAGCCCTGAACACCGCCAGAGATGGAGGACCTTCATTGATGTCCTACTGGGTGTAATGGGCAGTAAAAATAAAAAAAGATTAACTTACTAATCTTTGGAAGGAAACCAGGGTACCCGGAAGAACAGAATGCAGTTCATGGGGAGAGCATGCAAACTCCTTATAGACAGCGGCAAATTGAACTCCAAATTCCAGAACACTCTGAGCTGCTAAGTGAAAAGAACAAGCGCAGATTGAGAAACACAAGGTTGGAGTTGCCAAGTGCTGTGTCAGTGAAACAAGGCTACAGCACAGCCAATCGCAAGCAGAGGTTTTGGATGTCAGGGACTCTTTGTGGAACAGCAGATAAAGGATGAACATACGGTAGGAAGACCACACCTGTTGCAAGCACACTTTAGTAATTATGCAGGAAATAGAAGGAATGAGCCAAGCCAGCATTAGATAAAACACAGTTGGGGATGATAAGGACTCTAAAGGATATCTTGCTAAACACAATATCAAGGTTTCATAAGACCACTTGTGATTTGGAGTTACGAATGAATTTAACCCTTATGCCAACAGCTGGCTTACGTGCAGTGGGCTGGGATAGTTTTTGCAGAACTGTTAACATGTTACTAATGACCACCCTGTAAGGTGATACTGGCCAAGAGTTTGCAGTAAGATTGACAGCAAGGACATCCACACTCAGCATCGACACAGAGTAAAGAGCACAGCAAATCAGAATGGCCTGATGTGCCATCAAACAAGGAGATCGCAAAGCCCGAGCTCGCTGCTCTTCTAGTGAATCAGAACTGAAACATGGAGCACGGTGTGGAATTACTTTTGTTCCATAGTAGAAACTCATCAAGCACAGAAATGGATGTAGGCCACGCAGTCTGTCAAGACCCTGCTAGCCTTATATAACAGCCATCCAAATCCTCCCCATCCTTTCCCCATGCCCTTGAAAATTCTCTCCTTTAAAACACTCATCCAGATCTTGGTTCTTGTTGACAGAAAAAGATAGAACTCCTATCTTTTTAAATTGATGTTGTTTTTGATCTCTGTCACTGCCACCTCTCTGCAACTGTACACCTTCACTCCTCGACCCTCAAAAGATGTTCAAAATTTTAACAAAGATTATTTTTCCTTCCTCTCAACTTCCTTTCCTTCTCTATATTTTGCTTTTGAAACAAAATCTCACTTTGAATTAAAATTCTTCTGTGCGTTCAAGTTTCTTCCCACATTCCAAAGACAAATGGGTTAGGGTTAGAGCTGGTGAGGTATGGGCATGTGATGTTGGTTCTAGAAGCATGACTACACTTATGGGATGCCCCCAGCATAATCCATGGACTATAGAGTTCAAAGTAAATTTATTAAAGTACATACTGTATATGTCACCATATACAACTCTGAGATTCATTTTCTTAAATCTATAGAATAATAACCATAACAGAATCAATGAAAGACCGCACCAACTTGGGCATTCAACCAGTGCGCAAAAGACAACAAACTGTGCAAATACAGAAAGAAATAATAATAATAATAAATAGCAATAAAAAATTAGAACATGAGATGTAGAGTCTTTGAAAGGGTCCACAAGATCATAAGATAAAGGAACAAATTAGGCCATTTGGCCCATTGAGTCTGCTCTGCCATTTCAACATGGCTGATTTATTATCCCTCTCAATCCCATTCTCCTCTCTTCTCCCCATAACCTTTGATGCCCTGACAAATCAAAAATCTGTCAACCTCCTCTTTAAATATACCCAATGACTTGGCCTCCATAACCGTCTATGGCATTAAATTCCACAGATTCACCGCCCTCTAAAGAAATTCCTCCTCCTCTCCATTTGAAAGGGATCTCCCTGTATTCTGAGCTGTGTCCTCTATTCCTAGATTCCCCCACTATAAGAAACATCCTCTCGATCTAGACCTATCTATTCATTAAGTTTGAATGAGATCTACCCCAACCCCTCATTCTTCTGAACTCCAACAAGTACAGGCCCAAAGCCATCAAACACTCCTCACATGTTAACCCTTTCATTCCCAGACTTATTTTCACGAACCTCCTCTGGACGCTCTACAATGCCAGCACATCTATTTTTAGATTAAAGACCCAGAACTGCTCACAATACTCCATGTGTTATCTGATCAGTGCCATATAAAGCCTCAGCATTACATCCTTGGTTTCATATTCTAGTCCCCTCGAAATAAATGCTAACGTTGCATTTGCCTTCCTCACCACCAACTCAACCTGCAAGTTAACCTCCAAGAAATCCTGCACAAGGACTCCCAAGTCCCTTTGCACCCCTGATTTTTCAATTTTCTCCATTTAGAAAATAGTCTCTGCCTTTATTATTTCTACAAAAATGTTTGACTATACACTTCCCTACACTATATTAAGTCTACCACTTCTTTGCCCATTCTCCCAATCTATCCAAGTCCTTCAGCAGATTCCCTGCTTCCTTAACACTAAGTGCCCCTCCACAAATTTGTATCATCCACAAATTTGGCCACAAAGCCATCAATTCTGTCATCCAAATAATTGACATTTAACATGAAAAGAAGCAGTCCCAACACCAACCCCTGCAGAACACCGCTAGTCCCCGGCAGCCAACCAGAGATTTCCTTTATTCCCACACTTTGCCTCCTGCCAATCAGCCAATTTTCTATCCATGCTTGTAATACCATGGACTCTTATCTTGTTAAGCAGCCTCGTGTGTGGCATCTTGTCAAAGATCTGAAAATCCAAGTAAACAACATCTACTGACTCTCCTTTGTCTATCCTGCCTGTTGTTTCCTCAAAGAATGCCAACAGATTTGTCAGGAACTATTTCCTTTATGTTAGTCACTGACGCAAAACAACGCTTTTCAATGTATATTTCCATGTAAAGTCAAAGTACTTTTATTATTAAAGTACATGAATGTTACCATATACAACCTTGAGAATCATTTTCCTGCAGGCATTTACAGGAAAATAAAGAAATACAATAGTATTTATGAAAAATTATACATAAACAAAGACTGACAAACAACCAATGTGAAAATGAAGACAAATTGCATATGTCGCGCTAGTTGTAGTTTTGCAGCAGCAGTACTTCGCAATGCATAATAATAAAAAGAACTAGAAAGATAAACCATAAGAACTTAAATTAGTAATGTAAAAAGGTAACAAAACAAGATTTTTAAAATATTGAGGTCCATTCAGAAATCGATGGCAGAGGGGAAGAAACTTTTCCTAAAATGTTGAGAGCATGTCTTCAGACTCTGTCTTGATGAAAGCAATGAGAAAAGGGCATGTGCTAGAAGGGAGTGGGGAGTGGTGGAGGAGGAGAAAGGGGAGGAAGAAGAAGAAGAAAGTGAAAGTGAAGATGAAGGTAAAAATGAAAAAGGTGGTGAAGATGAAGGAGAAGATGGTGCAGATGAAGATGAAGAAGTGAAGATGAAGACAGTGCAGATGAAGATGAAGGTGAAGTTAAAGAAGAAAGCGAAGATGAAATAGTAAAGATGAAGAAGAAAGAAAAGATGAAGGCGCAAATGAAGGAACTGAAGAAAGTGAAGATGGTGAATATGAAGAAGGTCGAGATGAAAAAGATGAAGATGTGAAGATGATGAAGAAAGCAAGTTGTAGAGTCTGTATGTCGTAGAATCAGGACTTGGTTGTACATGTGACAAATAAAGCTAATCTTTTCCTTTAAAAATTTTAACAGGGAATTTCTGGTTCGGAGCCTGAATTTTTCAGTCATCATTCATTCAGCTGATAGGTGATGATGTAAGGTCCTTTGCCTTGTTCCTGTAGATCACAGGCTCCCTAAGGACACAGTATAGAAAGAGGTTTCCTACTGCAGTAACTCTCAGTACAAATTTTCACTGGAAAACTGCAGGATGTGGACAGAGCCCATCTTTGTTCAGATCCTTGGTGCTGCATCTGCACCACCCAAAATAATAAACTCTTAATAGCTCAATCCAACAGTTTACAGACTCTGTTCAGGAATTTATAATACCAAAATAGCATCACAAATAAGAGTGGCAAGTGGCATCATTAGGCTGGTTTGGACTGGCTGAAAGATCAGGGTTCAATTCCTGTCACTGCCTGCGAGGAGTTTGTACGTTCTTCCCATGACCACACAGGTATCCTCTGAGTGCTTCGATTTCCCCCCACTGGTTATGGTGAGTGAGTTGTGGGCATTCTATGTTTGCCAACAGAAACATGGCAACACCTACAGACTGCACCCATCACATCCTCTTTGATCAGGTTCGACGCAAGTGACGCATTTCACTGTATGTGATAAATAAAGGAAATACTTCAAAGTGTCAAGTATTACTAGCCCTGCTAGAAACTGGTGCACCTAAGCGTGCTGAATACCCCAGCGCTGGCAAATGTTTTGAACACCTGCTGACAGTATCTTCTATTCTCTTTTTACACAGATTACTCTCCAAATGATTTGTGTAAAAACTATGAAGGAATCCATGGAAGGAAATTTCCCATCTCTCCTCATCTGCCCAACGCATCACTACCAGCCATCAAGGAGATACATGCAGAAAAGTACCAGAAAAGGTCCAGTAACATCATGAAGGATCCCACCCACCCTGCTCATGGACTGTTTGTCCAATTTCCGTCAGGGAGGAGGCTATGTAGCATCCATGCAAGGACAACCACTCAAAAAACAGTTGCTTTCCCCAAGCAGTAAGGCTGAATAACACCTCCACACACCAAACCTCCCATCCCCACACTAACACCATTACTTTATCATTTTCTGTCAGTCACCTTATGTACAGACACTCCTGTGCCTAGTGTCACTTTATGGCCATGCAAACAGTCTATGTATATAAACTAATTTATGTATTTATATTTAATGAGTTTTTTATTGCATTCTTTATGCTTATTTTATTTTCTATGCTGCATCAGATCTGGAGTAACAATCATTTCATTCCCTTTTGCACTTGTATACTGCAGAATGCCAATAAACAATCTTGAATCTGCAAAAATAACAGATAAACATCTCCCTGTCAATTTGCATTCAATGTCACTCCTGTGAATTAGACAGGGACACTTTTGCTACCTTAAGAACACCAGATCAATTGGAGCTGTCATTGTATGAAGGGTCTTCAGGTCCACAAGGATGCCAAATGTCCTCAGCTGTTCCAAATGTGAGGGTATTTTTGGGCTGTTGAAAGGGAGCCGTCTGTTGTCCCATCCCTCTTGACTTAGGATCTGCAACAGTCCTTCATTACAGATGTCTGGCCTGGATCTAAACTAAGGTTGCAGAGGTGAAGGGCGAGATTTTCACGAATTTTGTTAATTGATTTTTTCCTTGAGTTTTGTATTTTCACTGCCTGCCTCTCATTGCACTGGAATGGAGAGGTTGTTGCTCCTTCTCGGAGGTAGCTGTGACCAGAATGGCGTGGGTTGGTGCCACACCAAGCTTTGAGGGTAATTTCTTTCCGAAAAGGATAACAGTGACCTGGATGGGGTTGGACTATGAGCTGGGACTTCATGGGTCAACTACGGAGACCAGGCTCAGATTCATATTTATTTATCACAAGTACATCGAAGCACATAGTTAAATGCATCATTTGCATTAACAACCAGCACAAACGAAGGATGTGCTGGGGACAGCTCGCAAGTGTTACCACACATTCCAGCACCAACATAGCATGCCAATAATGTTCAGCAGAACAACACAAACAACAACAACAGCAGAAGGAAGGCAGAAACCAGAATCCCTCCATAGGTGCTGCCTGACTCACTGAGTTTCTCCAGCATTTTTGTGTGTGCAGGATAGCTAATGATGCTCCTTTATAATGTAAAAATCCAAAATAAATTTATTATCAAAGTACATATGCATATCTCATTTTCTGGAGATTAATTTTCTTGCAGGCATTCACAGTAGATGCAAAGAAACACAATAGAGTCAATGAAAGACTACACACAACAAGACAAAAAACTGTGGAAATATACAAAGAAACCCAAAAAAAATCAGCAATACATATTAGGAACATGAAATGAATCCATAGATTGTGCGGACAGCTCAGTGATGAGGTGAGTGAAGAGTCACTCTTCACTCTGGATTCTGGGGGTCCTCTGGTTCAAGAGCCTGATGATTGAGGGGTAATATCTATTCCTGAAGCTGATGCTGTGGGTCCTGATGCTCCTGTACCTTCTTCCTGATGTCAGCAGTGAGACGAGAACATGGCCTAGGTGGTGAGTGTCCTTGATAATAGATGTTGCTTTCCTGGGACAATGCTCTGTGTAGATTCCATTTGATCTGTAAGGTAGATTGTGAGGCCAAAAGACTATCTTATCATGCCAGGGGTCCATTTGAATCTGTTGTGTTTAGGATGGAAGGTGTCCACGAACCTGGTGGTACGTGTTTACTGGCTTTGGTATCTTCTGCCTGATTGGGGGGGTGGGGGTTGGTGGGGTCTTTGGTTATGCTGGCTGCTTTACTGAGGCAGTGAGAAGTAGAGACAGAGTCCAGTGAGGGGAGGCTGGTCTCCATGATATGTAAGCAGTCCCCACAATTCTCTGTGGTTGCTTATGGTCCTAAGGCAGCTGTGATGCATGCAGACAGGATGTTTGCATCACATTGGTGAGGGTCAATGGGGACATGCTGAATTCTTCAGCCTCCTGAGGAAGTAGAGCATCAGGGCTCTGATATTCAAAGCATGGTCTTCAATGGAGTTTGTACAAGACCTTTTTAAACCTCTTTTCCTGGACTTCTTGCTTGTGGGATGCTTTTTGTTTAGTTTTCTAAATGTAAACTGATGTGATTGATGGTTAAAACTATGGTAGTTGGGACAACTTTATATTTTACCACATGGAGAAGGAGTAGAGACGTATTAAAATTGAAGAGTTCCACATTCGTTGTTTCCGATAAAAACATCCATAGGAAAGTGCATAAGTTAATGCAAGGACGGAGGCAATATATCAAAAGAATAATAAATCCTGGGTTTTATTTGCTGCTCACATTCACTAAAAAACCATCTCTTGGTTAAAGAGCTTCCAACAAGATTTGTGACCATATTACACACAAGATATCTGTGCACATGTAAACTTTCGATTGAGTGAAGACTTTTATGAGGTCATGAATATAACAAAAGATTTGTAAAGGTCCTATAGAGAACTACAAGAAACATCACTGCCTATCATATTTATATAACAGCAGTGATTTAATCTTTGACACCAACACATTAGATAAGACTGAAGTCATTCATGGAATTATTTGATAAGGCAATTTTTCTGTAGGTCATCAATGCCAAAGCCCATTTCTGACAAGAAACATTGCCCCGCAACCCTTATCTTTATTAATGTTGTAAATTTGGTGAATAACTTCGTGGCTTGTAAAAGTAATATATGCATTTAGAAATCTACAATCATTAAGGCCATGCAATGTTCAGTATTGAGACAGTACAGTGGTTACCATCTCCCTTCCATTTAGAAATAATGATTAACAGACTCAAAAACAGTTACTTTCCCCAAGCAGTAAGGCTGATCAACATCCCCACGCATTAACCCACCCCACTTTATGACTTTATCATTTCCTATCAGTCACCTTACAGACACATCTGTAACTAGCGTCACTTTACGCACATAAAATCAATCTATGTATATAAGCTATCTGATGTGTTTATACTTATTGCATTTTATTATTGTGTTTTTTATCTTATTATGTTTCTTTGTGCTGTATCGGATCCAGAGTAACAATTATTTCGTTCTCCTTTACACTTCTGTTTTGCAAATGAGATTAAACAATCCTGGTTGAACATGACATTGGCTAATATTTATTGAATGTGCAGTTTATTGAAACTAACATCTGATTCTCCTGAAACAAATCATTAGAAGGAGACATAGAGACAAACAATTGTGGTGAAATTTGTTCTTAGTCCAAGATATCTCAACAGTGTTGTGAGTCTGATTATGAGAAGGACACTTGCAAAATAAAATATCAACCATCCCACTGCCTCCACAGATGCTGCGTGGAGCTCTGAGTTTCTCCAGCAGTTTGATCTTAGCCCCAGATCTCAGCATCTGCCTTCGCTTTTGACTCCACTGTTAGTTTTTGTTCGATTTAACATCTCCTTAAATAGTAATTTGCATTTATTAAGTGGACATGTATTCCATGCAATGTGAGAGAGCATGGCACACATATGAAAGGGCAAGTGACTGATGGGGAGCAGGAGCCAGTACAGAGTTGGATGTACCACACCACCGGGCTTCAGGGGCCAAGGTCCCACACCACCCAGGTTTGAGAACGGAGGTCCCACTGAGTCCCGCACAACACCTTGGTTCAGGACTGAGGTCCCACAACACCAGGTTCAGGAACTGAGGGCACACAACACCCAGGTACCAAAACTGAGGTCCCACAACAGCAGGTTCAGGAACTGAGGGCACACAACACCCAGGTACCAAAACTGAGGTCCCACAACAGCAGGTTCAGGAACCGGCATCTCACACCACCCACATTTAGGAAATGAGGTCCTAGAACACCCATGTTCAGGAACTGAGGTCCCTAACCACCAGATTCAGAAACTGAGACCCACACACCACCCAGGTTCAGGAACTGAGGTCCACAGCACCAGATTCTGGAACCAAGGTCCCACAACACCAGGTACAGGAACATAGGTCCCACACTACTCAGGTTCAGGAACCGAGTCCCATACCACCCAAGTTTGGGAACTGAGGACCCACAACACCAGGTTCTGGGAACCGAGGACCCATAACACCAGGTTCTGGGAACCGAGGACCCATACCACCCAGGTTCGAGAACCATGGTCCCACACCACCTAGGTTCAGTAACAGAGGTCCCACAATACTCAGGTTTGGGAACTGAGGTCCTACAGCACAAGGTTCAGGAACTGAGGCCCCACAACACCCATGTTTTGGAACCAAGGTCCCATAACCAGGTTCAAGAATAGAGGTCTCACACCACCCAGTTTCAGAAACTGAGGTCCCACACCACCCACATTCAGGAACTGATGTACCACAACACCAGCTTCAGGAAACAAGGTCTCACACCACCCATGCTCAGGAACAAAGGTTCCATAATACCAGATTCAAGAACTGAGGTCCCACTCTACTCAGGTTCTGGAACCAAGGTCCTACAACTCCAGGTTCAGGAACTGAGATCCCATACTACCCAGGTTCTAGAACCGAGGTCCCACACCACCCAGGTTCAGGAATTGAGGGTCTACAACACCCAGGTTCAGGAACCCGGGTCCCACACCACCCAGGTTCTGGAACCGAGGTCCTACACCACCCAGGTTCTGGAACCAAGATCCCACACTGTTCAGAAACCGAGGTTCCATAACACCAGATTCAGGAACTGAAGTCCCACACTACCCAGGTTCTGGAACCAAGGTCCCATAACACAAGATTTAGGAACTGAGTCTCACACCACCCATGTTCAGGAACTGAGGTCTCACATCACCAGATTCAGGAACTGAAGTCCCACATTACCAGATTCAGAAATTGAGTCCCATACACCTCTAGGTTCAGGAACAGCAACGTTCCAACTAGCACCGGGTTCTTGAACCAACCTGCACAACCTTAACCCAACATCAGCAATGGAACCCTTACCACTCACCTCTTGCACTAACATGGCCGTGTGCTTTTATTTGCACGAATGTCTTGTTTTGCGGTCCCTTTTCCACTCTCTTGCATAATTTGTGTACTGTGTAATTTACATTCTATGTGTTGTCATTATCTACGAGCCTGTGATACTGCTGCAAACCTTTTTCATTGTACTTGTATCTCGCCATACCTGTGTATATGACAATAAACCCAACTTGGAATGAGACAATTAGTAGCCAAAAAAGCATAATAATGAAATTAAACAAGGTGCCTTGACAATAAGAGGAAATACCAAGTTTTTGATCTCAGTTTTGTTCCCTTTCAACTCCTTGATCTTACCTTGTTTGGAAAGTAGCTGTATCTGTAGAGATACAGCATGGAACAGGGCTAACAACCCTGAATGTAAAACAAAGCTGTTACAAAACAGCAATAAAGATTCCTTCTACACCTGACTGTGATGGTATTCCTGAGTCATCACCAGGACTTGCATGACAGACAGTAGTGAAAACCGAGTGGAAGCTCCTGACACGATGAAGGAAGTTCCAAACGTCCCCAGAAATGAAAACCTTCATTGCTGCCTTAAACTATTGACTGTGAAACACTTGGAGGCAGGGACCAGAGATTACAATGTTTCTTGCAGTATCAACAAGGTGGGAATACTGCTTCAGGGAAGAAGTTAAAGTGTGATCTTGCTCTCAGTCAACAGTGAGTTTATCAGGGCCTGGTCCCTGAGGTTCACCGGTTTACTAATGAGCCTCTCAGCAAATGGGTTAACAGGTGAGCAGCAGGAGTGAGAGCAGTCGGAAGCATTACTGAAGCACTGGTCTGGGGCAATTACTCATCTGGAAATACAAGCGTGAATGTAACGACAGCAGCTGGGGATTTCTTCCAGTTTCATTTGGTTATTGAGATACAATGTAGAGTATGCCCTGCTCGCCCACTGAGCACTGCCAGCCAGCAACCCCGATTTAACCCTACCCTAACCATGGGATAATTTACAACAACCAACTAACCTACCAGCCAGTTATGTCTTTGGACTGTGGGAGGAAACCAGAACACCTGGAGGAAACCTACATGGTCACGGTGTGAAGATACACTGTGTCTGACAGAGAGCAGCGGAATGTCGATGCTGTAATAGTGTTACACTAATTGCTGCACTACCGTGCCTCCCAATCTAACTGGATTAACATATCTTTAAGAAGTGAATTAGAATTACTTATCACCGTATTTACAAAAAATCCATTCATGTTTGTGGCAAAGATCCATTTGTCTCATTGTTAATGTACGATCATCTAAATATGCCTCTTGCTTTGATCATGGTCACTGAAATAGATTTTAATAAATTTGGTTTTTCAGTCCTAGAATTTTCAAATTTATCATAATCATGCATTAAGAAATCAAATTGTGGTATCAGATCTCAATTGGTTTAGAAAAAAAGTACAGATATTTAGGGTAGCTGATCCCATGAGGAGAGTCTAAGAGCACTAGAGCACAGAATCAGGCCTTTTGGCCCATCTAGTCTATACCAGCCTGGTTTTCTGCTTAGTTCCATCTACCTGCACCCAGTCCATAGCCCTTCAAAACCCTCCCAATCCATGTATCTTAACGAACTTTTCTTCAATGTTAGAATTAAACGTGCATCTACTACTTCTGCTGGCATAAGGGTTCCATATTTGCCCCATCCTCTGAAACTGGAGAAGTTCCCCCTCAGGTTCTTCTTAAATATTTCATCTTTCACCATTAACCTATGACCTCTGGTTCAGGTCTCACCCATTATGAGGAGAAAAAACCTGCATTGCATCCATTCACCTTATCTATGCCCCTTGTAATTTCCTATCCCGCATTCTCCCGTGTGTCAGGGAATAAAGTCCTAACCTATTCAACCTTTCCCTATAACTCAGGTCCTTAAGTCCTGCCAACATCGTTGCAATTTTTCTCTGCGCTCTTTCAATATTATTGCTATCTACCCTGTAGATAAGTGACCAGAACTGCACACAGAACTCCAAAGTAGGCCTCACCAATATCTTATGTAACTTCAACATCCTAACTCCAGTATTAGATACTCAGATTAATGAAGGCCAATGTGCCAAAAGCTTTCTTTACGACACTATCTACCTGTGACACCACTTTCAAGGAATTATGGATCTGTTTTCCAAATCCCTCAGTTCTTCTGTATTCATTATTGCCCAATGTTCACTATGCAAGTACTACCCTGGCTTGTCCTCCCAAAGTGCAACACCTCACATTTGTCTGCATTAGATTCTATCTGCTATTTTCAGTCCATTTTTCCAGCTGGTCCAGATTACTTTGACAGCCTTCCTCTTTGTCCATTACATCCCAGTCTTGGTGTCTCAAGTCCTTCTCCAGCCTCCCTGCTTCCTCAACACTACCTGCTCCTCATATCACCTGCGAACTTGGGCCACAAAGCCATCAATTCTGTCATCCAAATCATTGGCATATAATGCAAAAAGAAGTGGTCCCAATGCAGACTCCTGTGGAACACCACTTGAAACTGGCAGCCAACCAGAAAAGGCTCCCTTTATTCTCACTCTTTACCTCCTGCCAATCAGCCAATTCTCTATCTTGTATCTATCCTGTAATACCATGGGCTCTTACCTTGCTAAGCAGCCTCATGTGCAGCACCTTGTCAAAGGCCTTCTGAAAATCCAAGTACACAACATCCACCGATTCTCCTTTGTCTATCCTGCTTGTTATTTCTGCAAAGAATTCCAACAGATTTGTCAGGCAAGGTTTTCCCTTAAGAAAACCATGCTGATTTTGGCATATTTTATCATGTGCCTCCAAGTACCCTGAGACCTCATCCTTAACAATTGATTCCAACAACTTCCCAACCACTGCGAACCGCTAACTGGCCGATAATTTTCTTTAATTTGCAATTCTCCAGTTCTCTAGAACCATGTCAGGATCTAGTGATTCTTTAAAGATTGTTATGAATGCCTCCACAATTTCCTTAGCCACCTCTTTCAGAAACCTGGTATGTAGTCCATCTGGTCCAGGTGATTTATCCACCGACAGACCTTTCAGCTTCCCAAGCTCCTTTTCCATAGTAATAGGAATTGCATTCACTTCTGCCCCCTGACACTCTTGAACTTCCAGCATACTGCTAGCATCTTCCACAGTAAAGAAAGATGCAAAATACTTAGTTTGTATGCCATCTCCTTGTCTCCCCATCCCCTATTACTACCTCTCAAGCATTGTTTTTCTGCGGTCTGACATCTACACTCTCCTGTCTTTTACTCTTTATATATCTAAAAACACTTCTGGTATCCTCTGATATTACTGGCTAGTTTACCCTCATATTTCATCTTTTCCCTCCTGATGGCTTTTTAGTTGCTTTCAGTTGATTTTTAAAAGCTTCCCAATTCTCTAATTTATCACTAGTTTTGCTGTGTTACATGCCCCCTCTATTTGTTTTTATGTTTTTTTGACTTCCTTTGTCAGCCACAGTTGTGTCATTGCTTTTAGAATACTTCTTCTTTGGGATGAATCTATCCTGCACCTTCCAAATTGCTCCCAGACACTCTAGCCATTATTGTTCTGCCGTCATCCCTACTAGTGTTCCCTCTTAATCAATTTCAGCCAGCCCACTCTCATGCCTCTGTAATTCCCTTTACTCCACTATAGTACTGATTAACACTGTAATACTGACACATTCTCCTTCTCAAACTGCAGAGTGAATTCTATTATATTATGATCACCGCCTCCTAAGGGTTCCTTTACCTTAAGCTTCCTAATCAAATCTGGTTCATTACACAACATCCAACCCAGAATATCTGATCTCCTAGTGGGTTCAACCACAAGCTGCTCTAAAAACCACTTTGCAGGCGTTCTACAAATTCTCTCTCTTCGGATCCAGCACAATTCTGATCTTCCCAATCTACCTGCACATTGAAATCCTGTCACTATTGTAACATTGCCTTATCTACCTCGCAGTGTATTTTGTAGCCCACATCTTGGCTACAGTTCGGAGTGCTGTATATAACTCCCATCAGGGTCTTTTAACCCTTGCAGTTTCTGATCTTTACTCACAAGGATTTTACATCTTCTGACCCTATGCCACCTCTTTCCAAGGATGTCTTACCAACAGAGCCACCTGCCTGTCCTTCCCATACAATGTGTATCCTTGGATGTTAATCTCCCAACTATGATAAGACCATAAGAGATAGGAGCAGAATTAGGCCATTTGGCCCATCAAGTCTGCTCTGCCATTCAATCGTGGCCGATCCTGTTTTTTTCTCCTCCTCAACCCCAGTTTCCGGCCTTCCCCCCTTTCAGCCACAACTCTGTGATGCCTACCACATCATATCTGCTAATCTGAGACTGCACTACAAGATCATCTACCTTCCTCTGTATACTTTTTGCATTCAGATATAATACAACTGGTCCTCTATCTATCACCCTTTTAGATTTTGTCCCCATGTTACACTGCAACTCATCCCACTGACCACAATTTTGCCCCATCATCTGTCTGTCCTTTCTTTCACTTTCACTGTATACTGCATCTAGTTGTCAATCAACTGCCCCACCCTATCTTTCTGACAATTGACTATTGACTGAATCCAGCTGACTGTTCCATCCAGAATGCCAACCTTATCCTTCTGAACAAGTCTCTCATGTGGGACTTCGTCAAACGCCATGTAGATAACGTCAAAACGTTCCTATTTTCCTGGTAACCCCCTCAGAAAACTCTGTAAGATTGGTTAGACATTACCTGCCTTACACAAAGCCATGTTGACAACCCCTAATCTTCTACTTAGCAAACAGTTGAAGGATTAGTGTTGATTTGAAATGTTGGACAGAAACAAGAGGGCTTCAAGGAAACATATTCTCCTCTCTGTGGTTATGATGTAGAATTCACTGCCTGTGGACTACTGGAAATAGAATTGATCAAGGTCTTCCAAAGAGAACTTGAGGTCTACATCCATAGATTCCTCAGAGTTGCCATGCAGGTTGATAGAGTAGTTAAGAAGGCACCTTGGTGTGTTGGGCTTCATTACTGGGGTATTGAGTTCAAGAGCCACAAAGTGATGTTGCAGTTCTATCAAACCCTAGTTAGGCCATACCTTAATTATTCAGTTCTGGTCACCTCATTACAGAAAGGATGTGAAAGTTTTACAGAGGGTGCAAAGGAGATTTAGCACAGACAAAGAGCCATCAAACACTCCTCATACATAAACCCTTCTATTCCTGGGATCATTCTCGTGAACCTCCTCTTGACCCTTTCTAGTGTCAGAACACCCTTCCTTAGATATGAGACCCAGATTTACTTGTCACTGCCTTCCTTCCCCCCCCCCCCCCCCCCACAGATACACTTTCCTCTGGCTATTCCCATTCACAAACCAGTTGAGATCAACACTCTGGGGAGGGTGCAGAAGAGGTGCTACCTGGATTAGAGGGGGATATACTAAAACAAGAAGAGGTTGGACAAAGCCAGGTTGTTTTCTCTGGAGCAGTGGAGGCTGAGGGCAGTTCTGATAGAGGTTTATTACGATTATGAGAGACATAGGCATCCTTTTCCCAGGGTTGAAATGTCTAAAACCAGAGAGCGTGTATTTAAGGTGAGAGGGGATAATTTCAAAGGAGATGTGAGGTGGAAGTTTTTTTTACACAGAGTGTGGTGAGAGCCTGGAATGGTGGTAGAGACAGATACACTAGGGACTTTTAAGTGATGTTCAGATAGGCACATGGATGTGAGGGAAATGGAAGGATATGGACATTGTGTAGGCAGAAGGGATTAGTTTAGTTGGTCATTTGACTACTAATTTAATTAGTTGAGCCTGTTCCTGTGCTGTACTGGTCTATGTTGTAAAGCAACAACTAGTACGCAGGATATGCCAACACATCAGAAATCCTCTGCAAGCAAATGGGCAAATCCAACACTGGCTAAGTCTGGAATTAATTGAATTAAATGGCTAGTCTGAAGTCAAGGGAAGTCAGAAGAAATTAAAACAAGGTAAACAGAAATATGACACTAATGCCACTCTGGGATAAGGATTTAAATAATATCATTGAGACAGTGAAAAGGAAGTTTTAATCTGTGTTCCATTTACATTTCCCAACTGTATCAGAAACTAGATACTCCAGTGAGAGCGCATTTAGACAAATTCACCCAAAAAAGATAAAATACAAAGTTAAAAATAAACCTAGCCACAATTCACTTTAAAGTGGCTGCAGATATGGATTTAAACGTCTGTATCCTGATGCTGTATAAACATAAGAGATAAAGTACTACCTTATTCTGGAGCACCTGATTACTGGGTGCAGGTTCATGACTTTGGTTTGGTAAAGATGAAGACTAAACTTGCCCAACTAATCTACTGAATTTCTGATAGGTGCATCCTACTTCATAAACATATGTTCCTTTGAAATCAGGATTGTGCCTGGATCTGGATTTCCATAAAACCAGCAATCGGTTAATCTTTGCAATGCAACTTCTCCCATCTGCAATTTAGTCTAAATAAGAAGGGAAAGCAGCTCTGAAAATTATCTATTTACATACATTCAATGGCCACTTTACTAGGAGCCTCCTGTACCTAATAAAGTGGTATATTCATGATCTTTGCTGCTGTAGCCCAACCACTTCAAGGTTCAACATATTGTGTGTTCAGAGATGCTCTTCTGTACACCACTGTTATAATGGTTACTTGGGTTACTGTCAGCTTGAACTACTCTGGCCATTCTCCACTGACCTCTCTCATTAGCTGTTCCTAAGAAGATAAGTGTGCCTTTGGGCTCCTGTACTTCCGCCTTGATGGTAGCAATGAAAAGAGGACCTTGCTTGGGTGCTTTGGGTCCTAAATGATGGGTGCTGCCTTTTTGAGGCATCACCTTCTGAAGGAGGCTAATGCTGACGATGGAGCTGGCTGAGTTTGCAGTTTTTTCCAATCCTGTGCAGTGGTCCCTCCACACCAGACGGTGATACAACCAGTTAGAATGTTCTCCACACTACACCTGTAGAAATTTGCAAGTGTCATTGGTGATATACCAAGCCCCTTCAAACTCCTGGTGAAATTGTGCTGCTGTCATGCCTTCTTTGTTAAAATGTCTAGAATTTCAAGAATCAGTTCTTTGAAATATTCCTTCAATTCCAGTACTAAAGACCAACACTTTGGGAAAAATCAGGAATAGTTTACACTGGTATCCAGGACGTGCTCTCTTCTCATTACTACCAACAGACAGGAGGTACAGAAGCCTGAAGACACACAATGAACGTTTTAAGGACTGTTTCTCCCCTCCACCATCAGATTTCTGAATAGACAATTTACTGATGAACACTACCTCAATAATTTTGCTCTCTTTTTGCATTATTTATTATTTAAAAAAATATATTTCTTATTGTAATTTACAGTTTTCTTTTATTATCATGTTTTGCATGGTACTGCTGCCACAAAACAAATTTCATGACATTGTCCAGTAATATACAATCTGATTCAGATTCTGAACATAATACCCAGACTTTGCTGTCAGTTTCACAACACTAACTCATGCCACAGATATTGAAAGGAAATTGCCCACACAGGTCAGAATATCTTGTAAGTTATTAGTCTAATAGTGAGGTAGTGTTCCTGGCTCATTGTCTGTTCAGAAATCTGATGGTGGAGGCGTAGAAGCTGTTCCTAAAACATTGATTGTTTGCCTTCAAACCCTCTGATGGTAGCAATAGCTACCTAGGCGATGGTAGTGAGCAGAAATCTCCTTAGGAACTGCTGTGCAGACCCAACCTTTTTCAAGATCTAACGGAGATTTTAAATGGGAAATCAGAATCCTCAGAAACACTACGTTCCATCTATAAACACACCAGAGTCTGCAGATCCTGGAAATCGAGAGAGAGAGCGAGACAGACACACACACACACACACCCCCCCCCCCTTAAATGACCACGCATTACAACAGTGGTGTCACATCAAACCTTGAAGTGGCTGGGCTACAGTAGCAGAAGACCACGAACATACACTCAGTGGCCACTTTATTAGGGTCAGGAGACACTTAATAAAGTCACCACTGTGTGTGTACTGTGCTCAGTGCATCTCAAGTTGCAGCCGTGGCTAAGTGCGTATGCTACAAACCCCATTCAGTCAGATCATATTTCTACTAAGGGGGGCATGAATTATTATTCACAGACAACAGGCAAAGAAACAAATGAGATAAATCAGGGGAAAGTGTCATGGATGGCTGCTCTACTCGCAGACCCCGTGGAATATACCTGCGTACCCCAAGCTCTAGATTGTGGTCGCACAGGCTTTAGCAAGCAAGGGGACTTCCTTCTGCGCTAGCTCACAGGGCAGAACTGTCCCCAGATGGTGACCAAGCCTCACACTGTGATATCTAACTGCCCCATGGTTGAAATAGATGTGAAGATATTATCCACACATTAATTTTTTAAGTGAATTTAAATTATTTTAATTAATATCAATGTTTCTAGCTAAAGATAAAAAAAAAACACTTCCCAGTGACCCCTTTCAAATAATTTGGCTGCTGCATTAACTACACTTGAGAGATGCTTAGGCACACGGATGAAAGAAAAGTGGAAGGTATGGGCTCTGGAGGAGGCGAGGGTTAGATTGATCATGAGGTAAGTGGAACAGCATCGTAGGTTGAAGGGTCTATACTGCTGAGCTCTTCGAAACAAAAATGGAGTACAGAGCCAGCCTTGGCAGAGTGGATGTGGAGAGAATGTTTCCAACAGTGGCGAAGTCCAGTACCGGAGGGTACAGCCTCATAAAACATGGACACCTCTTTACAACAGAGATGAGGAGAAATTTCTTTTGCCAGGGGGGCCGTGAATCTGTGGAAGTCATGGTCATTGTCTGTGGAAATCAAATTATAGGGTATGGTACAGCAGAGGTTGATTATAATAAAGTGTCAAAGGTTACGAGAAGAAGGCAGGAGAATAGGGTTGAGAGGGATAATAAATCAGCCATAATGGAATGGTGGAGTAGACTTAATGGGCCCTATAACCTAATTCTGCTCCGATGATTTTTTGTGGAACAGTCAGTCTGCTGGAGGAACTCAACAGGCTGTGTTGCATTTGTGGGGGTGAAGAAAATGCTGATGTTTCGGGTCAGAACTCCCAGCAGAGGCCACTCAATCTGATCAATTGAGTTATTCCAACAGATTATCTGTTGCTCCAGTTTTCAGCATCTGCAGTCTCTGCCGTTTCCAGGGCTGGAGAAAAGCCCAGGGGCTGAGGCAGAGTGTCTCTCCCTGCTGTGGAGAACAGGCAGCCATTGGTTCACTCTGCACTTATTAAACTGATAGAAAACAAGTTGAAAGTAATTGCAGTAACAGTTCTCTGCCACTGGATGTCACATGAACATTTAATGAACAAAACTCACTGAAGTACTTAAAAAACACAAAATGCTGGCAGAACTCAGCAGGCCAGACAGCATCTATGGGAGGAGGTAGTGACGACATTTCGGCCCGAGACGTCGTTATTACCTCCTCCCATAGATGCAATCTAGCCTGCTGAGTTCTGCCAGCATTTTGTGTTTTTTATTTATTTCCAGCACCTGCAGATTCACTCGTGTTGTCATTGAAGTACTGTTTCCAAAGTGTTTCCTGGAGCCAAAATGTTCCAGTTAGTCAACTGCCTTCCTGCTCTTCTGCAATGGGGGAAGACGGAACTGTAAACTGCTGTTCTTGCTGTTGGAACCGAGCTCAAGATGTGGTCAGTTTACTGATGTGACAGACTGACTATTGGAGTTAAGTTTCTGAATTAGATCACCAATAATCCTCAAATGGTAATGAGCCATTTTGACAGTGGTTAGAGAGCATAAGATGGTAAGACCTAGAGCAGAATTAGGTTATTCAGCTCATTGGGTCTGCCCGCCTCTCCATCATGGCTCATTTATTTTTTGGCTGAATCCCACTTTCCTGCTATCTTCCCAAAACCTTTCACATCCCTTCTAATCAAGAACTTTATTAACCTCCGCTTTAAATATACCCAATAATTTGGCCTCCACAGATGTCTACGGTAATGAATTTCACAGACTCCATCCTCAGGTTAAAGAAATTCCTCCTCATCTCTGTTCTAAAGGGATGTCCCCTATTATGAAGCTGTATCCTCTGGTCCTAGACTCCTCCTCTACAGGAAACACCCTCCCCATGTCCACTCTACCTAGGCTTTTCAATATCCAATAGGTTTCAATGAGATCCCTCTCTTTCTTCTAATTCCAGTGAAGACAGGCCCAGAGCTAGCAAACATTAACCCTTTCATTCCCAGAATCACTCCTCTGATCCTTTTCTGGACCCCCTCCAATGCCAGCGCATCCTTTCTTAAATAAGAGGCCCAAAACTGCTCGCAATGCACCAAGTGCAGCATAACCAATGCCTTATAGAACACCTCAGTTAGAGCAGCTATGGAGACAACACAACTGATGGGAAGAAAATGCCTTGGTCACACAAAGTTAAGGATCCAAGCACAGTGTGTTCTTTCAGCTCTAGAATCAGAATGAGGTTCATCATCACTGACATATATCCTGAAATTTGTTGTTTTACAGCAGCAGAACATTGCAAGACATTAAAACAATATTGTAGGTTACAATAATAAATTTTAAAAATGACTAAATAGTGCAAACAGAGAGCGAAATAATGAAATAGTGTTCACGGTTCATCGGCCGTTCAGAAGTCTGAGAATAGAGAGGAAGAGGCTGCTCCTAAAATGTTGAGTTGTTGGTCTTCAGGCTCAGCAGAAAACAGTCAAACAGATTTATATATTAACTATAAACGTAGATTGGCTTTTGTTTAATAAGAAATGCACTGTAGTTTGTGAATTTGTATTAAAAGCCACCTTCTGTCAAAATAAGAGCATTAACTTAGTCATAGAATTACACTGAAATACACCCTTCTGTCCAACTAATTTGTGCTGAACAAGAGGCCCCATCCAAGCTAATTCCAATTGCCTACGTTTGACCTTTCCAATTCATGTACCAAACCCACCTGCCTCAACCACTTCATCTGGCAGCTCATCCCACACAGACGCCACATCTTAGGTGAAAGAAGCTGCCACTCAGGCTCCTAAGCAACACACACAAACTGCTGCAGGAACTCAGCAGTTCAAGCAGCAACTATGGAGATGAATAAACTGTTGACATTTTGAGCCGAGACCCTTCTTCAGGACTGGAAAGGAAGGAAAAATGCCAGAGTAAAAGCTGGAGAGCAGGGAAGAGGGGCAAACTAGAAGGCAATTAGTGTAGCCAGGTGGATGGGAAAGGTAAAGGGCTGGAGAAGAAGAAACCTGATAGGAGAGGAGAGTGGACCACAGGAGAAAGGGAAAGAGGAGAGGACCCAGGAGGAGGTGATAGGCAGGTTAGAAGAGGTAAGAGGCCAGAGTGGGGAATAGAAGAAGAGAGGAGGGGGAGGAGGAAATGTTTTCACCAGTTGGAGAAATCAATATTCAAGCAAACAGGTTTCTTTGGCAAATTCACGTACCAATAGATGGCCTTTCACCCATTGACTGCTATTGACCCTAATTTACTTCACTTGGTGACAAAACCAAGGTGAGTTCAATGTATGAAACAACAGATATAGAACTCCGGGTATTAATATAATGATGGAAGCTTTATGTGATTCAGACATATTCATCGACTTGAAATGAGATTAATGTCTGATTCATTTAATCAAGATTGTTTAATGTCATTTCCAGTATGCAATTGTAAAGGAGAAGGAAATAACTGTTACTCTGGATCTGATGCAGCACAAAAAACACAATAAGATAAAGAACATAATAATAATAAACACAATAATTATAAATACATGAAATAGTTTATATACACAGATTGATTGTATGTCCATGAAGTGTCGCAAGGCACAGAAGTGTCTGTACCAAGGGGACGGGAAATGATAAAGTAGTGGTGGTTGGGGGTGTGGTGGGTGGAGGTGTCGATCAGCCTTACTGCTTGGGGAAAGTAACTGTTTTTGAATCTGGTGGTCCTGGTGTTGATGCTATGTAGTATTCTCTTTGATGGGAGGGGGACGAACAGTCCATGAGCAGGCTGGGTGGGATCCTTCGTGACATCTTTCCTATAGTAGGGTGACCAAAACTAAAAACAATACTCAAACTGCAGAATCACACGTGTCCTGTACAACTACACCAACTTTCTAACTTACACTCGTTCCCTGGCATGAATGAAGACCACTGTGCCAAAAGCCTTTTTCATTGCCCCTCTATCTGTGACTCCACTTTCAGAAAGCTATTAATATGTGTAGGATATTTGAAAAAGGTTTTTTTTTTGTGAATCCTGGCTAATATTTGCAATCTGAAACTGTACTCACTGGATCTACACCACAATTCAAAGGATGAGAAAGGGGACAGACAGAGGCAGCAGGGTTGTGTGCCCGCAGAGCTGAGAGACTCCAACTCACACACCTATAGCAATGAGAACTTATCACAGGTCCCACAGCAAAAGCGAAGCTTCCTCCACAACCAAATCAACAAGAGATTCTGCAGATGCTGAAAATCCTGAACAAACCACACAAAATGCTGGAGGAACTCAGCAGGTCAGGCAGCATCTATGGAGGGGAGTAAACAGTCAACATTTCGGGCCGAGACCCTTCATCAGGACCAGCAAAAAGTTTATAAACTGGAGCTTTAAAAGATGCACAAAGTTCAAATCTTCTAAGAGTAACAAGTTCACTGTGGAGTGTCCTTATAATACGGAATGATTAATTCACCTGTATTCACAAAACAAGGCAGTTTAACCCTGTCCACTGGCAGAAACCAGCAGGTAAAAAATTCACTCCTTCTGTACTTGGCATGAATTCCACAGACGTGCATTTCAAAATTTAAGATTATTTATCACATGTACAGTACTGTGCAAACGTCTTAAGCATGCTTGATTTTTTTATGTAGATTCAGATGGTGTGGCCTCCACAGAACCCTGATCTCCACATCATTGAGGGTGTCTGGGAATTCCTGCAGAGACAGAAGCAAGCGAGACAGCCAAAGTCTGCAGAAGAACTGTGGCGAGTTCTCCAAGATGCCTGGAACCAACCTACAAGCTGATTTTCATATAAAACTTCACAACAGAGTACCTAAGAGAGTTGACCAATCACATCTGCAAATGCTGGAGATCTGAACATCACACACAAAGTGCTGGAGGAACTCAGCAGGCCAGGCAGCATCTATGGAAGAGAGTAAACAGTTGACGTTTCAGGCCCAGACCCTTCATTAGAACTGGAGAGAAATAATGAGAAGTTATCAAGTAAGAAGATGGTGGGGGGGGGGGGGGGGAGGAAGAAATACAAGGTAGTAGGCGATAGGTAAAACTGGGAGTTGGTGGGGAAGAGGTGAAGTAAAGAGCTGGGAAGTTGATTAGTGAAAGAGATAAAAGGGCTGGAGAAGGGGGGAATCTGAAAGGAGAGGACAGAGGCCATGGAAGAAAGGGAAGGGGGAGGAGCAGCAGAGGGAGGTGATGGGAAAGGAAGGAGATAAGGTCAGAGTGTGAGATGGGAATAGGGAATGGTGAAGGGGACATTACTCCAAGTTGGAGAAATCAATTTTCATTCCATCAGGTTGTAGGCTACCTAGATGGAAAATAAGGAGTCACTCGTCCACCCTCAGTCTGGCTTCTTTGCAGCAGCAGAGGAGGCCAGGGACTGATATGTCGGGATGGGAAGGGGAAGGGGAAGTAAAATGTTTGGCTACCAGGAGATCCTGCTTATCCTGGGAGATGCTCGGTGAAGCGGGCTCCCAATCTACGTCGAGTCTCACTGATATATTGGAGGCTATGTAGGAGCACTGGATACAGTAGATGACTCCAAAAGACTAACAGGTGAAGCGTCACCTCATGTGGAAGGACTGTTTGGGGCCATGAATGATAGCGAGGGAGGTGTAAGGGGAGATGTAGCACCTGTTCCACTTGCAAGGGTAAATACCAGGAGGGAGATCAGTGGGGAGGGACAAAGGGACAAGGGAGCAACCCCTGCAGAAAGCAGAAAGTGGGGGATGTGCTTGGTGGTGACATCAAATATTAATTTGGTTTAATTTTTTACTGTTTACCTGTCTTTAAAGCAATTTTTTAACATTTAGAAACTTCATTTCATTATTTTTGAAAGCATCTTTGCTTTACAGAGTTTTTCTACATATGCCTAAGACTTTTGCACAGTACAGTATGTAGAAACATACAGTGAAAAGCTTCATTCGCAATAACAACCAACACACTAGAGGGTGTGCTGGGGGCAGCCCACAAGCATTGCCACATATTCTGGCATCAACGTAGCAAGCCTACAATCTTCAGCAGAATAGTTCAAGTCTGCTTCAGAGCAGTCAGTAGGGTAAATGTACAAACAGGGTGTTGATGTTACTGTTGGGCTGTCACTGGCCCCCTGAGTACAGAATGTTGGGTATAATCACCTCAGAAAGGTGGAAATTAGGCTAGGCTTAGGTACACCAGGTTAGGCTAATCTCACGTGTGGCTGAAAAAATTAGTTGGAGTTGAGTAAGATGAAGGGTGATCTTACTAAAACACAAGATCCTGAGGGGACGTGACAGGGTAGATTTGAAATGTGTCCACTAGTGGACTATGCTAGGCACAGTAGTGTAGCAGTTAGCGTATACCTTTACAGTGACAGAGATCGGGGTTCAATTCCCACCGTTAACTGTAAGGAATTTGTACTTTCTCCCTGTGACCGCGTGGGTTTCCTCCAGGTGCTCCAGTTTCCTCCCACAGTCCATAGATGTACAGGCTAATGAGTTGTGGGCATGCTATGTTGGTGCTGGAAGCCTGGTGACACGTGCGGGCTGCCCCCAGCACATACTCAGGCTATGTTGGCCGTTAATGCAAACGATGCATTTCACTGTATATTTTAACATTCATAAAGCTAATCCAGGATTGATAAGAGACAAGATACATACTTTATTGATCCCAAAGGAAATTACAGTGTCACAGTAGCATTACAAGTGCACAGATATAAATATTAGAAGAGAAGTAGAACGAATAAAAAATAAGTTACCACCAACAGTCTAACAGGAGGGGGTCATCACTTCCCCGGCTATAGATTGATTTGTTATACAGCCTAATGGTTGAGGGTAAGAGTGACCTCAAATAGTGCTCTTTGGATCAGCACAGTTGTCTTAGTCTACTACTAAAAGTGCTACTCCATTCAGCCAAAGTGGCATGCAGAGGGTGAGAGTATCACTGAGGTGATTGGGAACTTAGTCGTGCAGCACTACAGTAGAGAACCAGGCGATTCAGTCTGTGCCAAACAATGAATCTGTTTAGTCCCATCAACCTGCTCCTGGACCGTTGCCGTCCACACCACTCCCATCCACGTACTTATCCAAATCTCTTTTAAATGTTGAAATTGAACTCACATCCACCACTTCTACTGGGAGCTTGTTCCACACTCGCACCACCCTCTGAGCGAAGAAGTTCTCCTTCATGTTCCCCTTAAACGTTTCACCTTTCACCCTTAACTCATGACCTCTTGTTCTAGTCTCACCCAACATCAGTGGAAAAAGACTGCTTGTATTTATCCTGTCTGGACCCCTCGTAATTTTACTTACCCTCAACAATTCTCTCCTCATTCTCCTACACTCCAGGGAATAACATCCTAACCTATCCAACCTTTCCCTAGAACTCAGGTGCTCAAAACTTGGCAACATCCTTGTAAATTGTCTCTGTACTAACTTATCGCAGAGTATGGAGAATTTCTGGGAACTCCACGGTTATACAGGCTGGATCACTGAAGATACAGTGGAAGTAATTTATTTTCTGTAAGGTTAAGGAATTAGGGGTATAGAGAACTGGGACAGAGGAGATGACACTTGGGCAGATCACAAGGAACAGCAAGGTAGGCTGAGGGACCAAATGGCCTATGTCTGCTCCTAATTCCCAAGATAGGTGAAGCTCACCAAGTGAGACACAAACAGATAGGCTCTTCTGTAAAAACATCTCTGTTTTCCTAACAGACGATATCCCTCGAGTGCCTCCTTGCCTCAAGACCAGGTTCTTGCTGGCTGCCTCTTACTGCACACATCAGGACCGGGAAGTCATGTGACCTGGATCAGTGGGCACACAGGGGTCAAGGTCACAGGAAATTGAATTTTAGCTTATTCCTTCCACAATGGTTGGCAAGTAAATCCCAGGCACTTCACCTCGGAGTGACATGCTGATGAACTTCTTGCAGCTGACAGTTTCTAAGTACAGTATTATTAATCGGCACAGCTGCAATTTGCCTCCTCTGACCATGCGAACAGAAGTATAATTAGGGAGCCAGCTCTCTCATCCTGAATTAGTTTTTCAATACTAGAGCCACACTGGAACAAACCAGACGGTGGAAATGATCAATGTCCACAAGAAATTGCGCATCACAGGAACCAGTCTCCTCCCACAGTCCAAAGATGTACAGGTTGGGGTGAGTGAGGTGAGGGCAGGCTACGTTGCCTCTGGAAGGATGGTAACACTTGCAGGCTGCCCCCAGCACATCCTTGGACTGTTATTTGTTGACGCAAAAATAACACATTTCATCGTATGGTTCAATGTACATGCGACAAATAAAGCTAATCTTCATTTCAGAATGCATTAACCCAACCCGCTAGCTCTCTGTCCCACAGTTAACGCCTACAGTGTGCATCACAGTTCAACCAAAACAACTTGTACAGCTTTATGTTTCTCTAGTTTTCAGCTTGACAGTGTGCCAGCTGTAAGATCAGGGTTTCAATTCCCACCTCCGTGTGTCAGCGGTTTGTACGATCTCCCCGTGAGCACGCGGGTACCCTCCGGGCGCTCCAGTTTACTCCCACAGCCCAAAAGCAAACAGGCTAGAATGGTTAGTAAACTGTGGGCATGCTATGTTGGTGCCACGTTATCGTAGAAGCTTTAGAGAGCATGCAGAGATTTATCAGGATGCTGCCTGGATGAGAGGGCCTGTCTAATTATGACAGGTAGAGTGAGCTGGGGATTTTCTCTTTGGAATGGAGGATGAAAGATGACTTGATAGAGGTGTACAAGATGATAGGAGGCATAGACTGAGTGGACAGCCAGAGACTTTTTCCCCCAGGGCAGAAATGTGTAATATGAGAGGGCATAACTTTATGTTGATGGGGGGATGTCAGAGGTAAGTTTGGTAACACTGAGAGTGGTAAATGTGCTACAGGGGTTGGGTGCAGAGGCAGACTCATCAGGGACGTTTAAGAGACACTTACTTAGGTGCATGGATGAAACGACAATGGAGGGTTATGTTGGAGGGAAGAGTTAGATGATCTTTGAATAGGTTAAAGGCCAGCACAACATGATGGGCCTAAAGGCTTGCACCATGCTGTAGTGCTCTACGCTGTATGTTCTTCTTAGAGAGGATATCCCGGATAGAATGTGCAGTGTCTATTAAAACACTCCGATGGGATTATATTATAGACACTACTACCCCAATAGTCAGGGAAAATTAGAGGAGCACATTTGTCAGGAAATCACAGTTACATGTAGGAATAATAAGGTCAGTACAACATTGTGGGCCGAAGGGCCTGTACTGTGCTGTATTGTTCTATGTTCTAATAACAATAAGTCAATTCCAATTCTCCTACCTAACTCTGCCAATGACGGTCCCAAGCCCGGCTGTGAAAGGAGGAGGGTTGGGCATGGGGCTAGCAACCCCATCCCGTAAAAAACCCAGAGCTACAGAAATAGCAACAGCAGCTCCACAGACCTCATTCCTGTGAGAGGAGGGTGACACCAAGAAGATGGGCTACACCTGGGGACAATTTGAAAGACTGGCCCAGGACAAAGGACTCCAGCGGACTGCAGTTGGCTGTCTATGCTCCAGTAGGGGTAATGGGCTTAAGTAGGTAAGTAATACTCTGCTAAGTTACTCCAGTATCTTGTGTTACAAGTAATACTCTGGCCTGTTCAGCCATAGGTACCATGTGCGGTGCAAAATCTACCCAGCTGTTGCTAAAGCAGTATGCAGCCTGTGAGAGACAAAGGTGCTGCAGCAAACCCAAGTAAAGGGCTACGCAGTGTTCCGCAAGCTGCAATTGTAAAAGCAACTACCTTAACCCTCACACACACAGCTGGAGCAGCCTTGAGCCCACAAAGATTTATTTGAGCTTGGCATGAGAATCTAAACATCTGGTACTCCTGATATCTGTGCGGGATTTCAGGAAACTGGCCTCTCTAGAGCCTTTACTAAGTGGGATGAGCGCTCTTTGCAATTCAGGAAACGAGCCTTGCGATTGGCTAGATGAATCGATCAGAACTAATCAATCATTGGACCTGAATGTTACCCAAGATCGCTGTTCATTTACAGAAAGTTGTTACAGTAATGTGCTTAGTCTTTCAATTTCTGTTTTATAATATTGTGTCTTAACTCTTACCCTGAGATAAACCTATAGACAAAATGATTCCCAGCACAGGAATCACAGAGCTTGCAATTCTATTTTTCTTCAGTAAGGCAGATTATTTTAAAGTGTGTTTTTCAACACCACCCTTCCCATCCTCCCTTCATAATTTCAAGTATTCTCAATTCAACCACTATTATGTCTCCCTTTGCTCCTTGGTAACTGGTTACCAGGGAATGCTTTTTGAAAGTCTGGTTGTATGAATACAGTGCTAGACAACACTGTGCACCCGACTGTCTGAAATCAAGAGTTTTTGCTAATGCCTTCCCAGTTCAAGCACTGAAGAAGGGTCTTTCACATGAGCGTACAACAGTACAGGCCCTTCGGCCCACAATGTTGGGCCGAACCAATTAAATTAGTAATCTAATGGCCAACTAAACTAATCCATTTGGCCTACACAATGTCCATAAGCAACATTCCCTTTAATCTTTTTTACAGCTGCATGAGCCAACCATTGCTCTGAGCAGGAATGTTTTTTAACCCGGCTTGAAAACTGCACAGCACCTTAGATGTTTTTTTGTAACTCGCATACAATGAATATTGGCTAGACAGCATCAGCAATCAGTGGGCCGGCGGTGGTAACAATGAGCTACCAACTTCCATTCTGTGTTTATTGTTGCAATTTGAAATAGTGTTGTAACTTGAAACACTGACATTGTAAATATGTTGAAGCCCTAAACTGTTTCAAAGTGAAGACTGTGGTACATCAATCATTTAAAAAATTTATCTATGATATTCATTAACACATAATTAATTAGAGTATTTCACAATTACATGAACATAGATTTCAAAATTATATTGGCATAATTCCAAAATTGTATTAACGTTATATAAAAGAAAATTCTAGGCAGACAACAACGATGGCAACGTGCACAGGAAGGTTTCAGTTATTTCGCAGCCATGCACCTTTGTGGCTTAGCGGTCCTGCCCCTCCAGCTCGAGGCGTTCCGGAGTTCGTAGCTCAATTCCGGCACCGTCTGTAAGGAGTTTGTACGCTCCCCATGGGGACGCACGAGTTTCCTCTGGGTGCTCTGGTTTCTTCCCATAGTCCAAAGACATACCGAATGGTAGGTTAATTGGTCATTGTGAATAGTCCTGTGATTAAGACTAGGATAAGGTTAAATAGGGGTTGTTGGGCAGTGCAGCTTGTTGGGAAGCAAGTGCCTGCTCCTCTCTGTATCTCTCAGTAAAATGAATTCTCTGTATCTCTCAGAAAAATGAATTCTCTGCATCTCTCAGTAAAATGAATTCTCTGCATCTCTCAGTAAAATGAATTCTCTGCATCTCTCAGTAAAATGAATTCTCTGCATCTCTCAGTAAAATGAATTCTCTGCATCTCTCAGTAAAATGAATTCTCTGCATCTCTCAGTAAAATGAATTCTCTGCATCTCTCAGTAAAATGAATTCTCTGCATCTCTCAGAAAAATGAATTCTCTGCATCTCTCAGTAAAATGAATCCGGGTTTATCCAACCTCCAGGCAGCATTGAGCCTGTTGCTCTCTGAACAGCTGATACCTGCCCTGCTTTGCATCTCCAGCTTACTGTTTTTATTCCATCCACATTTTGTATTGTGTTTTTCTTTTAAACCATCTGCATGCCAATAAGAATTGCTTTTTAATACATTTTTAGAGCATAAGACAAAGGAGTAGAATTAGGCCATTCAGCCCATTGAGTCTTCCCTGCCATTCCATCATGGCTGATTTATTCTCCCTCTGAACCCCATTCTCCTGCCTTCTTCCCATAAATCTTGACACCCTTATTAATCAAGAACCTCTCAACCTCCACTTTAAATATACCCAATAACCTGGCCTCCATGGCCATCTGTAGTTATGAATGCTACAGATTAATTATACTCTTGTTAAAGAAATTCCTCTTCACCTTTGTTTTAAAGGAAAGTCTTTTCCTATTCTGCTGTCAGAGTTCCCCACGACTGAAAACATTCGCTTCAAATCCACTTGATCGAAGTCCTTCAATAGTTAGGTTTCAATGAGATCCCCCCTCGTTCTTCTGAACTCGAGGGAGGACAGGCCCAGAGCTATCAAATGCTCCTCATGCATTAACTCTTTCACTGCCTGGATCATTTTCATAAACCTCTGGACAGCATTTCCATTATGTTCTGCTCTTTCCTGGGTAGGTATTAGTTACATGAATAAACAGGGGGAAATTCATTCTAAAATGCCTCAGCTCTCTAAAATTTATGGAATTGAGTTCATGTAAACAAATTTAATATCAAAGTATGAGTACGCTGCCAAACCTGAGCCTCATCTTCTTGCTGACATTCACAGTAGATACAAAGAAATAAAATAGAATCAATAAAAAACCTACAAACCAAGACTGACAAACAACCAAAGTGCATAAGAAGACAAACTGGAAATACAAAAATAATAACAAGTAATAAATAATATTGTGAACAAGAGAGAATCTGCAGATGCTGGAAATCCCAACAACACATGCAAAATGTTGGAGGAACTGAGCAAGCCAGGCAGCATCCCTGGAAAAGAGTACCATCGACGTTTCAGGCTGAGACCCTGATGAGGGCCCGAAAAGTCGACTGTTTCCTCTTTTCCGATGACTTTGTAAATATGAGTTGTAGTCCTTGAAAGTGAGTCCACAGGTTGCGGAATCAGTTCAGTTTTCAGGTGAGTGAGGTACTGATGCTGGTTCAGGAGCCTGATGGTTAATAACTGTTCCTCAACCTGCTGGTGTGGGTCCCAACGCTCCTGTACCTCCTCCCTGATGGCAGCAGCAAGAAGACAGCGTGTTTCCTACAAAGGAGGGAGAGCGAGTCGCATGCTAGTCCCCTGTGCAGTTGGCATTTACACATGATTATCCATGAAGTTGGGTGCTCATTATGACTGAACTTGGCTACATTGGATTTCAGAGACAAAGTCATCTCCCAACGGCGCAATCAATGCCCACAGGGACAAGGAACCAAAGGGCAGTCCAATCCTGCCTGGAAAGCAGACAATGTAGAAAGTCTAAGAAGGTTGAGATTTCATCATAATTTATGATTCAGCATTGTAGAGGTATTGCTAATTTACAATGTTTCCCACCGAATCAAAGGCCACAAGGGTTATCGATTTGCTACCCAAGCTCAAGGTTCCTGAAAAAACCCCAGTCACAGATTTATTTATTCTGAGTGAAACAGTTCAGTCATTTAGCCTGAATGAGTGTGGTTACATGAATTAAGGCAAATAAGCCTGTAGGCAAAACCCATATTTCCTCAAATTTATTGGCTAGATAAATATATTATCGACAAGAATAACACATCCTTCCCAAACGACTCTAAGTTTGGTTTACCCAGACTGTCAACAGGATGTTTTTATTCCAAGACAGAGCTCGGTAAAGTGGGCATAAGATGTACACTGATTCGATTTGGACAGAGGTGACTGTTTTTTCTCTCTCTCAGTGAGGACATTGTTTTTTCAGGGTTAGAGGTTCCTGACCTGTGCCCACCAGTTGTATTTTAAAGCTTAAAGGCAGTGTGTAGGTGCCATTGTACACAACTAGGCCATGAAAATTCCTGGTGCCTGGACTATTTCAGCAGGTCATCTGAATTTCTCCAAAAGTGTGTGAATAGACTTTTGTCCGGGCAAGTTACCCATTAATTTATTGTGCTGAGCATAACTCTAGCTGTCCAGCAGCTAATGAGTCGATGGTAAACACCGATCGCACCGGTGATAACCCTCACATTTAAAAGCAATAATTTTATGAAGAGAGATTGGAAGATCACAGAGGCAAAACTGCCAGCTCGTCTCCATTAACTGTGGCTTATCTTGTCTAAATTATTCAGATTCAGAGTTAGATTTATTTACCACATGTACACCAAAACACAGTGAAATGCATTGCTTGCGTTAACAACCAACACAACCAAAGGATGTGCAGGGGCAGCCTGCAAGTGTCACCTGTGCTGTCACAGCGTGCCCATGACGCTCAGCAGACAACTAAACCTGCAGCAACAAAATAGAAAACAACGACAGCTGTCCAGGTTAGATGAATTTCAGAAAGTTTGTGCAATGCTTAAAGCCATATTTTGCTTTAATATTTCTGCTTCAAGTTACCATTTTGTCACTATGTTTTTTTCTCTCTTGCAATTAACTGATGAAACAACTAAGTGATGAAATGGAGGCCCGGAGGCAGCTTGTCCCGGAGTTGGTGGTCTGTCTGTGTGGGCAAGTGGGTGGGTGAGTGTGGTGCTTTGCTGTCATTGTCTTGTTTATTGATTTGTTGTGTTACTCTGCTGAACATTGTGTACCTTGCGAGCTTGGCGTCAGAATGTGTGTTAACACTGGCAGCTACCCCCAGCCGATCCGTACGTGTGTCCACACTGGCGGGCTGCCCCCAGCCGATCCGTACGTGTGTCCACACTGGCAGCTGCCCCCAGCCGATCCGTACGTGTGTCCACACTGGCGGGCTGCCCCCAGCCGATCCGTACGTGTGTCCACACTTGCGGGCTGCCCCCAGCCGATCCGTACGTGTGTCCACACTGGTGGGCTGCCCCCAGACGATCCGCATGTTATGCTGGCTGTTAACATGAATGACGCACTGTATGTTTCAATTATGTGATAAATGGTCGGGCGCCATTCGGTAAGGCATTTCTGTGGCCTGTGTGGGTTTTCTCTGAGTTCTCTGGTTTCCTCCCACAGTTGAGAGACCGACAGGTCATTGTAAATAGTCTCATGATTAGGTCCGGGTTAATTGGGTTTGTCGGGGGTTGATGAGACGGTGTGCCTCCGAGGTCCAGCTCCACACTGCATCAATCAATCAATCAAACTCTAAATCTGAATCATTTAGATAAGGTAAACCACAGTTAATGGGGACCAGTTTTGCCTCTGTGATCTTCCAATCTCCCTCATTAAAATTATTACTTTTAAATATGAGGGTGATCACTGCTGCGATCGGTGTTTATCTCTCTGCAGGAGCTGGTCGAACGGTGAAGTGATGATACACAGTGCTCAGTGATTTCCATTGAATTCAGATCACAATGACGCTCACCAGGTCAGTAAATTGCCAGCTCGTGCACCAAATCCCATCATTAGTACAACACGCACCAATTGCCATTACTGATAACACCTGTATAATCCCTAATTTATTTATTAACTGAATTACAATTCGGCTAATGCCATTGGACTCATTTTCCTATAAAGATTAGCTTTATTTATCACAAGTATATCAAAACAAACAGTGAAATGTCATTTTGCAATGATTAACGCAGCCTGAAGAAGTGCTAAGCACAGCCCACAACAGGTGAGAACATAAAACTCCTTATGGACAGCGGTGGGAATTGCTGCCACTGTAAGGCACTACATTATCCACCTCACTACCATGCCTACGCGCCTTTTTGTTGTCAGAATTAGTGACATTCACTCTTGGGTGGGAAACAATTTCTCTCAATTAAACACCAAACAGATCAAATTTCTTCCCCAGCACCCCTTGGGATGAGCTGAACAAGATATGCCACAAACGTCAGGCACCACGGTAGTGTAGAGGTTACCACGACGCTATTACAGTAGTTCAATTCCGGCATCCTCTGTAAGCAACTTTGTACGTTCCTTCCCCTGTGCACTTGTGCTTCATCTGCGTGTTGATTTCCTCCCACAGTCCAAAGACAAACTGGTTAGTAAGTTAATTGGTCACTGTCAGCTGTCCCGTGATTAGCCGAGGGTTAGATCAGTGGGTTGCTGGGTAGCACCGCTCTGTGGGCTGGAAGGACCTGTTCTGCTCTGTAACTCTAAATAATATAAAGTTGAGTCAACATTTCTAGCCTCCAACCTCTCCGTTACAAAATGGGGCTTCTGTCCCTCTCAGTAACATTGCTCAGCTTGTTCCTCCCATGGTAATGCCTCCGCCATCTCCAAAGTCCATCTCATCAACAGTAAACAATTAACCTATCCACATGGTCTATGCCCTGATGGAATACCCCACCCGGTTGCACTGTCAGTGGCACTTGGTCCCGTTGCACAGAAGTTAACGCCCTGACTCACGATGTCCTGGGTCACTGCAGTCTCACTGTCCAGCGTTCACCTCCTGAACCACCACCAGCGACCCACATAGTCCCTTCTCCACCTCCCTTCTCCACATAGTCCCTTCTCCACATAGTCCCTTCTCCACCTCCCTTCTAAAGCCAAACCTTCACCCGGGCTTCCCATCATCCTTCTCCCTGGGTCTCCATATCGTTCACGCTCCTGTAGATTGTTTTCAGACGTTCTTCCAGTTCAAAGAGAGTTATAGAAATGCAGAGCGCTGTTGGCCCTTACTTCTAACCAACAACTAGACGTTTGAGGGAATCAGCCAACCAGTCCTTGGAACAAACGGGGCACTGCGAGCTATTGTATTCTGGGGCATGAAGCTCAGGATAGTATATGGTAACATATAAATATTTTGTTAAGAAATTTACTTGAACATTGGGGAACTTGTCAAAGACAAAGTAAGTTTATTATCAATCTATGTATATGCTACCATATACTGCCTTGCAGGCATTCAGCGGAAAGTAAGGAGATACAATATCATTCATGAAATGCTGTACAAAAATACAGAACGACAAACAACCACAGTGCAAGAGAGCAAATTAAAAAATAATTACAAGAACATGAGTTGTAGAGTCCTTAAAAATGAGCTCGTTGGTACAGAATAATTTTGGTGTTGAGGTGAGCCAAGTTATCCACGCTGGTTCGGGAGCCTGATGGTTGAAGGGTAATAAATGTTCCTGAAGCTAGTAGTGTGGGATCTAAGGCTCCTGTATCTCCTTCCCAATGGCAGCAGCAAGACAGCCTGGCCTGGCCTGGATGGTGGGGGTGCTTGATGATGGATGCTGCTTTCTAGTAGAAGCAGCCCACGTGAATGTGCCTGTGCCTCTTGTTTATTTAGAGACACAGCACGGTAACAGCCCTTCCAGCCCAACAATCCTGTGCTGCCCAATCACAGCCATGTGGCCAACTATCACTCCTGATGTTGAGTGCAAGGCTGTTGTTGCGACAATCAGCCATGTTGACCAAGGTGACCATCTAAGCTAGTACCATTTGACCTTTATCCCTCAAAACCTTTTCACGGAACCCGTATACCTTTGGAATGTGGGAGGAAACTCACCAGCTCTGGGGACAACATAGAAAGTCCGTACAGACAGTGGTGGATTTGACCTCGGGTTACAGGTTCTATAAAAACGTTTCGCTAACCGCTGTGCTACTGTGCCACCCTTTTTACAGACTTGCCCCTCATTCTCCTCTGCTCCAGGTTCCTACCCCTGAACTCTGGCATATCACCTCACGTCTGCTGAAATACTGGACTGGCCTCTCTTCACTCCTGAACAAGCAAGTCCTGTTTATTTAATGTGCTGGAGAGTCATGGGGGCTTTGAAAGAGGCCCTTCAGAATCAGAATTAGATTTGTTATCATTGATACATATGGTATGTCATGAAATCTGTTGTTTTGAGGTGGCAGTACAATGCAATACATAAAACATTACAATAAGTTACAATTAAATACCTCATAAATAAATAGTTCACAAGAGGAACATCAAGGTAGTGTTCATTGTCCATTCAGAAATCCGATGGTGGAAGGGAAGAAGCTGTTCCTAAACACTGCATAAGAGTCTTCAGGCTTCTGCATTTTCTCCTCAATAGCCGTACTGAGAAGAAGGCATATACTGGGTGATGGGGTCTTTAATGTTGAGTGCTGCCTCCTTAAAGCAGCACCTTTTGAAGATGTGCTCAATGGTGGAAGCTGGTTGAGTCTACAGGCCACTAAAGCCACTTTCGATCTTGTACATTGGAGCCTCCACACCAGGTGGAGATGTAACCAGACAATATGCTCTCCGTGTTAAATCTGTCAAAATTTGCAGGAGCCTTTGGTTATATACCAAATCTCCTCAAACTCCTAAGCACAGTTGCTAGCAATCCTTCCTCATGATTGGGTCCAGGGTAGATCCTCACAGATGCTGATGCCCAGGAACTTGAAGCTGGTCACCCTTTCCACTGCTGACACCTCGATGAAGACCGGTGTGTGTTCTCCCAACTTCCCCTTCCTGAGGTCCACAATCAATTCCTTGATCTTGCTGATGTTGAGCGCAGGGCTGTTGTTGTGACACCACTCAATCAGCTAATCCATCTTTGGCCTATCTCGGCCATGTTGACCAAGGTGACCATCTAAGCTAGTCCCATTTGACCTTTATCCCTCAAAACCTTTTCTATCCACGTACACAGAACCCAGCAGAGTATGGTACACAGAACAGGCACTTCAGCCCATGATGTTATGCCAAACTAATTCTGCTAAAGACACCTAACGAAATTGATAATTTCTACCTGCACACAGCCCATATTCCTCCATTCTCTGCACATTCATGTGCCTGGTCAAGAGCCATTCTTATTATTGTACCTGCCTCTCCCATCACCACCACCCCTGGCAATACATCCCAGGTGCCCACCACTCTTCGTGTTAAAAAAAACTTGCCTGCACATCTCTTTTGAACTTTTCCCCCTCTTACCTTAATGTATGTCCTTTTAGACATACATTAGACATTTTGACCCTGGGAGAAAGATACATGCTGCCTAAATTACCTATGCCTCTCATAATTTTATAAACCTATCAGACCTCCTCTCAGCATCTGCTGCTCCAGAGTCTGTCCACCCTCTCCTTATAGCACATGCTCTCAAATCCAGGCAACATCATGGTAACTTTGTCAACTCTCCCCAAGGTCTCCACACCTTCCAATAATGGGGTAAGATGTCTGGTACTGGACATTTCACCCCATTCCAAGGGCCGAAATGTCTAAACCACAGGGCATGCATTTGAGGTGAGAGAGGATAAGTTCAAAGGAGATGTGAGGGACGAGTTTTTTAAAACACAGAAAATGGTGGATGCCTGGAATACATTGCCTGAGGTTGGGGGGCAGGGTGGTGGTAGATGGGCATGTGAATGTGAGAAAAATGGAAGGACGTGGACTTGTGTAGGTAGAAGAATTTAGTTAGTCATTTGGTTACTAATTTAATTGGTTTGGCACAACACTGTGGGCCAAAGGGCCTGTTTCTGTGTTATACTGGTCTATGTTCTACATTCTTACTGTAGTTTTTTTTAAATGCTGCATCGGATCTGAATATCATCGGTGTAAGTCGTGAAATTTATTGTTTTGCGGCAACAGCACATTAATAAAAACTGTGAACTGCAATAAGTATATTAACAATAGATTAGTGCGACGAGAGAAAATAAAGCAGTGAGCTAGCGTTCATGGGTTCAGTGTCCATTCAAAAATCTGATGGCAGAGGGGAAGAAGCTGTTGAGTGTGTGCCTTCAGGCTCCCTGATGATACCAATGAGAAGAGGGCTTGACCTGAGAGGTGGGGTCCTTAATTATTGATGCCGGCTTTTTGAGACCTTGCCCTTGAAGGTGTTCAGGGTGCTGGGGAGGCCAGTGTCCCTGACGGAGTTTACAACTTTCTGCAGCTTATTTCATTCCAGTGGAGTGGCCCATACACACCAGACAGTGATGCAGTCAGTTAGAATGCCCTCCACGGTACAGCTGCAGAAATTTGCAAGCGTCTCTGGTGATATACCAGATCTCCTCAAACTCCTAGTGAAACATAGCTGCATCAATATGTCGGGCTCAGGATAGATCCTCAGAGATGCTGTCACTTAGGGAACTTGAAATTGCTCACCATTTCGATCACTTGTGTACTGGAAATAACATTAAACAATTTGAATCTTGACCAGAATTACAGTACTCCAGCATTGTATAAAACTGCACACAACTCCCTGACTTCTAAACTCACTGCCTCAACTAGTAAAGACAAGCATGCCATATGCCTTCGTTAGCATCCTATCAACTTTCAGGGTGCTATGGACTTGGAGATTCCTCTGTACATCAAATGCCTTTTATCATCCTTGCATTAACATGGTTAGTAATTCTCCAAGCCCTTGTGCCATGTTATTCTGGAGCTCCCTGACTGCTTTATCAAACCTGACTACCAAGAGTTTGGTTGCCTTTGGTGGAGGTAATCCATTTTCCCAGAGATTCTGACTGCAAATCTTAGAAGTGTTTGAAAGCCCAGCACAAACTGTCAGGCAAAAGATAATTGTGTCTGATTCTAAAAACATTCTCCCATAGAGGACTCTCTGAGATTTGGGGGATATACTGCACACTCAGTGGCCACTTCATTAGGCTCATCTGCTCATTAATGAAAACTTCTAATCAAGTCAATCATATTGCAGCAATTCAACACATAAAAGCATGCAGATACAGTCAGTTGTTGTTCAGACCAAACATCAAAAAAGGGAAGAAATGTGATCTAAGTGACTTTGACTGTGAAATGACTGTTAATGTCATCAGATGGGGTGGTTTGAGAATCTCAGAAACTGCTGACCTTCAGGGATTTTCATGCACAACTGTCCCTAGAGTTTACAGAGAATGCTGGAAAAACAAAAGGACATCCAGTGAGCAGCAGTTCTGAGTGCAAAAGCGCCTTGTTAATGAGAGAGGTCAGAGGAGAATGGCCAAACTGGTTCAAGCTGACAGGAAGGCGACAGTAACTCAAATAACCACACGTTACAATAGTGGTGTGTAAAAGAGCATCTCTGAACATATAACATGTCAGATTTTGAAGTGGTTGGGTTACAGCAGCAGAAGGTCATGAACGTACAGTCAGTGGCCACTTTTTAAAGGCTCAGGGGGCACAGAATGCAATGGATAGTGAACGTATATCTACAGTGGTAAAGACCACTAATGTGACATGCCTTCAAGCATCCTATCATCTGTGTCCCGCCTTTTGGCTTTGACTAGCAAGGCTTGTAGAATTGAAACATATATTTTATAGAGACTTCCACAATAATAGTCACCAGCAGCACAAAATGTTCTTTTTTTGATTCAAATTGAACAAATTATTCAAAATTTACTCAGTGTGCATTCGTTCAAAATTAATTTCACAATCAGTAGGCTAAAATTAATCCATAACCCTCACTCATGTAACTTGTGAAATCATCTCCTTTAAAGGACTATGTTGTGGAACTTTGTACTTCCATGTGGTATGGGTTCTGCCGTCTCACTGCCTTTCATCAGGGATCAACATTATTCACCATACACATTTATAGAGACAGTGGATTCCTGTTATTTGGGCCACCAGTCAACCAGGGCAGCCACTTATTTGGGACAACACTTAATGAAAACTAATCAAGAAAATAGCCAGGATTCCCTTCATTTATTTGGGACACGATGCTGTATAACTGGGACAGGAATCTGTTGTCAAACAAACTTCAGTTAAAAACATAGAAACACTACAGCACAATACAGGCTCTTTGGCCCACAATGCTGTGCCAAACATGTACTTACTTTAGAAATTACCTAGGGTTACCCATAGCCCTCTATTTTTCTAAGCTCCATGTACCTATCTAAGAGTCTCTTAAAAGACCCTATCATACCCGCCTCCACCACCATCACCGGCAGCCCATTCCACACACTCATCACTCTCTGTGTAAAAAAAACTTACCCCTGACTTCTCCTCTGTACCTACTTGCAAGCACCTTAAAACTGTGCCCACTCGTGATCGCAGTTGTATGAACTTGTGTGGCCATTAAACACCAAACTGTGCTTAGAGCAAACAGTTTTTAGCTAGCATCAGTTAGGTTTGTGTGTGCTCAAAAGTTGTGATTTTTGTCAGATAGCTAGTGAAAAACAAGCAGTAAGACAAGTCTTGCTCACTGTGGTTTCAAGCATTCAAGATAGCAGCTGCCAAAAATGGTTGGGAATGAAAATGAAACCGTTTCACTATTTCAACAAATTAGGAATTACAAATAATTTGAAGTTATCGACAATCATCTTGAATGTTACAATGAAAATGAAGATTTTGGAAGATGCAATCATCGAAAGTATTGTATGAAGATGTCTGCACTGATTTTGTTCGTTTACAATCAAACAAAATTACAACTGATGAATTTCTCCATCAATAGCTATTAGGAACTGTAGTAGCATTGGTAGTGTTCTAATTTGTTCTGCATTTCATTTAAATACACAAGTTCTTACACAGTTAAATGATAGTTTGTCCTTTTTCTTGTACCTTTCTAAATATTTCCATGAAACTTCATCTAATTGGGACAGGCGCTTAATTGGGCCAAAGTGTACTGGTCCCGATGTGTCTCAATTAACTGGAATCCATTGAATTAGGAATCTGCTTTGGTGTATTGGCATGACATCCAACAAAACACACCAACATTCAACAATTACAAAGAATAAATAATTTTATAAAAATACATTAGAGGTTAAAGTACAGATATGGAACAAAATGTTCATAAATACATAAATACTGGGATGTATTTACAATGTAAACAGCATTATATAAAGTGTTTTAATGTGCTTACAGTGCAGTGCAGCAACAGAAGAAATAGATAGAGAAGGGGGGTAGGGGAAGTGACAGAGTAACAGATAGGAGGGGGTGGTGGGGAGGCTAACTAGAATGATTGTTTAGATTTATTGCTTGGGGAAGGAACTTATAAGATGGCATGAAGTTTTTGTTTTAATAACCCTATAGTGTTTCCAGAAGGTAGAAAGAGATTTAAACTGTTTGTGGCACTTTGAAATGTGGCAGATACCACTGTAAATGTCACATTTATTAGTGGGTCAATATTATTTGGAATGGATGAATCTGTTACAGCAGTTACAACACTCCGTGCAGTAAATCTCTGGAAATCAAGAACAAGGAACAAAAACCTTCACTGTTGCGTTCATTTCCTGCACTATCCACCTTCATGGATTCCTCACTTCTTCAGACACCAATTAATACTTAGCCCAAGTGAAGTGTCTTGACCCAAAACATCGATTGTCCATTCCTCTCTACAGATGCTGAGTTCCTTGGCCTCTTGTATGTTGCTTCAGATTCCAGCAACTGCAATCTTTTATGTCATCAATTCACACTTACTATTTGGTTTGATCAACATACTGGTAAAATTGCACACAGGCAAACGTGAAATGTAATAACTTTGGCAAACATATGAAAAATTAAAAGCACAAGAGATTTCTGTAGATGCTGGGAATCCAGAGTAATACTCACAGAATGCTGCAGAAACTCAGCCGGCCAGGCAGCATCTATGGGAAGGCAGAAAGAGTTGATGTTTTGGGCCAAGATCCTTTACTAACTGTAGACAGAAGAATTTACAGCCCTTGCTAAATCACATCGTTATTTGATTCTAGATTGTCATTTTATATTTTCACTGGGAAATCTATTCCACATAAGGTGGCAAACAAAACCGAAACTAGCTGGAAGACATGGATTCCTACTGAAAACAAATATTTGGCTTTTAAAACAACAGAGATCAGAACCTCCAGCCCCGTACAGCCCCTCTGGTTTATGACGAAAACATCGCCCATCCATTTTCTGTCTACCAGACTTGGTTAATTATTTCTTTCGTATTATCTGTTCTTTCAAAAAAAAACTTCTGTCATTTTGTAACTAGGATTTCTTATCTCTCATGAGGTCACCTGACCAGAAGAGCCAATCAAATTTCTACACCGGACCCTCATTTCGTTATTAGCCCCATCATGAGTTGGCTGGTGCAGTTTACTGTCGTACTGATACACACATCCTGATCAGAGTTCAGTAGCAAGTATATCATTTTAGTTTTCCAACTCTCGATTTTTTTTTTTTAAATTTGAAGATCATTTTAACTAGGCTAGAGGTGAAACTGTTTGGAGCGGATTCTCTTAAAGCAGTAATGTCTGATAGTCCTTCGGTGATTGAAACTTGCAAACCCATCAAACAAACCCTTCCAGACACACGTAAGTATTTTCAAACATATTTGACTATTCACATGCAAAATTTAATTATTAGAGAGAATGGGTTAAGTAGAGGACTGTACAATGTATTATGTGATTATAACTTTATATCAATCCATGGAAGAGGAACTTTGAATGGAAGAGTGTTTTAGATTTAAACTCATGAAAACTTATGACACATATAACTGAGATCTGTAATGTTTGGTGGCAAATGCATAGAGATTGCTCATTTCATTACAACATTTTAT
The DNA here is from genome assembly GCF_048418815.1 of Hemitrygon akajei. NCBI lineage: Eukaryota > Metazoa > Chordata > Chondrichthyes > Myliobatiformes > Dasyatidae > Hemitrygon > Hemitrygon akajei. The sequence goes on along the minus strand of NC_133130.1, from coordinate 170,345,025 downwards.
ACTGCAAGAATATATCAGAACTACTCATAAGCATAACTTATTGACATCTCTTCAATGTTACCTGGAAAAATGTAAATCATCAAATCGTGAAAGGACCTGCTGTGTCCAAATGTGCACCTTAAAAGAGGAAAATATAAAGCCAGTGGTAGAACGATCAAAAGAATCGACAAGTTTCTGGGGGAATGCATCATGTTATCTTAGAACGCTTGGCTTTAGACTGGTGGCATGCAAAATTATTGCAGCTCAGTCTGATTTACAGCATTCACATTGCTCGTGAAGAATTGTGGTCTATTTCAGTTTGATTTTTGCTTGTATATAAAAACTGCTGCAAAATATTTATTAGCAATTCTAATCTGTGCTAAGTGTTATGCTGCATCCAATGGTGTCTACATAAAAATATAGTTATGATTAATGCATAGAAATTCAGAGGATGTTTTAGTGGTGAAAAGAACTTTGGTGTTTTTTTTAAAGCTGCAACTTTTTAGAATGTTTCAACCACTTTGTATTTGTAAAATGGTCGAAGTTTGCTACTTGCTGGTTCTGATAACAAGGTAGCTACACTGTGATAGCAGAGGCAAAATGATTCAACAAGAAAACACACTATATTCTGAAAAAATTAACAGTGTACATTTGTTAGGGAACTACTTGTTCAGCACCCAGAAATAACATTTTAAACAATGTTGTTATAAAATGGCAAACACATTGTTTAATAAATATTGTTACAAATGTACTCCTTCAAAGGAATTCTTCAAAATATTTGGAAAAATTATAAATAGGTTTCAGGTACTTCTACTGGAGTTAAACAAATCTAAAGAGAAGTGTACAGGAGATTACCATTGTAAAATAACGTTCTAACAAATGCAATGTTTAGAAGCTAATTGCTATACTACAGTATTGTCAATTATTTCATCTAGAGCCCCTCCCAGGATTGTAGAAGAGAACTTCTGTTTTTAAGAATCTTTTGGTTTGTATTTAAAAGACTGCTACAACTTTGATACATTGTTAGTTTTTCATAACTACTACATAAACACAAATTCATTATTCAGTACAACTTGCTCGATGTTTTGCAGATCCTGTTTTTGTGTAGCAATGTTTCTTAAAGTAGAACTGATTATTAATGCTTTGTGAAGACATAAAGTCAGACTATTTATGTTTAGTAAAGAGAGATTTTTTTTAAATCACAGTAACACAGATCTACAGAAAGCCCAAGAGAAATATACCATTCTGATTGCAACTTTATAGAATGAATCAAAATAGCATTTTTTGTTACGCTTTCAGTGGAAGGTGATTTTTTTTTTGTTATCTTCCACAAAATAAGCAAAATATGGATATATTGGGGGGTTTTTGTGTTTGCTCAGCATAGCTACATACATGGCACATTACACTGTGTTGTAGCTGGAAAAAATAATTGTTTTCAGATCAAACTGCATTTCATTATTCTCTGCTCCAATATATCCATATTTTACTTATTTTTTGTAAGATGACAAATAAGGAGTAACTGATGGAGTAAATCCTAATATTTTTATTCAAATACATCTTTCTTCAACATTTAATTTTGACATTTATTATGACAACATACATTCATATTTAGGCAAGTTTAATGCTATATTCAAACGACTGCCCAGAAAATTTAAAATGTTACTCTTGTCCAGTGAAAATGTAGTCAATTGTCTGTGGGGTTTTTCCCTTAAAATACCAGTCTATGCATCTGATTTAGGATCATTGGTTTATAAAAATTCCTAATATATTTTGACAAATAAACAGAATTAATCTGGAAAGGTAACTTTGAAGGTTTTAATGTTCGCAGAGGAATGCAACTTAAGTATAATTTATGATTGAATCACCACAGGGCCACACTGAAATGAAAACAGCACATTTAATATATAACGATACAAGTGACAGTTGATCAACACCTCAATGAGATAACAGATTTTAGTGTCCAAGCCACAAGTTCATGACTGTTCCTTATCTTGTTGATAAAGTAATGTCAGTTTCCATCGTTAAAGGAATTTTTGTTCTAAAAGAGAAATGTGTATTTATAATTTGACATCGGTAGTTAACTTTTATGAGATTAGCAAACTGAAAGCATTTAAGTAAGTTTTCTTTTTAAATAAGTGCACGTTTTGACTTAACAATGAGATTTTCTCATTCAGGTCAATGTACACAATTGTTACTACAAGTACGATTTGCTCCTTTTAAAAGTATTATTGCATGAAAAGCTTTTGCACATAAACTGAAATATGGCCCATTTTAGTTAGAATAATAGCTTGCATATAAAACAGAGCTTGGAAGGTGAATCTTCATTGCTTACATATATTGCCATACACAATATAACAATGTCTTTTAAAGCCACTCTTTTGGCAATATATACACAAAGACTTAACTGAAGTTATTAGCAAACATGCTGGCTCATCTTTATTTGTTAGAAACGATATGATTAGATTTGTTTTATGGAGAATTGAAAACATTAAGGACTATGTAATTTATTTTTTTTACACACTGAATACAAATATCTCATCATGTCCAGATTATTAAAAACTGGCAGAAATTTACCTTGCAGAAGATTATAGCTCATTTTATCCTTTCTTGGGCTTTCAAATCAGCTGCAATAAATATAAACAGTTAAGATTTTAGTAAAAATAAGATCCTAGAAATGGTAATAACAGCCATGGTGGTAGAAACATCCATGATACTGTGCTGGGGAGGTAACTCCAGCCTGTAGATCTTCTGCACAAAAAAAAGATAGACGAGAGGCCAGTAATACAGAACGAGGAATGAAACAAATAATTCAGGAACAAAGCCAAAAGATATGGCACAACAAAAGCTCGGCAGATTACCGAGTCAGCAAAATCAAAAAATGTAAATGCCTGATTGAAAGCAATTCAACGACAAGAACAAGAGAAAGACAAAATTAAAAGGACACGGTAAAAAGCAAAGAAAGGGAATTAATGAGAAATAGGTTTTTAAAAAAACATGGAAAAAGAGGAACAATAGAGTGAAATTGACAAACAGAAATGCATAGAGATTGAGAGCTTATAAAAGAATTGCATTAAAGCATTATTAAAAGGCAAGCAGAAATTAATTTGACATCCTAGATTTTAATTATAATATAGCCTTGCATTATTTTAAGAATAATTTGCTTTATACCCCTCCCTTATTAATCCTTTTTACCTAATCTATTGACTTTTCAACTTAAATTTGTGCAATTTTCATGAACAAACAAGTGAAACTCCTATCGAAAGGAAATGCATTCTTGCTACCAGGATAAATACGGAATGAAAGTGCAAAATAAACAAAAATGTAATCTTATAAAGAAAAAGAGATTACAGTGTCATCTGACAGTACAATTCTTCTGCATTGGCTGCATATTCAGCATTAATTATTTTATTTATTAATTTCAAAACTCTATGCCCTATTTCCACTATTGAACATTAAAAGGCCTAAATAGAGTGGATGTGGAAAGGATATTTCCTGTAGCGGGGGAGTCTATGACCAGAGGACATAGCCTTAGAATAGAGGGATATCCCTTTAGAACAGAGATGAAGAATTTCTTTAGCCAGAGTGTGGTGAATCTGGGAAATTCATTGCCACAGATGGCTGTGGAGACAAAGTTATTATTTAATGCTTTGGTTGATATATTCCTTGGTTAGTCAGGGCATCAAAGGTTATGGGGAGAAGGCAAGAGAATGGGGTTGAAGGGGAGAATAAATCAGCCACGATTGAATTGTGGAGCAATTTGATGGGCCAAATGGCCTTGCTCTACTCCTATATCTTATGTTATGAAAGTCAGGGTTCCCAATCGTTTTCATTTACCATTAACCAAGTGGTCCACAGACCCCAGGGTGGGAACCCCTGCAATCAATTTCAAAAGAATAGGAGATTAAACATTTCACAAACAAATGAAGCAAACTATTCTTCAGAAACTCAAGTTAAAAGAAGCAAAAGCTAAATCTCACTTAAAAGTTCAAGCATTTGTTCATTTGGAAGCCATTCACATTAACTTTACGGATCGTTCATTAACCTTGAACTTAGTCCAAGGAAAAATTAATTATTTTAAAATTCAGATTTAAAAATTAATTTGTAATGAAAAAAAATTAATTTATTACAATTACCACAAAATTACATTTTATTAATTAAGTTCATACGAAAGAAATCTGCTGCTCAACACAGTAACATCTTTAGAATGTGGGAGGAAACCAGAGTTCCAGGAGGAAACCTATGCAGTTATGGGGAGAAGGTACAGACTCCTTAGAAACAACAGCAGAAATTGAACCCTGGCTGCTGGGACTTTAAAGCATTATGCTAACCGTATGCAACAGTACACCAAAACTCCTAAGAGTGTTACTTGGTTGTATCAAGAATCTCAGGGTAACTTGATGCTATCTTTGTGTTCCAATGAAGCAAGGGCATTATAGATCAGCGATGTCCACACCTCAATAATGAAATACGGAAAACAAGCATTGCTCTTTACGAAGTGGTGAAGGTGGGGTTAATGGGGTAAAAGGAGGGTGGATGAGTACACAACTTAGCCAAACGTGCGTCTGGTCCATATTTTTTTAAACCAGGGATTCCCAACCTTTTTATGCCATGGACCCCTATCATTAACCGAGGGATCCGTGGGAACCGCTGCTTTAAACCTTTTCTAAAAAGTTAGGCTCATTCTCAGAGGGATGGGAGCCATTTGCCCCAGAAATTGTGGAGTATATTCAGATCTGAAATAAATAAATTTAATCTTAATGCCCACCAACAGTACTTAATCATTTCCTGTCAGTCACTTCATGTACATTTACTCCTGTGCCTATTGTCACTTTATGAGCATACAATCTATATATATATATATATATATATATATATATCGCATGTACTTACATTTATTGTGTTTTTTTATTATTGTCTTCTTTATTATTATTTTATTTTTCTGCTGCATTAGATCTGGAGTAACACTTATTTTGTTCTCCTTTAAACTTGTGTACACATTAAGCAATTTTGAATTTAAAGATAACAAGGGTTTTGGTGAGCGAGTAGGAAGTGTGAACTCATATGATGTTATTGAATGATGGGACAAGCTCAAAGGGCCAAATGGCCTATCTCTTATGGTATAGAGAATAAAAGGAAAACACACTAAAACCTAGACGAACTCCGTAGATTAGTCAAGTCAACTTTTACTGTTATTTCAACCATAACTGCTGGTACAGTGCATAGTAAAAATGAGAATGTTTTTCAGGACCATGGTGTTACATGACACAGTACAAAAAAACTAGACTGAACTACACCATCTACGGAGGGGAATAAACAGTCAATGTTTCTGGCCATTCCTGGTGAAGGGTCTTGGCTCGAAATGGCGACTGTTTATTCATTTTCATAGATTCTGTTTGACCTGTTGAGTTTCTCCAGGATTTTTGTGTGTGTGTGTGTTGTTCTGGATTTCCAAATCTGCATAACCCCTTGTGTTTAAAAGGAAAAAAAAGAAACTAGGGTAATTTCTCTCCATTCAAAGCAGGAAATTTTCCAGGGAGAAAAAGCAACAAGTGGAGGATGATTATAAATCTTGAGTACAAGAGCAGCTCAGAAGAATATGGTTATCAAAGGAGGTACCTAAACATCACCACTTTACCTGACATTTGCTTCATTACATGTAACCTCTAAACTATTGTTATTATGAACTGTCCATAATGAACCGTGATGCTTGTTAGGTGCAGAAAGAACTAGGAGCACTGAAATCAGGATGTACAATTTATAAAAAGTATGAATTAGTCAAGAAATCACAGTTATACAGCAGGGAAGTAGCTTCTGTGGCCCAAATAGTCCATCTAAGCCAGTCCGGTTTGCACAGGTTTGACCAATCTCTCTCTAAACCTGGACTGCCAAGATTCCTTGGACCCCTCAATCAACCGCAGAGATCCTTGGCATAAAAAAAGTTGTGAACCCCTGCTCCAAACCATGTATAGGAAAATATTTTATTATGGGAAAATTCATGGATTTCTTATGTAATTTAATTTCTAACATAGATACTTACTGTAATTTGTAGTATCTTTATGCACTACACTGCTGCCACAGAACTACAAATTTTACAACGTATGTCAAGTGATTATAAACTTGATTTGGACTAAAAATGATCAAGCAAATGCATTTTGGAAATGTTGGTATAATATACTCCTGTGTTCTGAGAGCACGAGTGTTTATTACAGAAAGACAGAAGCTTTGAAAATTAAAATACAAACTGCTGGAGGAATTTAGTAGGTCAGGCAGCAGTCTTGATGCATGATCTCCAGCTAAAACATCTACAAATCCTCTAGCTCCATGGATGCTGCCTGACCTGCTGGGTTCCTCCAAAATGTTGTTTTCATTCTTCATAATGCAGTATCTGACATCTCTTATATCTCCGTTTTGTTAATAAACCATAATTTGCTGCTTCCCTCTGCTAGCCTGCAGGTCACCCTTGAACAAGGAGTAGCACATGCTTAACCACAATTCCACCCCCCCCCCCCCACCATTCAGGGTCACATGAAGCTAGGGAGCAGGTGGTGGATGGTCTTATGAGCAGCTGGTCCTGGTTATATGACCACTGACCCCAGGCGGACAATTGATAATGGCAGGGGTCACCCAGCTTGAAAAGACAATGCCCAGAAGAAAGCAATGGCAAACCAATTCTGTAGGAAAATTTGTCAGGAAAATAACAGCCATGAGACCACGATCACCCACATCTTACGGCATGGCACATAATGATAATGATGAAGAATCTAAAAGGTCAATGATTAAAAGTCATGAAATGAACATTGATAAATTTGAGGAATTAGCACTTTCTTCTAAATGTCCTCGTAAGGCTTCTCAGTTTAGATTACAGTTAGCAAAACATATTTTGATAAACGTCATAGATGTAAGAAATGTAACAGCCAATGAAGAGCCTATTGCAATACAACCACCATATAATCTGTTTTATGATAGTTGTGAGAGATGTATGTTGGTCAGGATAACCTGGAACCATTTCTTCCTTTCAATATTGTTGATTATTTAACAACCTTCGAGAGCAGAAGGGGATTGGGGAGTGTTGTACAACAGAAGGACCTTGGAGTTCAGGAACAAACTTCTCTGGAAATGAAGACAAGGCAGATAGAGTGGTGAAGAAGTCTTTAAGCATGCTGGTACTGAGTAGAGATGTTGGAATGTTATGCTGCTGTTGTATAAGGTGCTGCTGAGACCACATTGGGAATATTTTACTAGGGTTTGGTCACCCAGCTACAGGAAAGATGTTCAAAGTAAATTTATTATTAAAGTACATACATGTCATCATATAGAATCCTGAGATTGTTTATCTTGCAGGCATTCACAGTAAATCCATGATGGAACTAATATAGAACTAATGAAAGACTGCCAACCAGTGTGCAAAAGACAACAAATTGTGCAAATACAAAAAAAACCCCAAGAATAAATAAATAAATTATATCAAGAACAAGTGTCCAAGAAAATGAGTCCATGGAACATGGGGCAAATGAAGTTGAGTGAAGTTACCACTTTTGGTTCAAGGCTGAAGGATAATAACTGTTCCTGAACCTGGTGGTGGGAGCCCTGAGGCTCCAGAACCTTCTTTCTGATGGCAACAGTGAGAAGAGAGCATGGCCTGGGTGGTGGGGGGTCACTGACGATGAATGTTGCAACAATGCTTCGTGTAGATCTGTTCAATGATAGAGAGGGCTTTATTGTGACAGACTGGGCTGCATCCACTACTTTTTGTTGGATTTTCCATTCAAGGGCACTGGTGTTTCCATACTAGGCTGTGATGTAGCCAGTCAACATAATACAAATTGGAAAGAGTGCAGAAAAGATTCACAAGAATGTCACCAAGTCTCAAAGGACAGAGTTACTGGCACAGGTTGGCCAGACTAGGACCTTTTTCACTTGATGCAAAGGATAATGGCAGGTATAAAGTCATGAGGGGCTTGGACCAAGGGAATGCACTCAGTCTTCTTCCCCAACGTTGGGGAATCAACTAGAGAGGAGAGGTTTAAAACGCAGAGAAAGTTTTCCAATAAACTTGAGGGGCAACTTTTTTTAAACAGAGTTCGGCAAGCTTATGGAACGAGCTGCCACAGTAAGTGGTTGAGGCTTTAGTTATTGCCTAATTTTATGTGAGGCGCTTCCGGAGCCTCCACTCCCGCACCAGCAGGCACAGGAAGAGCTTCTTTTCTGAGGCTGTGACCCCGCTGAACCTCACATCACAGCGCAAAGCAGTACTGCACCCATATTGGGCTGTCTCAGTACTTTTATATTTGTGTGCTGTAGCACTTACTTTTTATTTGCAGTTATTTTGTAAATAACACTATTCTTTGTACTTCTGGTTAGATGCCAATTGCATTTCATTGGCTTTGTATCTGTACTCGGCACAACGACAATAAAGTTGAATCTAATCTATTAGCGTTGGAAGCGTGGTGACGCTTGCGGGCAGCCCCCAGCACACCCTCCGACGCATTTCACTGTATTTTGCGATGTACGTATGACAAACAAAGCGAATCCTAACTTTGAAAAGACAGTTGGTTAGGTACACGGTTAGGAAAGCTTTATATGCGCCAAACGTGGGAATACAGTACTAGCTTGAATGGTCGGCATGGACTAGTTGGGCCGAAGGGCCGGTTCTGTGTTACATGAGTCGCCAGACTACCCAGGTGTTGCTTTAGGCCAACGTGACACGACATTAAGCCCGGAGACTGGGAATGATTCTCACAAAAACAGCAGAAAGATGAGAAAAAAACCTGCTTGTATCACGTCTGGAAACTGACCTTCCACATCCACGGAGTCCTGCGCCTTTCGGTGTCACAGCTCCAAAACTCACTGACCACTGGCAACGCACGCCCACCCTGATTGGTCCCCTCGGCGTACCTACGATCAAAGGTTACCCTATGAGCTGCGAGGGCTGGGTGGGGAGGCGGGGCCATATTGCTCAAACAAGAGAAAATCTGCAGATGCTGGAAATCCAGAGCAACACACACAAAGTGCCGGAGGAACTCAGCAGGTCAGCCAGCATCTGTGGAAAAACAGTCGACGTTTCGGGCCGAGACCCCTCGGCAGGACCACCCTGTTGACTGAGGGGTGGGACGAGGGAAGGGAAGTCCGAGTCAGCCTATGATTGAGCCTAAATGTTTGACGGACAAGGACTGTCTGGGTTTCACGTGGGATTTTCGTGGATAAATTGGAGCCTTAGGGATAACAAATTCTGCTGTAAAGAGCGAGGGCCGAACAGCATCCAACCCTCCTGAAACATTCCAGCTTCTTGTCAGGACATGAGAATATCAATAAAATTATATTATCCAAAATAATATCCTCTAACCAACGATAATTTCAAACTCCCTTTATTTTATGTATAAACAATATGAATCAGCTTCAAGAGTTTATTGTCATGTGCGTAAGTCCAGAGAGATACAGGTAATATGAAAGGAAAATTAAATACGAGAGATTCTGCAGGTGCTGGAATTCTCAACACACACACACACACACACACACACACACACACACACACACACACACACACACACACACACACACACACACACACACACACACACACACACACACACACACACACACACACACACACACACACACACACACACACACACACACACACACCAAGAGTCTCGGCCCGAAACATCGACTGTTCATTCTGCTCTGGCTGCTGAGGTCCTCCAGCATTGTGTGTGTTGCACAATGAAAATAAACAGCATGACAGGTTCGTAGGCTCAGAGAAAATATAAAACATAAAGTATATATAAATTATACAAGAGAACGAAGAGAGAACAAAACTGTGTAAAAAGCGGACGTAATGCAAAATCCAACGCTCACTAACGGGGACTCTGAACTTGAGTGCGCATCCTTGTGCGTTTTATTCTTTGCAGTAATGTTAGAAATGTAAAGTGTAATTTACAGGCGAATTGAGAGCAGGGGGCCCCGATGCTGTCGGAGGCTCCCGATTTGCTGACGGTTGTTTAAAGTATTGGTATAGCAAATGCAAATCCAATTAAATGTTTTTCCTACCTATCGGAAGTCTTTCAATAGGTGCATTTAATGTCAGAAAAATGTATACAATATACATTCTGAAATTCTTTGTCATGGATTGTTGAAACACTAGTGTTGAATTTATCGATTTCATAAGACAGGTGTTGCTAACCTGATAAATGCGAACCCAGTCTTCCTCTATTAGCTCAGACTCGGCCAGACAGACAAATTAAACTTTGGAAATAAAATTGTCAAAGGTGTGAGATTTGCTCACACACTTTTATTGATTGAGACGAGAGCTTCAGATTCGGAATCGGTAGAACACCCTGGTTACTGCGGCGGGTATGACCCTATTTAAATACCTCAGACTATTTAAACTTCGAAAATATAATTGCCTAAGATGTGAGATTCGTTCGCACACATTTAGTCTTTTCCGGGACTCTGTAAAATTCTCCTGTAATTGGGAGAGGGAATTTTGGTTAAGAATCCGTAGAAAAAATACACTTTATGACAGGTCTTGGTCGTTCAGTTCCCCCTTTCCTTCTACACACAGAGTTGGCGAGGCTCCCGTTCGCAACAATTGACTTTAATGTCAATCTCGTATAGTTTAGCTTTCTTTTCCTATTAGTTATCGAAATAAATTCAGGCAACAACCATTTGATGGTCTGTTACCCCCTCCCCCTCCCCAGTCTCTCGTTGCCTATCTTCACTCTTAAATCGTGTGTTCTTCGCTATTTACTTATTTTGTAATTTATACTAATTCCATGTTTTTGCATTGCTGCCGCAAAGCAACGCATTTCACGTCATCGGAGACAGCGATGGCGAACCTTGTTCTGATTCCAATTCTTTCTACGTCTAATAAGTGACAACAATAATAACTCGTCCAACGTTCGGCTGCTCCCGTTAAACCCGCGAGTCTCCGCGCCCCGCGGGCTCCGAGCCGGGCAGTCCGAGGGAGGACAGGCGGCGAGACAGCGAGGGGTGGTGGCGGCTCGCACTGGAGTTATTCCCGCGCGACCAGGTGAAACTCGATTCAATAAGACTCTTTAATACAACCTTTTGGGCTTCAGTTTTCCTTCAGCCAGGAAATGGACAGGAGAACGGAGGTTGCGCTGTCCACCTCTGAACAGAAATAGAAACTGATTTCTGGGGGTCATCCGTTAAACCACCCATGAAGGCGATCAAATTAAAAAAAAACACGTTATAACCCATATTTTTCATCCATAAAATGGCCTGAGTGTCTACGATGGAACAACGGGGTGTTAACATTTTCCACCCGATTAAATGACGTGGTGGGTCTGGTCAATTTAACACTGTTAAATTACGCCACACCCGCCGTATTCGTCAGAGGTTAATTGTTCCAGGACTATACTGTAACTAGACTTCGGTTATTAGTTCACGGGCTCAGGAGACTGCGGGTGCTGGAATCTGGTTCACCAACCTTTTGGAGCTACTCAGCGGGTCGAGCAGCGTCTGTAGGTCAGAAAGGAAATGTGGAGGTTTCAGGTCGAAACCCTGTCCCGAGACGACGGTAAATTCCTTTCCTCGTACAACTGTTGCTCGACCCGGCGAGTTCCTGGAGACAGCCGCCCAAGTTATTGGTCCTTGTGTTACCATTTAAGCTCGATTTAAACCGGGCTCTGAACTGGGTCGGTGATATATAATGAGTTGGTGGGGAATTCATTGTGGAATGAATGCATAGAACTTTAGCACCTCTTCTATGCCCACTGAGTTACACGGCATTACTTCTTTGCACAGTTAAAGCTAAGATTAGTTCTATTTTTCAGAAACACGTACCCCCAGTTTTAAAAACATCTTAAGTGATAACTCTTACACTCAAGAGGTTCTGCAGATGCTGGACGTCCAGGACGCACACAAAATGCTGGAGGACCTGAATTGTGCTGTAGGTTTTTTTTAATGTTTCTACGTAACTCAGCAGGTCAGGCAGCATCTATGAAGAGGAATAAACAGTCGGCGTTGCGGGCCGAGACCCTTCTCGCCAGTCTTCTGAATTCAGGCCGTTTCGTGTGGGTTGACTTGTTTTCCCACACACCATCAGAACGTACCCGGCCTGTAATTCATGGCGAGTCTTCCGCACCTCGAAAAATCCCATTTAGTCCACTTCAGTAAACGAAATCATTGCAGGTTTTAAAGTTAGTGGTTGAGAACGGAACATTCTAACTAATACATTTATTCAATGATTCCAGTTTTAACATTAAGAATATGTCGATTGCAAGTGTCACTGCATATGCGTGAATACAGGAAATTTTAAACACAAGAGATTCTGCAGATGCTGGAAATCTAGAGTAACGCTGTTCCTGGAAAGGAAGGGAAATCTCCCCCTTTCTCTCCAGTCCTGAAGAAGGGTCTCGGCCCGAAACGTCGACTGTTCACTCCTCTCCATCGAAGCTGCCTGACCTGCTGAGTTCCTTTAGCTTTTTGTGTGTGTTGCTTGGCATTTCCAGCACCTGCCGATTCCCTCGTGTTTGTAACACACAAAATGCCGGGGAAACTCAGCAGGTCAAAGCGGCATCTAAGGAGCGGAATAAAGAGTCAATATTTCCTTCATCGGGACTGGCTATTCCTCTCCATAGATCAGGAGTTCTCAACCTGGGGTCCACGGATCCCTCGGTTAATAGCAGATAAAACATGGAAATTTACAGCACATTGTAATGCCGACCATGCAACCTACTCTGGAAGCTGCCTAGAATTTCTTTCTGCATAGCCCTCTATTTTTCTAATCCCATGTACCTATCTCAGAGTCTCTTAAGAGACCCTGTTGTATCCGTCTCTACCACCTTCGCTGGCAGTGCATCCCACACACCCAAGCTCTCTGTGTAAAGAACCTACCTCCGACATCCCCCTTGTAGTAGCAGGGGTCCATGGCATAAAAAAGGTTGGGGACCCCTACCGATGATGCTATCTCACCTGCTGAGTTCCTCCAGAATTTTGTATGTAATACAATAAATTTGCAGATAGTGTTTGCCGCAATATTTGTTTGTGTTAAGGAATTTTATTTTCCAAACGGGATTATTGCAAGGCTAACATCATTTGCATCTTCTGAATTTAAATTCGCGATGTTCGGTTACTTAACAAGTGAGGGATTTCAGATCTGGCTTCTTCAAAGGTGAGACGCAACAGTGTCACAGAAGACTGCAGCGAAAGTGAGCGAGGTCTTCAAATAATCGTTTGTTATTGATTGCTTCGATAGGGCCATTTCTCCGTTACGTCTGTGGGTTGGACCCTGTCTCCATGGCAAGCTGGTGTGTAACTGTGAGATTTCTATAAATTACTGGCTTCAGACAGGGTCAGAAGCAAATAGACATTTGAATATCCAGGTGTCTTTGAATGGTCTGATTCTGTCCGGTCCTCGCCATCTCCATCGCGATATTCCTCCTTTTTTATTGTTATTTTTTCCCACTCCTTTCTGCTCAGCTCTTCAATTCAAGGCGATGGACTACGTTTATGATGATGATCTTGATGAACTGTGTCCAGTGTGTGGAGACAAAGTATCCGGTTATCATTATGGACTATTGACCTGCGAAAGTTGCAAGGTGAGTGTGGAGATGGTCAGTTCCGGTTTATTATAAACGATAAATAAGTCCGCCAAATTCAGGTCGAATTCCTATTCAAAATCGACCCCAGTGTAATAAATAAATTGCACAGTTAAAATCATATTTACAATCTCTAACAGTCTGGTTTGGGGACCAGATGTAGAGGAAGCTACTTGGTCGAATTGTTTTCCGTCATGATGGGTCAGGGTTCTTTTTTCTCCGAGCTTTTCAGTAACTTCTCCCCCCTCCCCACAGGGATTTTTCAAGAGGACTGTGCAGAACAGTAAGCGCTACACTTGTACAGAGAATCAGAACTGCAAAATCGACAAAACCCAGAGGAAGCGATGCCCCTACTGCAGATTTCAGAAGTGCCTGACCGTGGGCATGAGATTAGAAGGTAAGTTCTCTTCTCCCGTTCCAGGAAGCACTGAAAACTGCGAAATTAGTCTTCACTAGTGGTCAGCGCGTACCTTGGAAATGGTTATCACGCAAGTGTAATGCATTGAATGATACGTGGCGAGAAATAGTATTTTTAACTGCAAAATATTAAAATATTATACACGTATTAACCAAAGTGCTATGGGCCATGATTATAAACAAACATTTTAAAGTTTAAAACTCTTCAACTTTCCTGATATTCAGTACTCAAAGAAATAACAACATAAAGGCTTCTCATCCTTAAAGTTGGGATGTATTTTGTCTTAAATTTAACCATAAACTGTAATAACAACTAAAACAGAAACTTGAGTTTTGATTATAGAGCAGTTATATTATTATTTTTTGCAGGAATTGTTCTACATCAGAATTTTGAATTTGTTACACATCTTTACTTTTGAAATAATCAATTTTTTAATTAAATTATGAAATTATATACCAAAAACACTTTTATAATGAATGCCAACTTAACAAACCATACAAACACACATCATATGAGGTGAGAGATCCATCCCTGATTGCTTTAAAAATGAGATAAGATTTGGCTAGTTACGGAGAATTAGGAGAAGTATTGTTGCAGTGCTAATACAAGAAATCAAAATGATATGTCATTGGCATGTGAGAAACACACTGGCACCACATAGTATTTATTATTCACAAAGTCTTTCCAAAGTATTCTTTTCCTTTTTTAATTATGACCTGGTGTGTTCTTTTTGTAGCTGTAGATCTTAATATATTGACAGTTTGATGGCTACAGTACATTGTAGATTGTATACAGAGATAAATTTAAACACACACACACACACACACACACACACACACACACACACACACACACACACACACACACACACACACACACACACACACACAATTCCCATGCAAAGGAAACCAATTGTAAATAATTAGCATTTGACTTTTATTGTTTTAACTAATGAGAAAAAGACCCTGAATTCTACTTGAAAAAAAATTGATTTAGCCTGTTTCACCAATAAACTCTAAACCAGCAATAAATGTAAATTCTCGGGGCTGACATTTTCATTCAGATTGTTTTACGAAAACTACACTTGACTCTTGAAGTGAACATTTAGATTACTGGTCGAACACAATTGTTCTTTGAATGTGCTAAGGAACAGTGCAATGGGGTGACCTGGTAACTCCGTAAATGTCAATGTTAATTTGACAGTAAATATAACTACATTGATATTGCGAATATGACAATGTATGTATTATCATAATTTGTAATATACATAGAAATCCTACTCCAATTTGCATAGAACATACTGAAGAAGATTACAGCATAGAGCATTATAGAACATTTAGTTACACATTATGGAGTTGATGTGTCACTTCACTGACTTCTTAATAGCCAATTTTGCTCAATAGTAATATACAGAGAGAAAAACAAACATAACCAAAATTCAAGTGCTAGAAATATCTTGCTGAGCAATTTTTTTGGCTGACTTTTTACACTATTTATTTAATTTAATTTTTTACTATATATATTTCTTATTTATAGTTTTTTTAATGCATTGCTGCCACAAATCAACAAATTTTCCAACATATGCCAGTGATATTGAATGTGATTCTGATTCTAATGTCCCTTAATCTGCTAATGAAAGCTTTACATGAATTTGACACCCAACAAAACTAAATCGTTTAAGACATTACTGCTCATTACAGGATTGCTCGGTCTTACAGGGTTGTTTCAGACGAATTAGTGAAGGGGCAACTAGATCTAATAACGGGAGGGAAGTGAGGCTTGTCTTCTGAAAGGGCAAGAATAAGTCAGCAGGAGATATCGCTTCACTTCAATTTACGTTATGCGTCTATTATTTTCTGCCTGGTACATCAAAAATTTTTGTAGAGTGCAGAGTATTTCCAATAGTAAAAAAAAAGCAAAAAACTATGGAGCCAGACAACATCTGTGCAGAGAGAACTGGAGTTATCAGGTCTGTGACCCTTTAACAATCCTGAAGAAAGGTCTTGGAACTGAAAAGTTAACCCCTTTTCTCTCTCCACAGATGATATTGAGAATGTCCAGCATTTCTGCAGTTTTCTAAATCTACCTTAGATACAGTATATAATTTGATTCAAAAACAAAATAAATTTTAGTATCAAAGTATGTATAAATCATCATACACAACCTTGAGATTCACTTTCTTGCAGGTATTTACAGAAAAATAAAGAAATAAAATAGAATTTTTGGAAAAAAAACTATACATAAATAAAGACTGATTAACGACCAATGTGCAAAAGAAGACAAATTGTGCAAATAAAATAAATATATTTTTGTGACCATTTACAACAATGAAGTTATCTTAGATGTTACTGCCTCAGTAAAATTTTGCTGCTAGTTACTGATGAATAAAATAGTAAGTTTTAAAGTGGCTTTCTGGAATTTATGTGAATATCATAGCTATGGCTTTTAAAATTATTATTATTTGATATAATCGTTACCCATTTGGTCTTCTTTATAAACTGCAGAACGTTTAATTTCTGAATCCCGGATTGTTTGATTTCTGGTTTGTGGAGTTCACAGTTTCCATTGTTCTGTGGTTTAGGGACAATAAAAACACTATGTTTATTTTGATAATTATTGGATGACGAAGTGGTTAATTTACTTAGAGGAGAGGATTTTAACATGATTGCAGTCATACAGGAGATGAGAGAGATCGTACCTGAACTATTGTATGGCTTTGGTCTTCTTATTTAGGGAAGATTGTACCAGTCTGAAACAGGCAGCATCTGTCATTAAGGAACATTGCTTTCAGGACAAATCCTCTCCCCATAATAACCAGCAGGGAGATACAGGAGCCGGAAGACACTTGCCCACCAAGTTTCAGGCAGAGCTTCTTCCCCTCCACCACCAGGTCATTAAAAATTAACCATCATTGTTCCTCTTCTGCACTATTCAATTATTTTTGTTAACATATAGTAATGATTTTATGTTCTGCACTGTACAACAGCCACAAACAACAGATTTCATATCATGTGTCAGTGATAATGAACATGATTCAGAAGAAGGACAGGAGAGCTTATTGAAACTTACAAAATTCATTTGGAGCTCAGCTGACTTGATATAGGGATGATGCTTCTCTGGGTTGAGGAGTTTATAACGTCACATTTAAGGTCAATCTCAAGATTATAAGTCAGCTCAAAGTCAAGTTCATTGTCAAATGTGGCACCTGCATGTATGCAATGAAGATTTTAATTTAGATTATGGATCTACAGATTTTTGGATGTTAAAGGAATTAAAGTCTATGAGTGGGTACTGTGGTCAGAATGGACTCATTGGGCAGAATAGCCTGTATCCATGCTGTATTGGTCTATGACTTCATGCATGGCAATGGAGCTAATCTTGCAGAATGATAGAGTCATACAGTGTGGATGGGTTACTGAGTCAGTATGAAGGATTAATAAGTAACTCCTGTTCTTATGATCAAGCATTTACAATTAGACAAATAAGTTAGCCACAGTAATAACTCCACAAACTGACCTCTTGGGGGTTATTACCAATATTAAGCAGGAGGAGAGGTTTTACTTATTAAAACTATTTCTTAAAATCATATTAAGGGGACTTTCTCTTTGGAGCGAAGGAGGATGAGAGATGACTTGATAGAGGTGCACAAGATGATGAGGCATAGATCGAGTGGACAGTCAGAGTGGAAATGGCTAATTTTAGGGGGTATAGGGGAGATGTCAGAGGTAGGTTTTTTACACAGCGAGTAGTGTAAATGCGGGTCTGGAGTGACGGCAAAGGCTGATACATTGGGGACATTTAAGAGACTCTTAGATAGGATCCAGGATGAAGGAAAAACAGAGGGCTATGTGGGAGAGAAGAGTTAGAATGATTTTAGAGTAAGTTATAAGATAGGCACAACATTGTACTGTGCTGTGTAGTTCCATCTTCTAAAGTAATTAATAATCTAATATCAGAAAATGTAAATCTTGTGGTTGTTCATTCATTATGTGCCATGTAGGTAATTATGGTCTTGACAAATTTTTCTACAGAAGTGGTTTGCCATTGCCTTCACCTGGGCAGTGTCTTTACAAGACAGGTGACCCCAGCTCTTAACAATACTCTTCAGAGACATCAGTGGTCACATAACCAGGGCTTGTGATATGCACCAGCTGCTCATACGACCATCCACCACCTGCTCCCATGGCTTCAGGTGACCCTGATTGGGGGGTAGGGGCAGTGCTAAGCCCAAGGGTGTCCTACAGGCTAATGGAGGGAAGGAACACCTTATATCTCCTTTGGTAGAGACGTGCCTCTATCCCGCTACTCTAAATTTAGTGTATAATTTTTTGAATATATTATGAAAATGCAGCCTTGGTCAGAAGAAACACTGGCAAAGAATGGGCCTGGTTTTGGAGACAGTAGATAATTTTATGCTGAAACCCCAAATCATGTAACTGATGCAACGCCGAGCGTTAAGGAAATAGATTACTTGGAGAACATGATTCACTTTGCCCATTGACTAGACCCAATAGATGACCAAGTTGAATCAATGCTGGCCATTGACTTGTCTGGACTTTCAGTTATCATTGATGAATTAAAGAGGAAGAGTTGATGAGTTTTCTTTGAGCCAGGATAAGTTCAAGAGGAGGGACTTACTTACGGTAATAATTGCGAGAAGCTTCTTAGAGTTAAGCACTCTATAGGTCTGTGCGGTCTTACTTCCCTCTTTTATAAACACAAGTTATTTAACGACAGAGAAGCAAAGTACTAAATTTGGTCAGATTTCCATAAAGAAACATCCAATATGTGTTTAGCATGAAACAGAGAGAGATTTCAATAACTTCTGATTCTAAGTATTTTGGCACTGTGCCTTTGGGTTTAGTAAAAGGAAAACATTCTCCAATTTCAGTTTGTTTATGCAGAGGCACCTGTCACCCAATTGAACTGATCTACTGTGCAGATGAGAGGGAGCAGATTTCTCTGAGAAAGTGTAAGTTATTCAATAAAGGAAAATAGGACATGTTGGAAATCTGAGAAAAAAAATCAGAAATTTCTGGTATCTTTCATCAGGCCAGGCAGCATCTATGGAGAGAAATATACATGGCAATTGATAGTTGGATGATTTTTCATTAGAACAGCGAATACAATGACCAACTTAGATTTTTTTCCAGTTCCATATATTCACTGCTCTTAACTTGGTCTCCCGTTCAAAGTTAAAGCAACTTTATTAACAAAGTATGCATACGTCACCATATAGTAACTTGGGATTCATTTTCTTGCAGGCATTTACAGGATTTATGAAAAAAACTATATGTAAACAATGACTGACAAACAACCAATGTATAAAATACTGAGAACACAAGTTGTGGCCTTTGAAAATGAGCCCAAAGGTTGAGGAGTCAGTTCAGTGCTGAGGCAGTGAAGTTATCCATGCTGGTTCAGGAGCCTGATGACTGGAGGGCAATAATTGTTTCTGAACCTGGTGGTGTGGGATCTAAGGCTCTTGTACCTCCTGCCCAATGGCTGACACAGGTGGTTAGGTTCCTCGATGATGGATGCTGCTTTCTCGTGGTAGTGCACCGTTTAAAAGTGGTGAGTGCTGTACCCACCACTTTTCTGTTCCCGGGCATTGGTGTTTCCATACCAGGCGGTGATGCAACCAGTCAGGATAATCTCCACTCTACATCTATAGAAGTTTGTCAGTGTTTGAGGTGACGTGACAAATCTACACAAACTTCTCAGAAAGTAAAGGCACTGTTGTGCCTTCTTTGTGATGGCACTTGGAGACTTCACAAAGAAGCGATCCACGCCACTTCAGGAGCTTGATAGTTGAGAGGTAATAACTATTCCTGAACCTGGTGGTGTGGGACCTAAGGCTCCTTTACCTCCTGCCCGATGATAGTAACGAGAAGAGAGCATAGCCTGAATGGTGGGGCTTTTCGATGATGGGTATTCATCCATATTAAGTATCTTGCTTTGTACCTTACTGATTATTCACTAGAGAAGACAAACACAGATTGAGTGATTGCTTCACAGATCATTTCAGTTCTGGCTACAAGGTAACCCCGAGCTTCCACTCACTTCATTTCCCATCCACTCCTCCTCTGAATTTGCTCTCTGGTACACTTTGAAAATAAATCCATAGTTGGCTGATGGAACAGCATCCCCTCCTTTGATGAAGAACAAGGTCACACTCAGCCCTCAAAAATGACCTCAATAAACCAGGCTGCTCTGATACAAGATAATCAGTCTGTAACATCACTCAGTTTTCTTTCTCCACCTCTGCTGCCCGACCAGCTAAGTTCATTTAATCAACCTTTCCTTCCTTTGAGCTCTCTTAGTGCTGGACTGCATGTTAACGAGCAGAATCGGAGTCAGATTGACTATCACTGACTTATATAATGTAAAATTACTATAAATCAAACAGTAGATATTGACACTGGACTGTGTGAAGACACTTGTGGATTGCTCCCAGCACATTGTTTGGCTGTGTTAGCTGTTAACCCAGATGACGTATTTCACACAAGAGATTTGGCAGATGCTGGAAATCCAAAGCAACACACACAAAATGCTGGAGGAACTCAGCAAGTCAGGCAGCATCTATGGAGAGGAATAAACAGTCAGTATTTCAGGCCAAGACCCTTCATCAGGATGTATTTCACTCTATGTTTTGATGCACATGTGACAAATAAATGAATTTGGATCTGAATCTAGTAAGAACAATGTTCCCCAAGGATGGTGGGAAGAATTGGTATTGGAATTGGTTTCTTATTGTCACCTGTACTGATGTACAGTGCAAAGTTTGTCTTGCACACTGTTCATACAGATTACACTGAGCTAGAATGAGGTAAAATAATAGCAAAGCAGAGTAAAGTGCTAAAGCTACTGAAAAAGTGTAGTGCAGGTAAATGATAAACTACAAGATCATAACGAGGTAGATTGTGAGGCTAAGAGTCCATCTTACTGCACAGGAGGTCTGTTCAATAGTCTGATAACAGAAGCTGTCCTTGATCCTGGTGGTACGTGGTTTCAGGCTTTTGTGTCTTCTGCTCGATGGAAGTGGACAGAAGAGAGAATGTCCAGGATGGGAGGGGTCATGTGATTAAACTGATTGCATTCCCAAGGCAACAAATATGTATTACATGAATGGTCCTTTCACTTTCTGAGAGGAATTCAAGATTGGTGGATCTGAGAGAGTGGGATTAAATCTCTCCATTCCTTGAGCAACACAATGCTTTCCCCATTTAGGAAAACCCAATCTGAAGTGTTTCCCACCCTTCTCTCAGAACATAGAACAACACAGCACACTACAGGTTTTTAACCTACTCCAAGATCAACATAGCCCTTCTCTCCCACATAAACCTTTTTTCTATCACCTATCTGCCTAACTAAGAGTTTCTTAAATGTCCCAAATGTATTATCTCCCTCTAACATCACCTCTGGTAGGGAGTTCCACACATCCACTACTCTCTGCATAAAAAACAACTACCTGCAGCACCCACCTCCCATACTTCCCTCCAATCCACTTGAAATTAGCTATTTCCACCATGGGGAAAAGCCTCTGTCTGCCCACTCGATCTATGCCTCTTATCACCTTATATACCTCTATCAAGTCATCTCTCATCCTTCTTTGCTCCAAAGAAAAAATCCCCTGCTTGCTCAACCTATCCTCATAAGATTTGATCTCTAATCAAGGCAGTGTTGTCTGCACGCTCTCTGAAGCTTCCACATGCTTCCTCAATGAGGCGACCAGAAGTGAACAGAGTACTCGAAGTGTGGTCTAACCAGGGTAATCTAGAGCTGCACCAACCTCTTGCACATCCGTACATCCTACACAGTGTTTGTCCTGCAGAATGATCACCCTTTTCCACGGTCATAGACAACCTGAGCAGATAGGCTCCAGTCAGAACCAGAATCTGGCTTATTATCACTGCATACAGTCAGTGGCCACCTTATCAGGTACACCTGACTTGTCAATGCAAATATCTGATCAGCCAATCATGTGGTAACAACTCAAAGCATAAAAGCATGCAGACATGGTCAAGAGGTTCAGATGTTGTTCAGACCAAACATCAGAATGGGGAAGAAATGTGATCTAAGTAACTTTGATTGTTGGTGCCAGACGGGGTGGTTTGAGTATCTCAGAAACTGCTGATCTCCTGGGATTTCACACACAACTGTCCCTAGAGTTTACAGAGAATGGTGTGAAAAAGCAAAAAACATCCAGTGAGCAGCAGTTCTGTGAGTGAACTGTAGATTAGCACCTTGTTAATGAGAGAGGTCAGAGGTGAATGGCCAGATGGGTTCCATCTGACAGGAAGGCGACAGTAACTCAGATAACCACACTTTACAACAGCGGTGTGCGGAAGAGCATCTCTGAACACACAACACGTTGAACATTGAAGTGGACGGGCTACAGCAGCAGCAGCAGGCCATGAACGTACACTCAGTGGCCACTTTATTAGGCACTGTAACTGCTGGGTGTATGTTATGAAATGTGTTGTTTTGGAGCAGTAATTGTGCTATCAATTACAATAAGAAATATATATAAAATTAAATAAGTAGTACAAAAAGAGGGAAAAAGTAGTAAGGTACTGTTCATTGACTGTTCAGAAGCCTGATGGCGATGATAAGAGGCTGTTTGTAAAATGCTGAGTGTGAGTCTTCAGACTCCTGTACCTCCTCCTCAGAGGTGGTAATGAGAAGAGGGCGTGTCTTGGATGCTGGGGATCTTTCATGATGGACGCTGCCTTCTTGATCTGCGTGGTGGGGTCCTTAACAATGGATGCCACCGTTATGAGGCATTACCCTTTGAAGGTGTGCTCGATGCTGGGGAGGGAGCTGCCCATGATGGAGCTGGCTGAGTTTGCAACCCTGTGCAGCTCTTGCCAATCCTGAACAGGGGTCTCCTGAACCCCTTCCCATAGGACATTGGGGTTATCATTACAGAAGGTCAGGGGTGATATTCACAGTGTGTGATCACGCTTTGTTCAGATATGAGGCGGAATGTTTCTCCTGCACCTCAGTGGTGATATGCACTTGGCTAGATGACTACACAGATGTGCTCTGTAATCAAGCTAGTCTCAGTCTGTTTTCAAAACCAGAAGCCCTCCTCCGTGGAGCTTGGACTGCAGCCACGTCGAACTGTGCTCAGACATTCGACTGGTCAGAAATGGCGCTGCCCCCCCCCAATGCCATCTGTGGTGACCTCATGTACCGCTACGTAAATCGACCTGAGGTAGCAAACAGTGGTGTGCGCAGCTCTGAGAATCACCAAGGAAAAAAAGCTTACGCTAACATTCTGTTTTTGCAGAATTTAAATAATTTTGTTTATCTTTAATATTTGTGTGCAGAATATAAGAAGGAAGGCACTGTATCATTAAGTAAGTGAACAATGAGAATCACACAGGCTTCACTGTATAACCATTCATGCCTTATTTCAAAGTTCAAAGTAAATTCATTGTCAAAGTACTTGTATAAAACACAGAACAGTAGAGCACAGGAGCAGACCCTTCGGCCCGCAATATTGTGCCAAACCAATAAAATTAGTAGTCAAGTGGCCAATCAAACTAATCTCTTCTGCCTACACAATGTCCATATCCTTCCATTTTCCTCACATTCATGAGCCTATCTAAATGTCTCTTAAGAGTTTTTAACGTTTCGGTCTCTACCACCACCCCAGGCAGAGCATTCCAGGAACCCACCACTCTCTGTGTAAAAAACTTGCCCCTCTCATCTCCTTTAAACTTACCCCCTCTCACCTTAAATGCATGCCCCCTGGTATTAGATCTTGCAACTCTGGGCAAAAGAAACTGTCTGTCCACTCTACCTATACCTCTCATAATCTTGGAAACCTCTATCAGAACTCCCCTTAGCCTCTGCTGCTCCAGAGAAAACAACCTGGGTTTGTCCAACCTCATATGCCCTCTAATCCAGGCAGCATCCTGATGAACCACTTCTGCACCCTCTCCAGAACCTCAACATCCTTCCCACAATGGGATGACCAGAAATGTACGCGATACTCCAGATGCGGTCTAACTAGAGTTTTATAAAGCTGCAACATAACTTCCTGACTTTTGAAATCAATGCCTTGACTAATAAATGCAAGCAAGACATAGAAAAATACTATCAGTTACAATAAGAAATATACATTATTGGAAGTGAAAAGAACAGTACAAAAACAGAGCAAAATAGTGAGGTAGTGTCTATGGGTCCACCAACCATTCAGAAACCTGGTGGTAGATGGGCAGAACATTGAGTATGCATGCTCAGGCATACCTCTTCCCTGATGATATTAGTGAGGAGAGCACATGCCCTGGATTTTGAGGGTCCTTCAGGATGTCCTCGATGGTGGGGAGTTATAGTTATTGAATTTCCCATTGTCCCAAAAGAAAAGTTTCTTTTAGTTAATGATCTGGAGTTGTGTTAATCCTCCCTGACTCACGTTAATGACACACCTTCTTGGTGGCTGCGCAAGCTGGGATAGGTATATTTCTGGAAGGCATCATCAAGTCATGACTGGCTGCATCATGGGTGGGGAGGGGAGCTACCGCACAGGATCAAAATAAGCTGCAGAGAGTTCTAAACGTAGTCAGCTCCATCATGACCACTAGTCTCCATGGTATCCAGGACATCTTCAAAGAACGGTGCCTCAGAAAGGCGGTATCCATCATTAAAGATCCTCATCACCCAGGACATGCCTTCTTCTCATTGCTACCATCAAAGAGGAGGTACAAAAGCTTGAAGACACACACTCAATGATTCAGGAACACCTCCTACCCCACTGAACGAACACTGAACCCATGAACACTACCTCACTAATTTTTTATTTTTATTTTTGCACAACTCGTTTAATGTAACTATTATATATATATATTTACTGTAATTCATCTATTTTCTGTTATTATGTATTGCATTGCGTTGCTGTTGCAAAGTTAACAAATTTCACGTCATATGGCACTGATATTAAACCTCATTCTAATTCTGATTCTGAAATCCAGTCATTCCTGGAATTGCTATTCATGGAATTTTTGGGGTCAGACTATCCCAGTTTCATAACTTTGCATCTCGATACATGTGACTATAATCAATCCATGTCAATGCCAGCTGCACAAAGTTACACAGGATGGGATTTGGCTCTCTGGTGTCCTGTCCCAGTGACCTGCCTCCTCCTTCCACCCAACTAGTGAGAGTGTTAATACTTTACAGTGATGAGTTCTCCACACATGCTAACTGACCTGCGAAGTATCTCTGGCTGTTTCCCTGTTGATTTCAGATTTCCAGCATCTGTTGTACTGGTTTGCATTACCGCATGTTAGCTGCTTATTTGCCTCTTATGACATAGGCAGTGCACTGGCGCAATTGGTGATGAATCTGTGGAGTTCATTGCCACTGACGGCTGTGGAGGCTAAGTCATTGAATATATTTAAAGCGGAGGCTGGTAGGCAGACTTGATGGGCCGAATGGCTTAATTCTACTCCAATGTCTTTGGCCTTATAGTAGAGCTGCTCAGTGCTGAAGTGACTCTCCAGGCAATGATAATGTGGACTTGTCTATCCTGTTTAACTGTGTGTGTGAACACTAACACCATTCAAGACAGAAGGTCATCTTCACTCAGTGACGATGTGTGAGTAGTTTAGTAATGGTCATCCATTGTATTCCTTTTTAATACCCACTTCTGTGCTACACAATAACCTTCCCTTCCTTTGTTCCAACCAGTGATGCACACTTTTAAAACTTTGGGAAATAATGTCTGGAAAAATGTATGTGGCTTGTCAGAAATCTTCAAAAAACTACCAAAAGCTTTAAAGTGTTCCCAAAGGTCAGTCTCCATAACTTTTTAATTTCAAAGTTCAAAGTAAATTTATTATCAAAGTACACATACAACCCTGAGATTCATTTTCTCGCTGGCATACTCAATAATATCCTTAATAGAATCAATGAAAGATCGCACCAACTTGGATATTCAACCAGTGTGCAGAAGAAAATGCAGAGGGATTTTATTTGGCTAAAGGACACAAAGTGAATTCAATTTACAGGGAATTGTGCTAATATTATTTTGTGACAGCCTGTGCTGTCGCAACTATATGTTCTGTGTGCTATGTGTGACTGCACGTATTGTGTTTTGCACCTTGGCCCCGGTAGAATGCTGTTCTGTTTAGCTGTGTATGTGTGCATGAATGAACGACAATTAGACTTGAATTTGAACTTGATTCATCAGTGAATTAAAATTTATTTAATATTTGAGAATCTTATTCTTTATTCTTTGAACTTTGATTAAAAGAATAAATCTTGAGCAATGCATAGATTTGGTAATCAAACAAAGTCAAATGAACTGGGATATTTTCTGTAGAAGTTGACGAGAATGCTTGGAGAGATGTTACTTTGAGTTAGTAATCTCCAAAAACTACATGGAACACAGGAGGCACTTCTTATATCTGGTGGTGATGGGAGAGTGATAATGATATTGTCTTCTAGTTAAACATTAATTATGTTTCTCACTCTGATAAGTATCCCAACCTTTGTTTAACTGCTCTCAGTGGCCACTCTATTACATATCTCCCATACCGAATAAAGTGGCCACTGTGTGTATTCATGGTAGCCCATCCACTTCAAGGTTTGATGTGTTGTGTGTTCAGAGATTCTCTTTTGCACACCACTGTTGTAACGTGTGGTTATTTGATTTACTGTCACCTTCCTGTCAGCTTGAACCAGTCTGGCCATTCTCCTCCGACCTCTCTCATTAAAGCACCTCTGTGGGTGCTTTCACCCACAGAACAGCCACTCACTGGATGATTAGTGTTTTTTGCACCATTCTCTGTAAACTCTAGAGATTGTTGTGCGTGAAAATCCCAGGAGATCAGCAGTTTCTGAGATACTCAAACCACCCCATCTGGCAACAATGATCATTCCAGGGTCAAAGTCAGTTAGATCACATTTCTTTCCCATTCTGATGTTTGGTCTGAACAACAACTGAACCTCTTGACCACATCTGCATGCTTACTGACATACAGGGGAGAATAGGCCTTCAATCCTTTGAGCCTTGCTGTCAGGCGTTCTCCCAAATTAACCCTGGCTTAATCAGGGGAAATTTACAATCACTAGTTAACCTCCCGACCAACACACCTTTGGAATGTGGGAGGAAACTCGAGGACCCAGAGGAAACCCACGCGGTCACAGAGAGAATGTGCAAACTCCTTACAGGCATGGTGGAAATTGAACCCGGGTTACTGGTACTGTAAAGCATTGTGCTAACCACCTGCAGTTCTTTATTATGTACACACAAGAGGGCTATGGGTAACCTTAGGTAACTTCTAAGTACGTGTTCAGCACAACATTGTGGGCTGAAGGGCCTGTATTGTGCTGTAGGTTTTCTATGTTTCTATGACAACACACTACTGAGCTGCCCCATTGATCTTATTTATTGAGCTGCTGTCACATGATTGGCTGATTTGATATTTACATTGATGAGCAAGTGTACAGGTGTACCTAATAAAGTGGCCACTGATTGTATAACCTTATCAGCATATCAACAATAAAACTCAAACTATTTGGCAACTCAGCAATTTGTTGGGAATTTAAAAAAGCAAAGAAACAAAAGACAAAATAAGTTGGTTCAGAAGTTTTGCCAAAAATTGTTGAAAGGCTGAAAGAAAATGGGTTTATCTCAGCTTCAGGGGAAAACAGTGATATTTTCTCTTTTTGATAGTAATTTTCCTTCATCCCCATTCAGACATCAGTTGATGAATTTAGAAATAAATATTTGCAAGTCAAACAACATCTTAAAAGTTTGTTGACTTTTGAACTTGGAAATCTTTGAAGATTTGTGGTGGGTATACTGTAGATAATCCTGTGTTTGAAATTGTGTGATTATGCTTTGTGCCCGAGTCCAGTTGCTGAGATTTCTTTCCATTTCTTCACCAGCCGTCCGTGCTGACAGAATGAGAGGGGGAAGAAACAAATTCGGGCCCATGTACAAACGCGACCGGGCCTTAAAACAGCAAAAGAAAGCACTGATCCGGGCAAACAGCTTCAAGCTAGAGACCATGCCTCAAATGGTGTCGTCAGTGCAGAACGAGTATTCGCTCTCGACCACTGTACACAATGTACATTCTATTTCCAAAGGCATTCCTCCTAACCCAGCCATTCTACCAGTGACAGGTTATGAGAGAAACCTCTATGGCTCTCCATCAGTAGGCATGTCTATGCCCAGCCACGGGACACCACCGAGCTACCAGTACCCCACGTTCCATAACCGAACGATCAAGTCTGAGTACCCAGACCACTATGCAAGTTCTCCAGAGTCTCTTGTTGGCTACCCATACCCAGACACCTACCAGACCAGCTCTCCCGCTACCATACCGCAGCTGATCGTGGAATTCCTGCGGTGCGAGCCCGATGAACCTCAAGTTCAGGCTAAGATCTTGGCCCATCTACAGCAGGAACAGGTCAACAGAGGCAAACACGAGAAACTTAGCACCTTTGGCCTGATGTGCAAAATGGCCGACCAAACCCTCTTCTCCATAGTCGAATGGGCACGGAGTTGCATATTCTTCAGAGAACTCAAGGTAAGACACTCCTGATAAAAACCGATGCTGTGGCCAACTGTGCTGCTTTTAGTGCTGTGCGTTCACCCAGATTTAATGGTGACGCAAGAGAGTCTGCAGGTGCTGGAGATCCTGGGCAACACACACAAGATGCTGGAGGAGCTCAGCAGGTCAGGCAGCAACTATGGGGGGAATAAACAGTGGCTGTTTTGAGCCAAGATCCTTCATCAGGGCCGAAAAGGCAACCTGAATAACGGTTGGGGAAGGGAGAAAGAATAGAATCTGGCAGGTCTTTACCAGACAGTGTCTTTACTTTACCAGTGTCTTTACAAGATGGGCGATTCCAGCCATTATCAATGCTTGTCAGAGATTGTCTGCTTGGCGTCCGTGGTTACATAACCAGGACTTGTGATATGCACTGGCTGCTCATACGACTGCCATTCTGAATAGGAGCAGGAGTACGGACGTCCTGCCCCTTGTTCCTGTTCCCTCATTGAGACAGAGGCCCAAAGGTTGAGTGTGTGAGTCTAGGCCAGGGACTGAAGGTTGGATGCCTGATGTCTGAGAGCCCAAGAGTCCGGGGCCAAAGTCTAGAGGCCTGGAGGTGGCCTATCTTGGGGTTGGAAACCTGTTTGTATGTGTGAGTGGTGGTTGGGGGAGGGGCTTGATTTGCTGGAAATCTTGGTCAACACACACACACAAAATGTTAGAGGAACTCGAAAGGTCAGGTAGCATCTTTGGAGGGGAATAAACAGTTGGTGTTTCAGGCTGAAATCCTTCATCAGGACTGGAAAGGAAGGGTGTGGAAACCAGAATAAGAAGGTGGGGTGAGTGGCATGTGTACAAACTGGCAGGTGATAGGTGAGACCAGGTAAGGGGGTTGGGTGAGTGGGTGGGGGAAGATGGGATGAAGTGAGAAGCTGGTAGGTGATTGGTGGAAGATGTAAAGGGTTGAAGTAGAAGGAATCAGATAGGAGAGGAGAGTGGACCAATGGGAGAAAAGGATCTTGTTATGTTCTATTGTTGTTGCTGAACATTGTGGGCATGCTATGCTGACACTGGAATGTACAATGACAGGATAGTGTAGCGGTCAGCGCAAAGCTTTACAGTGCCAGTGACCACTGATTGGTGTTTAATTCCTACCACTGTCTGCAAAGAGTTTGTACTTTCTCCCTGTGACTGCATGTGTTTCCTCCCACATTCTGAAAGACGTGTGGGTTAGGGTCAGTGAGCTGTGGGCATGGTGCATTGGCACCAGAAGCATAGCAACATTTGCGGGTTGCCCCCAGCACAATCCTCGCAGATTTGATTTGATGCAAACGATGCACTTCACTGTATGTTTCACTATTTCGGTGTACACACGACAACCAAAGCTAACCTCTGCAAAGGCACTTGTGGGCCGACCCCAGCATACTCCTGGGTGTGTTGGGTGTTAACACAAATTATGTATTGCACTGTATATTTTGATGTACACGTGTTTCTAAATCTGAGTCTGAGTCCAAAGGAAAACAACAACAGAATGCAGAATAAAGTGTAACATACACAGAGAAAGTGCAGTGCAGGTAGACAATAGGGTGCAAAATCATAACAACATAAACACAAGAGATTCTGCAGATGCTGGAAATCCAGAGTGACAGAGCACAAACATGGCGAATTAGATAGTGAGGCCATTAGTGCAAATGATCATACTAGAGAATGATTCAATAAACTCTTCCATGGACGTTCCCAAGCCCAGCTGCAAAAGGAGGAGGGTTGGACATGGGGCTAGCAACCCCCACCCTGTAAAAGCCCAGAGCCGCAGAAATGCCAGCAGAACCTCCAAAGACCTCATCCCTGGGAGAGGAAAGATATTGATGGGTTACACCTTGAGAGGCTAAAAGGCTGACCCAGGACAGAGGACTCTGGTGAGCTGTTATTGGCAGCCTATGCCCTAGTGGGGGAGATGGGCTTAAGAAGGACTAATCAATAGACTTGTAACAGTGAGATAGAAGCTGTCCATGATCCTGTTGTTTTCCCACAGACATCCTGGCTGCATTAGACAATCATAATTCAGAAACTTTGTCATGGTTTTCTCCAGAGCCACATTCAGCTTTCCTAATTGTTAATATTATTCCATTGTCCCTACTGATGGATCTCATGTTGTAAGATCTCCAAAGGTTTCACTTGTCGTTCCAGGTTAATTCTATTTATATAGAGTCAGACAACATAATCCTCTGTTCAAAGTTTTAGGTAACTTTATTATCAACATATGTATATGTCAGCATATATAATCCTGAGGTTAATTTTCTTACAGGCATTCAAAATAAATACAAAGAAACAATAAAAACCCAAAATAATAATAACCAATAAATAAACAATAAAAATCAAGATCATGAGCTGAAGAATCCTTAAAAGTGAGTCAATTGGATGTGAGAACAGTTCAGTGATGGGGAAAGTGAAGTTGAGTGAAGTTATCTCTTCTTGTTCAAGGCCCTGATGGTTGAGGGGTAATAACTGTTCCCGATCTTGGTGGTGTGCGTCCTGAGACTCCTGTACCTCCTTCCTGATGGCAGCAGCAAAAAGAGAGCATGTCCTGCATTGGGTGGGGGGGGGGGGTCCCGATGATGGGTGCTGCTTTCCTGTGATAGTGCTCCATGTAGAGGTGCTCAGTGGTGGGGAGGGCTTTACCTGTGATGGGCTGGGCTGTATCCAACTATCACCAGAATGGTAGCTCTAAACATGAAGCACACAAATTAAAGAAACCCCCAGTCCCCTGTGTCTTTTTCTATGTTTAGAACAGAGAACATAGAACGTAGAACATTACAACACAGTACAGGCCCTTCAGCCCACAATGTTGTGCCAACCTTTTAACCTATTCTAAAATCAATCTAACCCTTCCCTCCCACATAACCCTCCATTTTCTATCATTCATTACCTATCTCTTAAATGCTCCTAATATACAGTATCTGTCTCTACCACCACCTTTGCCAGGGCATTCCACACATCCACCACTCTGTGTAAAAAAACTTACCTCTGACACCTTCTCTATACTTTCCTCCAATCACCTTAAAATTATGCCCACTTGTGTTAGCCACTTCCACCCTGGGGAAAAAGGTTGTCTACTTGATCAATGCCTCTCATCGTCTTGTACACCTCTATTAAGTCACCTCTCATCCTCCTTCAT
Organism: Hemitrygon akajei; assembly: GCF_048418815.1. Classification (NCBI taxonomy): domain Eukaryota; kingdom Metazoa; phylum Chordata; class Chondrichthyes; order Myliobatiformes; family Dasyatidae; genus Hemitrygon; species Hemitrygon akajei. The sequence continues at coordinate 170,313,375 of NC_133130.1, read as the reverse complement.
TCCAACGAGAAAATAACTAGCTCGCTCAACCTATCCTCACGATAGGTGATCCTCTCTAATCCAGGCAACATCCTGGTAAATCTCTTCTGAAGCCTTTCTAAAGCTCCCACATACTTCCTCTAATGAGGTGACCAGAGCAACAGTAGAATTTTACGTTAAAATAATTTCATTTCCTCATGAGTTTTTTCTTCATTGTTACTTTCTGTTGAGTTATTGTAGGAAAGGGAGATAGGCCTGCGTAGTAACAGCATTGTTTGTCTAAATTGCTGATGTTGTAATGTCTAATGAGCAGACAGCTGTACTGAACAATTAAAGTTACAAAATAATCTGACCCATCTCCTTTGGATAATGACATAAACTACATCACTGTCAAAGATTAGGCATTGCTGCGATAACAAGTTGTCTGAAGCAAGATGTCATATAAAAAGTAAGTGTAATTGAAAGATGTCTCGTTGAGGAATTATTGTTGAGAAAATGCTTTCTGCGGAGGGTGGGGGAAATCGATGATCCAGCTGCCGGGTCACATTAGCGGCAGGCGGGGGAGGCAAAGGTCGGCCTCCACTTGCAGCCGGAGCTGTGGCCGTATTTCATCAGACCCCGGTAAAGAACTATAGGTGGAAATTTAATCCTGGCAGCTGTGGAAATTCTCCCAAAAATAAATAACTCCAGCATAAACAGCAGTGACAGGAAGTAATATTTTTACAATGGGCTCTCACAGGGATGCCCGTTTAAAAAGCGATATGATTGTGCGAGGTTAATTTTGGTGGCAAGGTAAGTGAGATAATCCAAACAATGGTTTAAAGAGGTTCGATTCTCTGCTTCCTTTATTGTACTTGGCTGGCGCACCATGATAACTGCTTTGCAATTCGTTTCTTTCCTGGATTAAAGTGAGTACTTGTACTTTCGGGGAAACTTGACAAAAATAAAGTAAAATGCTTAAATGCATCCTGCTCTCTGGGAGATAACCCAACCTCTTCAACGTGTAGAAAGTGGTAGTGACCCAGTCAACCACTTGGTTGAGTGCGCAAAGTCCTGTAAACTGGGTGTTTTCTTACTCAAGTCCATCGCCCTACTGGGGCATTGGTCGCCGACAGCAGTTTACTAAAGTCGTCTTTCCTGGCCAGTCTTTTACATTGCCTCCATGTGAAGCCCATTTTCTTAATGTCCTTCATCACCCAGGAATGAGATCTTTGGAGCTTCTGTTGGCATTCCTGTAGCTCTGGGTTTTTACGGTATGGGGGGGTACTAGCCCAATGCCCAACCCTCCTCCTTTTGCAGCTGGGCTTGGGATGTCCATGGTGGAGTTGGTAAACTGGGATGGGTGTGGTTAAATCAGAGCAGGAATTCTGGATTAGTTCTTGATTAGTCAGGACTTCAAAGGTTACTGGGAGAAGGCAGGAGGATGGGGTTGAGAGGGAAAATAAATCAGCCATGATTGAGTGGCTGGGCAGACTTTATCTTGTGGAATGGAGGGGTAGCATTCGTGTGGTGTGAGATTGGAGTATATTGTCATGAAAATGAGTCTATTGCAGCAGCAGAACAGGACATCATAAACATAAAAACAGTGGCCACTTTATCTGGTATTTCCTGTATCTAAGAAAGTGGCCGCTGAGTGTATGTTCATGGTCTTCTGCTGCTGTAGCCCATCCATTTCAAGGTTTGATGTGTTCTACGTTCAGAGATAATCTTCTGCACACCACTGTTGTAACATGTGGCTGTGTGAGTTACTGTCACCTTCCTGTCAACTTGAGCCAGTCTGGTCATTCTCCTCTGACCTCTCTCAGTAATGAGGTGATTTTGCCCACAGAACTGCCACTCACTGGATTTGTTTTGTTTGTTTTTTGCACCATTTTTTGCAAGCCCTGGAGCAGGGGTTCCCAACCTTTTTTATGCTATGGACCCCTCCCATTAACTGAGGGGTCCGTGGACCAAGGTTGGGATCCTCTACTCTTAAAGTCTGTTGTACGTGCAAATCACAGGAGTTTCTGAGATACTCAAACCTCCCTGTCTGGCACCAACAATTGTTCCACAGTCAAAGTCACTTACATCATATTTCTTTCCCATTCTGATGTTTGGTCTGAACAACAACAGAATCCCTTGACCATGTCTGCATGGTTTTATGCATTGAGTTTCTGCCATATGATTGGCTGATTAGCTATTTGCATTAATGAGCAGATGTACAGGTGTACCTAATAAAGTGGCCTCTGCGTGTAAGATAATATAAAGTTAACATGAATGATTTATAAACTACATGGGCCCTTTATCTAAGAAAGGATGAGCTACCATTGGAGACGGTCCAGAGGACATTCACAAGAATCACCCTGGGAATGAAAGTTTTAATGTATGAGGAGAGTTTGATGTCCCTGGGCCTGTACTTCTGGAGTTTACAAGAATGAGGGGATATGTCATTGAAATCTATCAAATATTGAAACACCTAGGTAAAGTGAACATGGAGAGGATGTTTCTAATAGTGGATGAGTCTAGGACCAGAGGGCACAGCCTCAGAATAGGATGTCCTTTAGAACGGAGATTAGGAGCAATTTATTTAGCCAGAGGGTGGTGAATCTGTGGAATTCATTGGCTTAGATGGCTAATAGCCAAGCCATTGGGGCAGCACGGTAGTGTAGTGGTTAGCACAATGCTTTACAGTATCAGCAACCAGGGTTCAATTCCTGCCACTGCCTGTAAGGAGTCTGTATGTTTTTCCTGTGACCACAGGGGTTTCCTCCGGATGCTCAGGTTTCATCTTACATTCCAAAGACACACCGGTTGATGGGTTAATTGGTCACCGTGAATTGTCCTGTGATTAGGCTCAAGTTAAATTGGGGACTGTTGGGTGATGTAGCTCAAAGGGATGGAAGGGCCTGTTCCGCACTGTATCTCAATTAATAAAATAAAAAAATAAGTATTTAAAGCAGAGTCTTATGATATTAAGTTAATGAAAATGACATTAGTACAAGTTCAGAGAGAGACAGAGATATGCATTTCACTGTATGTTCATGTGACAAATAAATTTAATCTTTAATCTACCAACCTGCTTGTCTTTTGGTATATGGGAGGAAATCAGAGCACTGGGGGAGGGTCAACCTTATGCAGTCACAGGAAGAAAATGCAAAGTCCTGATCTGTGAGGGAGTATTTTCTGTACTGGAGTGAACGGACCCATTTATTTGCATGGATCAGTTGGAAAGAAATCCTCTTCTGACGGATAGAAGGTGCCCATTTTGAAGTCTATTGTTTTGGATATATGTTGGCAATCATTGATTGTTTCCCAGCCCGTGACCTGTAATGAATTCTGGTTTCATCCACGATTGACAAGTGAGTAATTATGTTTTGAGAGAACTCAGTTCAGTCCAATTGAGTAAATGACCACACAAGGTCATTATTTACTCATGGGAACAGTATGTATCTTGCAGGGAGAGGATGTAGTGAATTCAGTCAGATTTAAGCCCGATGTTTGCTTTGTCAGGACTGTAAATCTTAATTAAGTGACCCTTGACAACTACCCCCTGCCCACTCTGCTTAAATGGTGTATGTGGCACAGTAGTGCTGCAGTTAACGTAACCCCTTATAGCACCAGTGATCTGGGTTCAATTCCTGTGAGGAGTTTGTCCGCTCTCCTGTGACTGCATGAGTCAATGTTCCTTTGCCTGCTGCATTTTCCTCCCACATTCCAAAGACATTCAGGCTATTGCAGTGGGCATGCTACATTGGCGCCAGAAGAGTGGCAACACTTCTGAGCTGTCCCCCCGCAGATTGTGTTGGTTGTTGATGCAAATATCGCATTTCACTGTACATTTTGATGTAAATGTGACAAATGAGGGTTAATCTAATCTAATATCTGCACGATGTTTACATTTCACACCAAGTCTTATAAAGGTGAGGGGGTTGAGGATCTACGATATTTTGGAATGAAACTGCCAATTGCATCAAAACTCGCATTTACTACATTTGTCAAACGTCAGGGGAGGGTGTGAATGATTCTCTGTGCCAGACTTCACTAGGAAAAGTAACACTCACACTAGCAGTGTGGAGAATGTCTAGTATCTTTGTGAATGGACTGTAAGGGTTACTTGATCCACTTCACATAAACAGGATTTCTCCCTGCACAAGTCGAGTTTGTTGTCACGTTCAAGTTCAGATGTGGGTTTAATTGTCATTTACACCTGAATACAGCCAGATAAAACAGCATTCCTCTTGGGCCAAGGTGCAAAACACAGTACACAGTCACACAGTACACCGCACATATAGTATATATAATTACGATAACAGAAAATATACAGTCACACAGATAGCCCATCACTGAATGTCATGGCCTATAGATTGATGGTGCACGTAATGTTGTCCTGGAGCCATGTTTCTGCAAGAATGAGCCCATAACAGTTCCTCGTCTCGTGCTAGTACAGCCACAGACAAATGCAACCCAGCTTGTCTTCCTCCCTAAACACTAGAGGGCAGCACTAATGGGAGTGGCCAGCCACCACCCTCCCCCCACCCCCCAACTAACCACAGACTTGTGGTATTCTACACTACCAATGTCCGCCAGGGTCTTACCATCACAAGAACCATGTCCAAAACAATCACTTACATCCTTTGTTGAATAATAGAATAAGCTGAATAAAAGAATTAAGGTACCAAAGTCTGAAGTGTCACCTCACCAGGGTCAGCAAGAGATACTTTCCTGCAACCATCAGGTTCTTGAATCAATTTGCACAACCCTAACCATACCTCAGTAAAAGGACACGATGGTCCACCTCACGGACTTTCTTTGAGTTGTGTTTTTGCACGATTGTCTTAATTTGCACAGTCTTTTTCTTCAGAGTCTTCTATAATTTATGTGGGTCTGTAGACATCACTGGAAATGCTGGCATTTGTTGACTTCAGAGTCATAGAGCAAAGTAGCATGGATAGATGCTGTCCGGTCCCCTCAGTTCCAATTTCCTGTGCTCAGCTCACGTCCTCCCACGGCTTCCCCACATGAATCTATACAAGTGTTTCTTAAATGGTGCTGTTCTACCTGCCTCAACCATTTCCTCTGGCAGCTCGTTCGTTACACCATCCGCCCACTCAATGGGAAAGCTGCCCTCAGATCCTTTCTAAATCTTTCTCCTCTCACTCTAAACCAATGCCCTTAGTTGTGGTCTCCCCTACTCTGGGGAAAATACCGTAAATACCCACTTTATCTCTGCCTCCCATAATTTTAAACATTTCTGTAATGTCACCCCCCTCCCATTCTCCTACATACCAATGAATAAAGACTCAGCCTTGAACCTGCAGTCCAGGCAAAATCCTCTTAAGTCTCTTTTGCACTCTTCACAGTTTCTGTAACAGGGTGACCTCAACAATGACCTGTACACAGTGCGGCCTCAACAATGAACCGAATTGCCTCTGAGATGTTGGGTGTGGAGTCACAAAAAGGGCAGAGGAACCGAGGATGGTAAATTAGCTCCCACGAAGGACATCAGTGAACAAGGTGGATTTTAACACAAGCCAGTAGTTTTATTGTGACTGTTATTGCGACCAGCTTCAACTTCTCAAAATCCAACTTTATTTAATTACTTGATATAAATTCCCCGTCTGCCAAGGTGGAATTTGCATTTCCGTCCCTGGATCGGCAACCTAGATGTAACTATACTTTGTTTTAAACCATGGCCTGCTAGTTATACCATTCCAACTTGGTCCTTTTTCAATATAATGTCTTCAGAGTTCAAAGTAAATTTATTATCCATGTACCTGTATGTCACCATATACATTTTCTTGCAGGCATTCACAGTAGGACAAAGAAATATAGTAGAATCAGTGAAGAAGCTACACACAAATACAGACCAAAAACCAACTAAATTGCTAAAGAAGACAACTGTGTAATATAAAAAAATTAATTATAACAATAAATAAGTAAATTATACTGAGAACATGAGTTGTAGAATCCTTGAAAGTGAGTCTGTAGGTTATGAAATCAGTTTGGTGTTGAGGTGAGTGACTGAAGTTATCCACGATGGTTCATGTGCCTGGTTTCTGAGGAGTAATGTTAGGTTTTGTAGCTCCAAAACATAAAACTAATTAGACGATAAGCAAGGGAGCCCAAGAGATGCATGTAGACTTTATTTTTACTTTTAGCGAGGAATGTGCATATGGCATGCTGGCGTAATGACGTATGCCATTTACATACTTCTGCATATAATCCACAATGCATCTTGTAAACAACAACAAAAAAGCTTAATCAAAGAAAATGGTTATAATATTACTGAAGTATCAAATGCACAATAGGCGGTAACTGTGCTGAACCTGCTGCTTTGGGACCCAAGGCTTCCCGATGGAAGCAGCGAGTAGAGACAATGGCCTGGATGGTGGGGGTTCTTGATGATGGATGCTGCTTTCATGTGGCATTGCTCCTTGTAGATTTGCTCATTGGTGGGGAGGGCTTTTCCTGTGATACTGGGCTGAACCTGCCACTTCTTATAGGCTTTTCTGTTCATGGACGATGGTGTGTCATACCAGGCCCCAAGGCAACTAGGAGGCAGCATCTGCTGACAATCTTTCCATAGAAGGAGGCTGTTGAGCCCACCGAGTCTTTGCCAGCTAGCAGAGCTTTCCCAACCATCTCACTTCTTTTCCCCGTACTGTCCACCAGTGCTCCCATGGCTTCAGGGGGCCAAGTTGGTGCTTACCTCGCCAAGTAGCAGAGGGAAGGAGCACCTTACACCTACCACCCAAAAATGGATATATACATCTATACTCCAGAGATAATTTATTGTGTGTATACACATGTATGTAGATATATATATATACACTACAGAGACAATTTACATTGGCAATTAACCATTTCTTACTCTCCGTAGTTGATGGATTTTTGGACTCAACTCTCCAGAGTGGGGACTGAACCTACAGTCTCCTGACTCAGGGGCAAGAGTGTCCTCTTTGAGCTATGGCTGAGACTAGAATAGTGTTGGCGGGAGGGTTTAATGACATCAAAACCTGCAACAGGTAACAGGGACTTGAGTAAATCCCATGCAGAAATTTTCTTCACCAAAGGCATGGGTTGAAACAAAGCAGAGGAACTCTGAAGAGGGACACTTCAGAGCAGGTGAATTTATTTTTTAACTGCTGTAGAAAATAAAAGAAAGATTGTGAAGATGTATTGATTTCAGAGAGGGGGGGGTTTCTGAATGATCCATAAACCCATAAACACTACCTCATTGTTCATCTTTTGCGCTATTTATGTATTTTCAAAACTTGAAGTGCTTTTTATTTCTTGCACTGTACGGCTGCCACAAAGCAACATATTTCATGGCATACACTCAAGTGGCCACTTCATTAGGTAAGGGAGTGGAACTTGGTGTATTCTTCTGCTGCTGTAACCCCCTCCCACAACTTCAAGGGTTTGATGTGTTGTGCATTCAGAAATGTTCTTCTACACACAACTGTTGTAACCCATGGGTATTTAAGTTAATTTGGCCTGACCCCTAAAACCCTCACTAATTTTTATAGGTGCACTGTAGAAAGCATTCTTCTAGGGTGCATCACAACCTGGTATGGAAGTTGTCCTGTCCAAGACCGGAAGAAGCTGCAGAAGATCGTGAACATAGCCCAGCGCATCACATAAACCAATCTTCCATGCTTGGACTCACTTTACACTGCATGCTGTCGGAGCAGTGCTGCCAGGACAATCAAGGTCACGACCCACCCAGCCAACACACTTGTCCCTCTTCCCTCCGGGAGAAGGTTCAGGAGCATGAAGATTCGTACGGCCAGATTTGGGAACAGCTTCTTTCCAACTGTGATAAGACTGCTGAATGGATCCTGACCCGGATCTGGGCCGTACCTTCCAAATATCCGGACCTGACTTGCACTACCTTACTTTCCCTTTACTATCTTCTAATTATGATTTATAATTTAAATTTTTATTATATTTACTTCGATTTGTTCTTCAGGGAGCGCGAAGCGCAGAATCAAATATCACTGTGATGATTGTACACTCTAGTATCAATTGTTTGGTGACAATAAAGTAAAGTACTTTTGCCTTCCTGTCAGCTTAAACCAGTCTGACCATTCAACTCTGAGCTCTCTTAATATCAAGGTGTTTTCACCCATAGAACAGCCACTCGCTGATTTTTTTTTTTGTTTTCCACATTATTCTCTGTAAACTCTAGGGCAGGGGTTCCCTACCTGGGGTCCATAGACACCTCAGTTAATGGCAGGGGTCCACAGCATCAAAAAGGTTGGAAACCCCAGCTCTAGAGACTATTGTGCATGACAATCCCAGGATTTCAGCAGTTTGAGATACTCAAACTATCCTGTCTGGCACCAATTATCATTCCATGGTCAAAGTCACTTAGATCACACTTCTGGTGTTCGGTCTGAACAGCAACTGAACCTCTTGATTACATCTGCATGCTTTTATGCATTGAGTTGCTGTGACATGATTGGTTGATTAGATATTTGCATTAACGAGCAGGTTTCTAGAGGTACCTAATAAAGTGGCCACTGTGCATATGCCAGTGATAATAAACCTGATTCTGATTATGCAGTGTTTCCCGACATATCAGAACAATTTATAAGCTGACAGAATGAGGCTCCTCAACTGAATTGATTCCCATTTAGGTTCGGAAGTTTGGAATAATATTACCTTAGCATTTATTAAAAAGATAATTAACTCTAAATTACCAGGGTTAACTTTGTTAACACACACTAATTGCTGGTAGAACTCAACAGGTCAGGCAGCATCTATTGAGCAAATGAACAGTCAACATTTCAGACTGAGACCCTTCAACAGGACTCAGCAGTTAAACTTGTGCAGGTGATAATAAACCTGATCTGGTTCAGATTGTCCTGATCACATTGGCATGGAATTTGGTGAAAAAAGCCTTTTCCTTCTCTGGTGAGACCGAGCTGGCAGAGGTGTATTTTTCGAACAGGAGATTGACCATTCAATGACGACAAGGAATTTCTTCCTTACCAAAGTTCAAAATTCAAGTTCAAAATAAATTTATTTTCAACATCTATACATGTCATCATGTACAGCATCGGGATTCATTTTCTTGTGGGCATACTCAATAAATGTATAACAGAATAATAATCATAATAGAGTCAATGAAAGACCGCACCAACTTGGGCGTTCAACCAGTGTACAAAAGACAACAAACTGTGCAAATACAAAAAGAAAGAAATGGTAATAATAATAAATAAGCAATAAATATCAAGAATATGAGACGAAGAGTCCTAGAAAGTGAGTCCATAGGCTGTGGGAACATTTCAATAATGGGGAAAGTGAAGTTGAGTGAATTTATCCCCCTTTATTGAAGAGCCTGATGATTGAGGGGTAATAACTGTTCCTGAACTAGGTGGTGTGAGACCCCTGAGGCTCCTGTACCTTCTACCTGTTGGCAGCAATGGGAAGAGAGGATGACCTGGGTGGTGGGGGTCCCCGATGACGGATGCTGCTTTCCTGTGGACAATGCTCCATGTAGATGTGCTCAGTGGAGGGGAGGGCTTTGCCCATGATGGACTGGACTGTATTCAGTCCATTTGCAGTACTTCCATTCAAGGGCATTGGTGTTCCCATACCAGGCTGTGAGGCTGCCAGTCAATATGGCTTCCACTGTACTTCTCTAGAAACTTGCTAGAGATTTAGATGTCACAAACTGCTAAGGAAGTAGAGGTGCCACTGTGCTTAATTGCAACTATGTGCTGGGCCCAGGACACGTCCTCCAAAATGATAACACTCCACCTCTGATCCTAAAAGACTTCTGGTTTCTACCTCCTGAAGTCAATAATCAGCTCCTTGGTCTTGCTGACATTGAGTGAGAGGTTGTTGTTGTGGCACCACTCAGCCAGATTTTCAATCTCCTTCCTTTATGCTGACTCATCACCACCTTTGATAGTGAATTTGAATATGGCAATGGAGCTGTGCTTAGCCTCACAGTCATAAGTGTAAAGTGTAACGCACCATCTCCACTCTCAGACGGTTATGTTTGGTCTAGCACACACATAGCCAAGTCATTTAGAGAGCTGGTATGGTTGAATGCCATTGACAATTTATTTATTTAAAGAAACAGTGTGGATAAGGTCCATCGAGCCCTGCTGTCCAGCAACCCACTGATTTAACACTAACCCAATCACAGGTCCATTTACTAATTGATACATCTCATCTTTGTGTTTTGGCGCATGGCCAAGTGGCTAAGGCGTTGGTCTAGTGATCTGAAGGTCACTGGTTCGAGCCTCAGCTGAGGCAGCGTATTGTACCCTTGAGCAAGGCACTTAACCACACATTGCTCTGCTACGACACTGGTGCCAACCTGTATTGGCCTAGTGCCTTCCCCTTGGACAACATCAGTGACGTGGAGAGGGGAGACTTGCGACATGGGCAAATGCCGGTCTTCCATACAACCCTGCCCAGGCCTCAGTCAACATCGAAATCGATGGACAGCTGAAGAGCAGAAGAAGAAGATATCTAATCTTTGGACATTGGGAGGAAATTGGAGCACTCGGAGGAAATCCACCTGCTTCATGGGTAGGATGTATAAACTTTCTTACAGAGGACACTGGAAATGAATGCCGAACTCCAACACCCTGATCTGTAAGACGTCACGGTAACTGCTACGCTACTGTGGCGCCCGTTGTCTATCTCAAAGCGCTGAAGACTGTTGGGTACACATATAGCCAAGTGTTAGAAGCTCAGCTCTTAGCAAGTGTTACACAAAGGGCTCAGGCCACAACAGGAATTACAAGCGAAAGATGTTTATGAAATTAACGTTAAGGTGACGTGTGATGGAATAGTGCTGACTGCAGAATGGGAGCAGACTTTTTTTTAGGCAGTCCCCAGCACATGCTGGCAATGGAAGGGTAAATGCAGGCGTCGCAGGAAAATGCAACACAGGTTAAAGAGGAAACAGAGGCCAGGAAATGTACAGGACATGACACAAGTCACACAGTTTTCAGACTCGGCAAGTCCGTGATTACGGGGAATAAAGCCACGATTGAGCCCAGTGGTATGGTAGGCGTGAGCAGTCAATTAACCCACATCTCTCCTTCCAGTCCCAATGTTGTTTGGTGTTTCTGACCCTGTCTTGACCTGGACCAACAGGTGCACCCAAAGAGAATCCAGACCCAAAGTGAATTCAGTCCGTAAAAACACAAAATGCTGGCAGAACTCAGCAGGCCAGACAGCATCTATGGGAGGAGGTAGTGACGACATTTTGGGCCGAAACCCTTCATCAGGAGTGAAGTAACATGGGATGGTCGAGGGGGGATAAGAAATGGGGGGAAGGATGAAGTAGAGAGCTGGGAAGTGATAGGCTGGAGGGAAATGGGCTAGGGGGAAGGTGGAGCATTATGGGAAATAAAAGAGAAAGAAAGGTAGGGCTGGGGGGAGATTATAGTGAGGGGGGGGAAAAAGAGAGAGAAAGAGAACCAGACTAAAATAATAGATAGGGATGGGGGTAAGGGTGGGGGGGGGCAGGGGTATCAACGGAGGTCTGTGAGTTGAATGTTCATGCCGGCAGGTAGGAGGCTACCTAGGCAGAAGATCAGATAAGACCCACCACAGACTGGGAGACCGTTTTGCCGAACACTGGCGCTCAGTCCTCCAGCAGTGGCGGGATCTCCCTGTGGCCACACACTTCAATTCCACAGACCACTCCCACTCCGACATGTCTGTCCATGGTCTCCTCTACCGTCAAGATGAGGCCACAAGCAGGTTGATGGAGCAATACCTTATCTTCTGCCTAGGTAGCCTCCTACCTGCCGGCATGAACATCCAACTCACAGACCTCCGTTGATATCCCTGCCCCCCCCCCCCTTACCCCCATCCCTATCTATTATTTTAGTCTGGTTCTCTTTCTCTCTCTTTTTTCCCCCCTCACTATAATCTCCCCCCAGCCCTACCTTTCTTTCTCTTTTATTTCCCATAATTCTCCACCTTCCCCTTAGCCTATTTCCCTCCAGCCTATCACTTCCCAGCTCTCTACTTCATCCCTCCCCACACTTCTTATCCCCCCTCGACCATCCCATGTTACTTCACTCCTGATGAAGGGTTTCGGCCCGAAATGTCGTCACTACCTCCTCCCATAGATGCTGTCTGACCTGCTGAGTTCTGCCAGCATTTTGTGTTTTTATTTATTTCCAGCATCTGCAGATTCACTCGTGTTGCCCCTGAATTCAGTCCGTCTTTACTTTCTGCCTTTATGAGCAGAATATTTGAATTGTACACGTGCCTCAGCAACATGGGCGAGCGATGCTAAGTTTGGTTTCTCTGCTGTGTTTTAGTGGTGGAATTGTCTCACACACACCCACGTATCTCTGCCCTGCTGCACTTGTCAGTTGCAGCAATTGCTGCTTTACCGACAGCCACAGAGCATTGACAGGTATTCTGAAGCAAGCTGCCCTGTAGAGAGGAGAACTTAGGTGCGGGTTAATGGACTGACTGACGCAGCCGATGCCAAGACCCTGAGGTACGATAACCAGATTGGAAGCCGATTTAACTTCCTGAAAGATATTGTTTCATTGAAGTGACAGTAATTCTGCGACTGCAGTTGACGAATGATCGAGTCTGCCTACCCGCTCCCGGCTAGCTCTCATGCATTGTCAGTCTGCTGAGAGTTACTGCCTCGTGTGACCTTCAAGAGGGTGACTAATTTGTTCTGGGCGCTCCATCCACCACCCCACCCCGCACACACGAGACCTGACTGCACAAGGGAGAGGCATGGGTGGGACACTTCAGGTAACTCCCCCGAGAGTTACAGTGTAGATACAAGAGACTCTGCAGGTGCTGGAAATCCAGAGTAACCAACACAAGATGCTGGAAGAACTCAGCGGGTCAGGCAGCATCTATGGAAAAAAGTAAACAGTCGATGTTTCGGGCTGAGACCCTTCATCAGGACTGGACAGGAAGGGGGAAGAAGCCAGAATAAGAAAGGGGAGGGGGGAAGGTACAAGCAGGTAGGTGATAGGTGCGACCAGGTGAGGAGGAAGATGGAATTCAGTGATTGGTTTATTATTGTCACACGTACTGAGACGCAGGGAAAAGTTTTCCTCTGCATGTCGTCCAGTCAGAACATTTCACGAGTAAGCCCTTCAAGGGAGTGGATCCAGAGAGCAATCATTGGTTGCTGTGTCATATGATGAAGGTGATCATGGTCCTTCCACGATCATAGTTGTTCTTGGTAAGTTTTTCTACACAAGTGCTTAGCCATTGCCTTCTTCTGGGCAGTGTCTTTACAGGACGGGTGACTCCCAGCCATTATCAATACTCTTCAGAGATTGTCTACCTGGTGTCAGTGGACACACAACCAGCAGTTGTGATACACACCGGCTACTCATACGACCATTCACCACCTGCTCCCATGGCTTCACATGACCCTGATTTGGTTGGGGGCTAAGCAGGTGCTATACCTTGCCCACATAAAACAATAGCACATGGATTATAGGCCCTTCAGCCCAACCTGTCTGTGCTGACCACCCAGCTGTATTGACTCTGTTTTTGTGTAATTTACGCAACACCTGTTGAAACCGGCGATGGAAGTGCAAACGCAGAGTGTCCTCCACAAGTCGATCCTTCAGCAGCTTTGACCAAGTTTGGATGCCCTCTGTCGGTCAGGGCCGAACATGGATGTTGCATCCTTACTGTCTGCCTACGCAAGCCAGGCCAGTACAATATGGAGAGCATGTTGTTGCCCGTGCAACAGGCACCCCCTCGCTGTGCAGTTGATCATTCCAAAGAAACGACAGAAACAGATACAGTTTGGCACCAGCGGTGTCGCAGTTGTTGCCCGTCAGCGTTGAACTCGACATAGGGCTGCCTTAGGGACTGGGTTTTTCCTCAGGGTTTACTCTAGAAGCCTTCCCTATGAGTGGGTATAGCAACAAGGCAGTGGTGGTTTGAGATCAGAGTTTTCCTTCTCCACGGTGATGAGTCCCATCTGCTTGAAGCAACTGGATTTAAGCCATCACTTTGCCCTGTGCCAGTCGAAATGGTTCTGCTGCTTTCAAGCCCAGCCCTGGCCTTCATCCAAGTACGTATGACTGAGCTGCCATGGCAGTGTGTAATGGTTAGCACAACGCTATTACAACTCAGAGAGTTCCAGATGTCAGAGTTGAATTCTGGCACCGTTCTGTAAGGAATCTGTACGTCCTCTCCGTGGAACGCGTAGTTTTTCCACGGGTGCTCCAGTTTCTACACACGGTCCAAAAACCTACCGGGTAGGTTAATTGGTCATTGTAAATTGTCCTGTGATTACATTAGGGTTAATTGGGTTTGTCAGAGGTTGAATTGAATTTACATTATTTCTTACATCCTTCATATACACGAGCAGTAAAAATCTTTTTGTTACGTCTCTGTCTAAATGTGCAATCATAGTGCAGGTGTCCCCCACTTTACGCCACTTCGCTTTTACAAAAGACATACATTAGTAACCTGTTTTCGCATTACAAAGAGGATTTTCACTTTTACGAACATAGTTCCCATATAAATCAATATTTCTTCGCTTTACGCCATTTCAGCTTAAGAAATGTTTCATAGGAACACTCTACCTTTGTAAAAGGGGGGACACCTGTAACTTATAATAAATAGAGCAGTCAATGTAACATAGAATACACTCAAATTAGCACGAGTTAATCAGTTAATGAGTTAATTAGTCCTGGTGAAGGGTCTCGGCCCGAAACGTCGACAGTGCTTCTCCTTATAGATGCTGCCTGGCCTGCTGTGTTCTGCCAGCATTTTGTGTGTGTTAGTTAATCATTCTGATGGCCTGGTGGAAGAAGCTGTCCTGGACCCTGTTGGTCCTGGCTTTTATGCTGCGGTACCGTTTCACAGATGGTAGCAGCTGGAATAGATTGTGGTTGGGTTGACTTGGGCCCCCAATGATCCTACAGGCACTTTTTACATGCCTGCCATTGTAAATGTCCTTAATCATGGGAAGTTCACGACTACAGATGCGCTGGGCTGTCCGCACCACTCTCTGCAGAGTCCTGCGGGGCAGCATGGCTCAAAGGGCCAGAAGGGGCCACTGCACTGTATCCAATCTCCCTCTTATTTGTAATGACCAGTGTACGCAAAAATCTTCTGCTGGGTAATTGTTTTGCCCAGTGACAACAATATGCGCACTGAATAATTTCTTCAATAAAACTGCAGACAAATCATCGCACTCCACGTTGTCAAGACCGTCCGATCAAAAACCGGAAAAAGAAATGTGATTGTGTATGATCGTGAAATATACCGAACATGCCAATGAGGTAGAGGGCGACAAGCTTTTGTGCGCAGTTTAAATTCCTTTGTGCGGTTGTAGCAAAGACTGATTACTGATTACTGAGGGCCTGTGCTACTGAGCTGGGAGAACCACTACAGCGCATCTTCAACATGAGCCTGGAGCAGAGAAGAGTACCCAGACAGTGGAAGACATCCTGTATTGTCCCGGTACCGAAGAAACCACAACCAAAGGAGTTGAATGACTTCAGACCTGTTGCCTTGACGTCGCACGTGATGAAGACCATGGAGCGGCTGATAATACAGAATCTGAGGCCACAAACCAGGCACGCCCAGGATCCTCTTCAGTTTGCATATAAGGAGAAGGTGGGAGTGGAGGATGCTATCACGTATTTGCTGCACAAATCACTCTCTCACCTAGAGGGGGTCAGTTGTGCTGTGAGGATTACATTCCTTGACTTCTCCAGTGCCTTTAACACCATCCAGCCCAAGATCTTAAGGCACAAACTAACGGAGATGGGAGTAGACTCTCACATGGTGGATTGGATAGTGGACTACTTGACAGATAGATCTCAGTATGTGCGGTTGGGAGACTGTAGGTCTGACACGGTGGTCAGCAGCACAAGGGCGCCGCAGGGAACCGTACTCTCTCCGGTCCTGTTCACCCTGTACACATCAGACTTCCAATATAACTCAGAGTCCTGCCATGTGCAGAAGTTCGCTGATGACACGGCCATAGTGGGGTGTGTCAGGAATGGACAGGAGGAGGAGTATAGGAAACTGATACAGGACTTTGTGATATGGTGCAACTCAAACTACCTGCGTCTCAATATCACCAAGACCAAGGAGATGGTGGTGGACTTTAGGAGATCTAGGCCTCATATGGAGCCAGTGATCATTAATGGAGAATGTGTGGAGCAGGTTAAGACCTACAAGTATCTGGGAGTACAGTTAGACGAGAAGCTTGACTGGACTGCCAACACAGATGCCTTGTGCAGGAAGGCACAGAGTCGAATGTACTTCCTAAGAAGGTTGGCGTCATTCAATGTCTGTAGTGAGATGCTGAAGATGTTCTATAGGTCAGTTGTGGAGAGCGCCCTCTTCTTTGTGGTGGCGTGTTGGGGAGGAAGCATTAAGAAGAGGGACGCCTCACGTCTTAATAAGCTGGTAAGGATGGCGGGCTCTGTCGTGGGCAAAGTACTGGAGAGTTTAACATCGGTAGCTGAGCGAAGAGCGCTGAGTAGGCTACGGTCAATTATGGATAACTCTGAACATCCTCTACATAGCACCATCCAGAGACAGAGAAGCAGTTTCAGTGACAGGTTACTATCGATGCAATGCTCCTCAGACAGGATGAAGAGGTCAATACTCCCCAATGCCATTAGGCTTTACAATTCTACCGCCAGGACTTAAGAACTTTTTAAAAGCTATTATTAATGCTTTTTGAGATGGTGATTTAGATGCATATCATATTTTTTTACTGAGTTAAGTATTGTATGTAATTAGTTTTGCTACAACAAGTGTATGGGACATTGGAAAAAAAAGTTGAATTTCCCCATGGGGATGAATAAAGTATCTATCTAAGACATGCACACCTTAGAGGGAACATTCGCTGTATCGCTTAAAAAAACTTAGAAAGACTATAAGACCATAAAATATAGGAGCAGATTTTTTGCAAGGTTTTCCAGGTGTCACCCCTTTGTTATTTGTTCCTAATGACATGGCAGTGAGAATAATTGCAGCAACTGAGGTGGTGGGGTGGGGATCTGTGGGGGAAATAGAAAACCTCCTGGGAAATGAATTCACCAACCTTTAAATGCAAAAGTAGCCTCCCTCCCTCCCTCAGTAGAGAGTTCTGGAAACTGTGCAGAGGCTGTTACAAAGCCTGAGGATATCCAGAATGTGTCTGTTTATTTATTTAGAGATACAGCGTGGAAGAGACCCCTTCAGGCCCAGCTAGCTCCGACTAGACCCCGGCCTAATCACAGGACAACTTACAATGACCAACCAACCCACAAAGCAGTACTTCTTTGGACTGCGGGAGGAAACTGGTGCACCCAGACAAAAACCCACAAACACACAGGAAGGACGTACAAACTCCTGACAGGAGACATTGGAATTGAACTCCGTACTCCAACGCCGCTAGCTATAGTAGCGTTGTGCTAAACATTGCACAACAGTTGTGCCCGTGCATATTGTGACATGGTTGCTCTGAAGATGGTGCAGAGGAGATTCAGAATCAGAATTTATTATCATTGGCATATGTCATGAAAATTTGTTGTTTTGTGGTAGCAGTACAGTGCAAAACATCAAAATGACTATAACTTACAATGAGAATATATATATATATATATAAAAATAAATAGTGCGGGGGGAGCGGAAAGAGAGAGCAAAATAGTGAGGTAGTGTTCATAGGTTCATGGACTGTTCAGAAATGATGGCAGAGGAGAAGAAGCTGTTCCTAAAACATTGAGTGTGTGTCTTCAGGCTCCTGTACCTCCTCCCTGATGGTAGTAAAGAGAAGAGGGATCAAACTGGCCGGTGAGGGTTCTTCATTATGGATGCCACCTTCCTGAAGCATTGCCTTTTGGAGATGCCCTCGATGTTGGGGAGGCTGCTGCCCATGATGGAGCCGACTGAGTTTACAACTCAGCAGCTTTTTCCGATCCTGTGCGGTGACCCCTCCATACCAGACGGTGATGCAACCGGTCAGAATGGTCTCCACTGAAATCTGTAGATTTTAGTACTGGGGAGTGAATGGATAGGCTGGCCTTGTTTTCCCAATAAAGGACTCTGATAGAAGGTAATAAAATTGTAAGAGTAAAAAATGGAATAGAGAGTCAGATTTTTTTTCTCATGTAGGGGTATCAAAAACAAGGCAAGAGGAAGGAGTGTTAAAGAGGATCAGATTTGTTGATTATGGGGTGCCACGATAGCATAGCAGTTAGCATGATGCCATTACAGTTCAGAGCGTCAGAGTTCAGAGTTCAATTCTAGTGTTCTCTGTAAGGAGTTTATACAAGAGTTCCTTCCAGGAGCTCCAGTTTCCTCCCACAGTCCAAAGATGTACCAGTTGGTAGGTTAACTAGTCACTGTAAATTGTACTGTAATTAGGCTAGGAATAAGTAGAATGCTGAGTGGTGTGAATTGTTGGGCCGGAAACATCTGTTCTGTGCTGTATCACTCAATAAATAAATAAATATCTGATCTTTTGACATTGCAATTGATTTATTATTGAGATACACTTAAAAACTTACTTTTGCAAGCCCTCCAAACAGATAATTTCCAAACGTGAGTGCATTGAAGTGAAAGAGAATGCAGTTACAGTTACAGAGAAAAATGCAATGCAGACAGCAGAATCAGTGCAAAGGGCCATGATGACGTAGATTGTGAGGTCAAGAATTCATCTTTAATGTACAAGAGTTCTATTCAAATATTTCATAGTAGTGGGAGAGAAGATGTCCTTGAGCCAGAAGGCCAATGTTCCCTCTTTTTTTTTACAGCTGCACAGACCTTGCTCTCACCAGGAAAGTTCTACACAGCTGAAAACTTCGTGGCACTTAAAATGTTTTTTTGTAATGGTATTTAGTGGGTTGGTGGTCTACTAACAATGAGCTATCGACTTCCATTCTGTGTTTATTGTTACAATTTGTAAGAATGTTGGAACTTGAAACAGTGACAATGTAAATATGTTGAAACTCTAAAAGATTTCAAGATAAGTGATGTATAGGTTTCAAAATAATATTAACAGTACATAAAAGAAAATTCCTGCTGCATGGCAACAAAGGCTATGTGCGTGGGAGTATTATAGTTACTGCGCAGCCGTGCACCCACGCATCTTTGAGGGAACAATGCTGTTTTACTTGCTGCCAGTGGAGGTGATGGGATCAGAGGCATTCAGATAGCACTGAAATAGACAAAGCAGAGAAGGATACAATTCTAATCTGGGCAAATGTGATTATCTAGATGGGCTAAATGGTTGGCATGGGTGTTTTGTACTACTTTAAGAGCTAGGTGGACACATGAAAAGTTATTTCCACACAGGGGTAAAAAAGAAATTAAAAACTCCAGATTAGTTTTATTTGTTGCATATACATTGAAACATGCAGTGAAATATGTCATAGAACATAGAATAGTACAACACAGTACAGGCCCTTCAGCCCACAATGTTGTGCCTACCCTTAAACCCTGCCTCCCATATAACCCCCCCACCTTAAATTCCTCCGTATACCTGTCTAGTAGTCTCTTAAATTTTGCAAGTGTATCTGCCTCCACCACAGACTCAGGCAGTGCATTCCAAGCACCAATCACTCTCTGAGTAAAAACCCTTCCTCTAATATCCCCCTTGAACTTCCCTCCCCTTACCTTAAAGCCATGTCCTCTTGTATTGAGCAGTGGTGCCCTGGGGAAGAGGCGCTGGCTGTCCATTCTGTCTATTCCTCTTAATATCTTGTACACCTCTATTATGTCTCCTCTCATCCTCCTTCTCTCCAAAGAGTAAAGCCCTTGCTCCCTTAATCTCTGATCATAATGCATACTCTCTAAACCAGGCAGCATCCTGGTAAATCTCCTCTGTACCCTTTCCAATGCTTCCACATCCTTCCTACAGTGAGGCGACCAGAACTGGACACAGTACTCCAAATGTGGCCTAACCAGATTGGGTCATCAATGACCAACACAGGCCAAGGATGTGCTGGGGGCAGCCCACAAGTGCCACCATACTTCTGGTGCCAGAAGTCTGATGGTGGAAGGGAAGAAGTTGTTCCTAAAATTATTCCCACCACTCTCTGCCCCATGTTACACTTTACTGTGCCAGCAATCACCGATCAGGGTTCATCCCTGCCGCTGTCTCAAAGGAGTTTGTACATTCTCCCCGTGACCATGTGTGTTTCCTTCGGCTGCTCTGGTTTCCTCCCACATTCCAAAGCTGTACGGGTTAGGGTTAGTGAGTTGTGGGCCTGCCATGTTGGCAATGGAAGCATGCTGACACTTGTGGGCTGCCCCCGGCACATCCTTGGACTGTGTTGGTCATTTCATTATGTGTTTTGATGTACATGTGACAGATAAAGCTTATCTTTTATCTTTAAAATCTTTAATTTCTGATGCAGCTCATGGAGTGCCCGTCAGCAGGAGGATCACTATTAGTATAGCAGCACTCTGCTTTCACAGTCAGCACTTCCTCACAAATAGGGACCAGTGTCCACTAGTATGCAGTGGTTTACACGTGAAATGTTTATTGTGATTGGATATTCGTTGTTCTGTGATGCCATTGTCACATGCGCAAAACAGAATGCCAGCCTTACTGCTAATTCTCATCTCAAGACCGTTAATTCAAGTCCAGCGTCAGTAGAGAGAAGTACATTCTCCATTGTTACCTCCTCCCGTCTCTGTCAAGTCAAGTTTATTGTCATTTAACTATATACATGTATACCGTCAAACAGGAAGCTTCTCCGGACCGGGTGTTCACAGTACAGTAGAACACATAACACATAATAACTTAGGAAGGTAAGGATAAAATTTAGACGAATTACACATAAATAAAGTAAAGTGCATAAATTAAAATATTGTCACGTACAGAGTAACTGGTGACGTTTTGAATGCGTCATGGCTGAGAGTTCAGAAGCCTAATGACCTGGAGGAAGAAACTGTTCTTCTTGTCTTTATGCATCAGTCTGATGGTAGAAAGTCAAAGAGGATGCTGGATGGGTGGGTGAGACCCTGTGTACGCAGTGCTGTGAATTAGAATGCCTTTTCTCAAGCCCTCTGTTTGCATCACAGTCTTCTCTGTGCTTCCCATCATTTTGTGCAGCAAATACTTTTCGAATTGAAGACTCTTCAGGATTGTTTCAGTTTCACAATAATGTAATGGTTAGCGTGACACATTAACAGTTCCAGCGATTGGCGTTCAATTCCTGTTACTGACTGTAAGGAGTTTGTACATTCTCCCCATGAACACGTGGGTTTCCTCCACGGGCTCTGAGGACACCTTCAAAAGGCGGTTTCATGAAGGCAGAATCCTCAATAAGGGCCCCCATCACTAGGACATGCCCCCCTCTCATTGCTGCCATCAGGGAGGGAGTACAGGAGCCTGAAGACCCACACTCAATGCTTCCGGAACAGCTTCTTCCCAACCGCCATCAGATTTCTGAATAGACAATGAACCTATAAATATATATATATTTTTTTCTTATTAAAATATAGTTATATTAAACCTGATTCTAATTCCATCATACAACATGCAAGTTAGGGTTCAAAAGTTTTTGGCATGCTATGTTGGCGCCAGAAGTGTGGCTGTGGGTTCCTTTGCAACTTTTGAGTTCGGATAGGTACACGGATGGGAGGGGTATCGAAGTCTGCGGTCCAGTTGCAGGTCAATGGGAATTAGACAGAGTAATTGTTCAACATGGACTGGATGGGCCGAACAGCCTGTTTCTGTGCTGTAGGCTCTATGACTCTAAATAAAAAGTGCAATAAATAATGAGGTGGTGTTCATGGGTTCATGGACCGTTCAGGAATCTGATAGCAGAGGGGAATAAGCTGTTCCTGATTCATTGAGTGTGGGTCTTCAGGTTCCTGTACCTGGCAGTAACGAGAGGAGGGCGTGTCCTGGATGCTGCCTTCTTGAAGATGTCCAGTTACAAAGGGAGATATGGAGGACCAGGCTTTGAAGTTTGGTGATGAAGACTTGGAGACGGGTGTAGAATCTTCAGCTATCGTTTCCTATGACACTGCCTACACCTTGTTTTTACAGCCTCTTGACTTGAACAATCAAATGCCCACATTTATCTTGCTACACCTGGTGACTTCCACTTCTCTGATCTGCTCACCCAATACTCACAGCCAGGCAGGGGCGAGAGTAGCCTAGCACGGACCTTTCCCAGTTAGGAAGTGGCCAAGGGTTAAACAGACAATGTCAGAATCAGAATCAGGTTTATTATCACTGACTTATGGCAGGAAATTTGTTGTTTTGTGATAGCAGTCCATTGCACAAAATATACTACAAATTACAATAAAAATATAAAATGGATGATAGAAAAATGAAGGGATATGTGGGAGAGGTTAGATTGATCTTGTAGTAAGTTAAAGGGTTAGCACAATATTATGGGCTGAAGGGCCTGTACTGGTTCTGCTTGTTGCTCTGTGACATCTGCTCTACTCTTCGCTGCACTAAGGCTGAGGCTGTGGGCCTGCTCCGGGGTTTGTGTCTGCGAGCTCTGTGACGATTTGCCCCGCCGTGTGATGAACTGAGGACGTGGCTGTGGGCCTGCTCCGGGGTTTGTGTCTGTGAGTTCTGTGACAACGTGTCCCGCTCTGTGATGTACTGAGGCTGAGGCCGAGGCTGTGGGCCTGCTTTGGGCTTCGTGTCTATGGATTTACTTTCACAGAAACATAGAAACATAGAAAACCTACAGCACAATACAAGCCCTTTGGCCCACAAAGCTGTGCCGAACATGCATTCTGAACGTTGTTGCTTCTTTTAATAGCTCTCACAGTTTGTGATTTTTTCTCTCTCGCTCTGCACTGGGTGTTCGTTAGTCTTTTTTAAAATTGGTTCTTTTGGGATTCTTGTTTTGAGGCTGCCTGTAAGGAGACGAATCTCAAGGTTGTATAATGTATACATACTTTGATAATAAATATACTTTGAACTTTAAACTTTATGATTGCTCTATGTTCAATATGCCCAGGGTACCTGAAGCTTGGTCTCTGTACAATGCACTGAGACCACATTTAGCCACGTTCAGCAGCAGGTTCCAGAGCTGCTCTTTCTCTGAAACTGAGGCAGGGCACAGGGGACTGTGGCTTGGAAATGGGCACTGAGAATTAATCAAGCTGCATTATTAGACTAATAGCTGTTACTAGGTGTTAACACCTAGTGTTGTGAGCGGTGTTTGAAGAAGAGCAACTATTCAAATGTTTAAAGTTCAAAGTAAATTTATCATCAAAGTACGTATGTTACCACATACAACCCTGAGATTTATTTTCTTGTGGCCAGTCACAGTAAATACATATGTACAAAGAAACACAATAGAATCAATGAAAATCAGCACACAGGAAGACAAACAACCAATGTGCAAAAGGCAACAAACTGCAAATACAAAATAAGGAAAAAAAACAACAAATATCGACAACATGCGGTGAAGAGTACTTGAAAATCAGTCCAGAGGTTGTGGGGACATGTCAGTGATGAAACAAGAGAAGCGTTTTTTATTCAGATACAGTGTGAAACAGGCCTTTTCAGCCCCTCGAGCTTCACTGCCCAACAATCCCCAGATTTAATCTGAGCCTAATCACATGGCAATTTGCAATGATCAATTGACCTACCAACCAGTACTTCTTTGGACTGTGGGAGGAAACCCACGCAGTCACGGGGAGAACATACAAACTCTGTACAGACAGCGGCGGGAATTGAACCCGGGTTACTGGCGCTGCAAAGAATTGTGCTACCGTGCTGGCCCAAAGTTATCCCCTCTGGTTCAACAGCCAGACAGTTGAAGGGTAGTAGCTGTTCCTGAACCTAATGGTGTGAGTCCTGGGGTCCCGGTGCCTCCTTCCTGGTGGCTGCAGCACGAAGAGAGCACCGAGAAGAAAATTGTGCTCTGTCAGCACAATTAGAGAGTGACAGAAGATTTGCAATTTGTACTGTATGATTGTTTGAATAAGCTGTAAATAGATAACCTTGTAATGGAGGGGGAGCTTGTCTACAATTGAACACCAGCACCATCCAGCAGGCAGAGGCCTGGAAGAGTTCAGGGAGATGCACAGAAGATGTGCTTTGTTTATTGTCTTGGCCTGAGATTCAGGGATGTGCTTTGATGCAGATGCAGGTGGTATTGGGAGAAACCTGGCTACCCCTCCACATGGAATGAAAGCTCCTTTCTTTGCCCACTCTAATTGGATACTAGAATTATCAAATCCAATGGCCCCCCTATAGCTGAGCACACACAGTTCACCCCAGTCCCTCCACGTCCTGCCCAGTCATTATCAGTGAGAGGTGGGAGGTTGATGAAAACATTGCAGAACCTGTGAATGGGAATGTTTCTCAATGCTCAATGTAGAAAGAATACAGTTTGCATTTTTAATGCTCACAGAATGTATCACTAAGCTTTGCCAGTGATAATTCTGCTGCCAAAAAAAGCACAATTAATTGTTCATGTTATGAAGACATTTAGTTAAAAAAAGGCAGTGTCACTGGCAAAGCAAAGTACGCTTACAGTGAAGATGGTCATGAGGTTGTTTCGTAGGAAGAGGCAGGCTGGGAAACACATCAATGGGGAAGCATGCAGTATTATGGCATAGTTAGGGGTCAGGGTAGGGTTTAGGGACAGGGACGTGGCGGAGTTAGAGGTCAGATTAGGATTAACGGACAGGGATGTGGGGGAGTTAGAGGTCTGGTTAAGGTTTGGGGACAGGGATGTGGGGGAGTTAAAGGCCAGGCCTCCACTCTGCACTTGAAGTGATGAAGGATATCAGGAGTCCAGGCCTCTAAATCATGTTGTTGAAATTCAGGGTGACAGTGGAAGTGTGTCTCGTAAGAGAGAGGCCACAGGAGAAGAAAAACACAAAAGATTCTGCAGATGCTGGAAATCTTCAGAATCAGTATCAGGTTTATTATCACTGGCGTGAACGTGAAATTTGTTAACTTAGAGCAGCAGTTCAATGCAATACATAATATATAAGAAGAAGAAAAAAACAAAATAATGATAATAATTAAATAAGTAAATCAATTACAGTATACATATATTGAATAGATTAAAAATAATGCAAAAAACAGAAATAATATATATTTAAAAAGTGAAGTAGTGTTCACAGGTTCAATGTCCATTTAGGAGTCGGATGGCAGAGGGGAAGAAGCTGTTTCTGAATCACTGAGTGTGTGTCTTCAGGCTTCTGTACCTCCTACCTGATGGTAACAGTGAGAAAACGGCATGCCCTGGTGCTGGAGGTCCCTAATAATAGACACTGCCTTTCTGAGACACCGCCCCTTGAAGATGTCCTGGGTACTTTGTAGGCGAGTACCCAAGATGGAGCTGACTAGATTTACAAACCTCTGCAGCTTCTTTTGGTTCAGTGCAGTAGCCCCTCCAGTGATGCAGCCCGTCAGAATGCTCTCCACGGTACATCTATAGAAGTTTTTGAGTGTATTTGTTGACATACCAATTCAAACTTCTAATGAAGTATAGTTGCTGTCTTACCTTCTTTATAACTGCATCGATACCCTGCTG
Organism: Hemitrygon akajei; assembly: GCF_048418815.1. Lineage (NCBI taxonomy): Eukaryota > Metazoa > Chordata > Chondrichthyes > Myliobatiformes > Dasyatidae > Hemitrygon > Hemitrygon akajei. The sequence continues at coordinate 170,287,954 of NC_133130.1, read as the reverse complement.
TTAGAGAGATGTTATTCAAATTTCCTCAGATGTACCATGGAGAGCATTCTAACTGGCTGTGTCTCTGGTATAGAATGGTGGCGGTGGGGGGGGGGGGGGGGGGAGTGCTACTATACAGGATCAAACTAAGCTGTAGAGACTTGTAAATTTAGACAGCTCCATCATGGGCACTAGCCTCCGTAATATACAGGACATCTTCAAGGAGTAATGTGTCAAAAAGGCAGTGTTCGTCATTAGAACATTCGAAGTTTTTGACAATAACAGGCCATTCGGCCCAACAAAGCTTATCAAATTCCTATTCGCATAGAAATAGGATAATTAAGGATCCCCATCAACCAGGACATGCCCTCTTCTCATTGCTACCATCAGGGAGGAGGTACAGGAGCCTGAAGACACACACTCAGTGATTTAGGAACAACTTCTCCCCCGAGTTCTGAATGGACATTGAATCCATAAACACTACCTCACTGCTTTTTTATTTCTATTTTTCACTACTTATTTAATTCAACTATTTAGTGTATATATATATTTACTTTTATTCCCAGATTTTTCTCTATTATTGTGTATTGCTTGTACTGCCGCTGCAAGGATAACAAATTTCATGACTTACGCCGGTGATTTTAACCTTGTTTCTGAACTGGAAAGAGTGCAGAGAAGATCTACAAGGTTATGGCCAAGACGTGAGAAACTGAGTTATAGTTAGGACTTCATTCCCTGCAGCAAAGGAGACTGGGAGGTGTATAAAATTATGAGGGGCATAGATAGAGGGAATACACACAGTCTTTTTCTCAGGGGAATCAAAAACTTGAGGTTTAAGGTGAGAGGCAAAAGATTTAATAAGAAGTTGCAGGCAACTGTTTCTCCACAGAGGATGGTACGTATGTGGAATGAGCTGCCAGATGAAGTGGTTGAGGCAGTTACATGGAAACTAGTTGGAACTAGGCAGAAAAAAAACTGGTCAGTGCAGAACGGATGGGCAAGCGGGGGCTGTTTCTGTGCTGTTGGGGCCTCCATTGGTCAAGGTTGACCATGGACGTTGCGTCCTAGCTGTCCAGGGCAGTACAATATGGAGAACAAGCCATTGTCCACATAGCAACATCCCCCTCTACGTGTATTAGATGAACCCAAAGGAATAGCAGAGACCGATACGGTTTAGTACCAGCAGTGTTGCTGGTATCGCCAGTCAGCATCGAACTCAATGGAGGACTGCCTTGGGGATTCCAGCCCCATTTCCCCCCAGGATTTAGTCCCAAAGCTGCAAGGCAGCGGAGATTTGAGATCAGAGTTTCCCTTCTCCTAGATGAACAGCCAACCATGGCTGATGAGCCCCAACTGCCTGGCGTCTGATTTTAAGGCATCAGTAACCCATTGTTGCCCTTTCTCCTGTTAGTAGAAGAACTTCCACCCGGCTTAGTAGCTAAGGCTCACGTGAAGGCCAGGGAGTTGGACTTGGTTGTCAGAGGCTATTTGAAATGCACGCCATTAGGAGCATTTAATAGATAGTGGGACCTTGTCCTCATTACCACACCCGGGTATAACAACCCTAAGCAATCTGCTGTACTGCTTTATAACGGATTGGCCATTACAAAACACATCACAGAAACATAGAAAACCTACAGCACAATACAGGCCCTTCGGCGCACAAAGTTGTGCCGAACATGTCCCTACCTTAGAAATGACTAGGTTTACCCATAGCCCTCTATTTTTCTAAGCTCATGTACCTATCCAAAAGTCTCATATCGGCCTCCACCACCATTGCCGGCAGCCCATTCCATGCACTCACCACTCTCTGAGTAAAAAACTTACCCCTGACATCTCCTCTGTACCTACTCCCCAGCACCTTAAACCTGTGTCCTCCTGTGGCAACCATTTCAGCCCTGACTATCCACATGATCAATACCTCTCATCATCTTATACACCTCTATCAGGTCACCTCTCATCCTCTGTCGCTCCAAGGAGAAAAGGCCGAGTTCACTCAACCTGTCTTCATAAGGCATGCGCCCCAATCTAGGCAACATCCTTGAGGCGACCAGAACTGAGCACAGTACTCCAGGTGGGGTCTGACCAGTGTCCTATATAGCTGCAACATTACCTCTCAGCTCCTAAATTCAATTCCACGATTGATGAAGGCCAATACACCATACGCCTTCTTAACCACAGAGTTAACCTGCGCAGCTGCTTTGAGCGTCCTATGGACTCAGACCCCAAGATCCCTCTGATCCTCCATAATGCCAAGAGTTTTACCATTAATACTATATTCTGCCATCATATTTGACCTACCAAAATGAACCACTTCACACTTAAGCAACACACACAAAATGCTGGTGGAACGCAGCAGACCAGGCAGCGTCTATAGGAAGAAGCACAGTCGATGTATCTACATTCACCAAGATCCTTTTCCATAGTGAATACTGAAGTAAAGTATTCATTAAGTACCTCTGCTATTTCCTCCGGTTCCATACACGCTTTCCCACTGTCACACTTGATAGGTCCTGTTCTTTTACATCTTATCCTCTTGCTCCACGTACTCGTAGAATGCCTTGCGGTTTTCCTTAATCCTGCCCGCCAAGGCCTTCTCATAGCCCCTTATGGCTCTCCTAATTTCCTTCTTAAGTTCCTTCCTATTAGCCGTATAATCTTCTGGATCTCTAACATTACCTAGCTCTCTAAACCTTTCATTAGCTTTTCTTTTCTTGACTAGATTTATTACAGCCTTTGTACACCACAGTTCCTGTACCCTACCATAACTTCCCTGCCTCATGGGAATGTACCTATACAGAACTCCACACAAATATCCCCTGAACATTTGCCACATTTCTTCCGTACTTTTCCCTGAGAACATCTGTTTCCAATTTCAGCCTCCAATTTCCTGCCTGATTGCCTCATAATTCCCCTTACCCAACTGAATACTTTTCTAACTTGTCTTTTCTTATCTCTCTCTCTAAAGCTATTGTAAAGGAGATAGAATTATGATCACTATCTCCAAAATGCTCTCCCACTGGGAGATCTGACACCTGACCAGGTTCATTACTCAAAGTACCTCACTGGCCATAAGCACCTTCAAGCTGGTGAGGAAGGTGCAACAATTAAATTTTTTTACAATGCTTTATGCATTCAGTGCCACTCTCAGGATCAAAAGGTTCAATTGTTCAGACCAAACATCTGAATGGGGAGGAAATGTGATGCAAGTGACCTTGACCGTGGAATGATTGTTGGTGCCTGCTGGGGTGGTTTGAGTATCTCAGAAACCACTGATCTCCTGGGAGTTTCATGCACAACAGTCTCTAGAGCAGAGGTAAGAAGACCCTGTTGGGAGTTGTATACAGAACCCTGAACAGTAGTAAGGATTTTGCCTACAAATTACAACAGGAGATAGAAAAAGGGCATGGGGGACTTCAATATGCAGGTAGGTTGGGAAAATCAGATTGGTGCTGGATTACAGGAGGGAGAATTTCTAGAGTGCCAATGAGATGGCTTTTTAGAGCAGCTTGTGGTTGAGCCCAGCAGAGGATCAGTTATTCTGGATTAGTTGTTGTGCAATAAACCAGAATATATTGGAGAGCTTAAGATAATAGAACCCTTAGGGGAAAGTGATCATAATATAATCGAATTCACCCTGAAATTTGAGAAGCTGAAGTCAGATGTATCAGTATTATAGTAGAGTAAAGGGAGTATTGTAGTAGAGTAAATTAGAGAGGCATGAGAGAGAGTTGGCCAGAATTGATTGGAAAAGAACACCAGCAGGGATGATGGCAGAGAAGCAATGGCTGGAATTTCTGGAAGTAATTTGGAAGATACAAGATATATACACCCTAAAGAAGAAGTACTCTAAAGGAAAGATGACATTACTGTAGCTAACAAGAAAAGTCAAAGCCAACATAAAAACCAAAGAGAGGGCATAAAATAGAGCAAAGATTAGTGGGAAACTTTTAAAAACCAACAGAAGGCAACCAAAAAAATGTCGTTAAGAAGGTAAAGATGGAATACAAAAGTAAGCTAGCTAATGATATTAAAAAGGATACCAAATGTTTCTTCAGATACAATAAAATGTAAAAGAGAGCAAGAGTGTATATTAGACCACTGGAAAATGATGCTGGAGAGGTAGTGTGGGGGACAATGATACAGCAGACAATCTGAATAAGTATTTTGTATCAGTCTTCACTGTGGAAGACACAAGCAGTATAGTGGAAGTTCTAGGTATCTAGAGGCATGAAGTGTGTGAAGTTGCCATAACTAGAAAGAAGATTCTTGGGAAACTGAAAGGTCTGAAGGTAGATAAGTCACCTGGACCAGATGGTGTTCACCCCAGGGTTCTGAAAGTGGTGGCAGAAGAGATCGTGGAGGCATTAGTAATGATCTTTCAAGAATCACTAGATTCTGGAATGGTTCTGGAAGACTGAAAAATTGCAAATGTCACTCCAAGAAGAGAGAGTATGAAGAAAGGGCACAATAGGCCAGTTAGTCTGACCTCAGTGGTTGGGAAGATGTTGGAGTCAATTATTAAGGATGAGGTCTCGGGATACTTGGAGGCACATGATAAAATAGGCCATAGTCAGTGTGATTTCCTCAAGGGAAAATCTTGCCTGACAAATCTGTTGGAATTCTTTGAAGAAGTAACAAACAGTATAGACAAAGGAGAATTGGTTAATGTTGTGTACTAGGATTTTCAGAAGGCCTTTGACAAGGTGCTGCACATGAGGCTGCTTAACAAGCAATGAGCCCATGGTATTAATGGAAAGATTCTAGTATGGATAAAGCAGCAGCTGATTGGCGGAGGTGAAGAGTGGGAACAATGTGACCAGTGGTGTTCCACAGGGGTCTCTGGGTTGGGACTGATTCTTTTTATGCTATATACAATGATTTGGATGATAGAATTGATGGCTTTTTTGCAAAGTTTTCAGATGATATGAAGATAGGTGAAGGGGCAGGTAGTGTTGAGGAAATAGAGAGGTTACAGAAGGATTTAGAGTAGGAGAATGGGCAAAGAAATGACAGATGGAATACAGTGATGGGAATTGTATGGCCATGTACGATAGAAGAAATGAAAGGGTTGACTTTTTCTAAATGGAGAGAAAATAGAAAAAACTGAGGTGCAAAGGGCCTTGGGAGTCCTCATGCAGGATTCCCTAAAGGTTAATGTACAGGTTGGGTCTGTGGTGAGGAAGGCAAATGCAATGTTAGTATTCTTTCAAGAGGACTAGAATATAAAAGCAAGGATGTAATGTTGGGACTTTATAAAGCACTGGTGAGGCCTCACTTGGAGCATTGTTGCAGTTTTGGGCCCCTTATCTTAGAAAGGATGTGCTGAAACTGGAGAGGGTTCAAAGGAGGTTCACGAAAATGATTCCAGTTTTGAATGGCTTGTCATATGAAGAGTGTTTGATGGCTCTGGATCTGTATTCACTAGAATTCAGAAGAATGAGGAGTGACCTCACTGAAACCTGTCGAATGGTGAAAGGCCTTGATAGAGTCAAAGTGGAGAGGATGTTCCCTATGGTGGGAGAATTTAAGACCAGAAGACACAGCCTCGGAATTGACAGGTGTCCTTTTAGAATGGAGATGAGAAGGAATTTCTTTAGCCAGAGAGTGGTGAATTTGTGGAATTCTTTGTCACAGACAGCTGTGCAGTCCAAGACCTTATGTGTATTTAAGACAGAAATTGATAGATCCTTGATTGATTGGGGCTGAGAGGAAAATTGGATCCGCTTTGATGAAGTGGCAGAGCAGACTCAATAGGCCAAATGGCCTAATTCTGCTAATTCTTATAGTCGTATGATTTTATGGGTTCCCAACCTCTTGTGTGCCATTGACCTCTACCATTAACCGAGGGATCCGTGAACCCTAGGTTGGGAACCCCTGTATTATAGTTTACAGAGAATGGTGCGAAAAACAAAAAGCATCCAGTGAGCAGCAGTTCTGTAGACGAAAAGGCCTTGTTAATTAGAGAGGTCAGAGGAGAACGGCCAGACTGGTTCAAGCTGACAGGAAGGTGACAGTAACTCAAATAACCACACGTTACAACAGTGCTGGCAGGAAGGCTTCTCCAATCACACACCTTGTTGAACCCTGAAATGAATGAGCTAACAGCAGCAGAGGACACGAGCATACACTCAGTGGGCACTTTGTTAGGCACAGAAGGTACTGAATGTAACTAGTGGGAGAACATTTGTTGACCTCCAACTTAACACAAAAATTACTTTTATACCCCTAATCATGTTTTGACTGCCTGTGTTCAGAATGGTTGTCTCTAACACCCATTAATCTGAGATTTGGGAAGCTTGTTGTTTGCTGTAGCAACTTGAAGTTCAAAATAAATTTATTATCAAAGTGCATATATGTCGCTATATACAATCCTAAGCTTCATTGGCTTTAATCGATAAATAAACAATAAATATGCAGCTTTTGGCTCTTCCCTGGTGTCTCCGCAAAGCTCCAGGATTTGAGAACATCTTGGAAACATAATCCCACCGGCACACAGGCGGGCAGCAGGCAATGGCTGAACAAGCCTGCAAGGACTTCTGCTGATGTTACATGAAAGCTATCACTTATCCAAACCTCTCCTGCTGCAGGGCCAAAAATGATGAAACTTAACACGGCCAACAAGCTTTTGTTTTGCATGCTTGGAATAAATCAGTGTGCAGGATTCAGGTTTGTTAAAGGGGCAGGCATTTCAAGATTCAAGCTCATTTCATGTAATTTCCAGTACACGAGTGTAAAGGAGAATAGAATAATTGTTACTCCCAATCCGATACAACACAAATAAACACAATGAGATAAAGGACATATAAATTTTAAAAAACAATGAATATAACTACACGAGATAGCCTATATACATAGATTGATTGTGTGTCCATAAAGTGACGCTAGGCACAGGGGTGTCTGTACATAAGGTGACAGACAAGTAACGATAAAGTAGTGGTGATTGGGGGTGTGGAGGTGTGGTGGGTGGGTTAGTGGGTGGAAGTGTTGGTCAGCCTTACTACTTGGAGGAAGTAACTATTATGAGTCTGGTGGTCCTGGCGGGGACGTTATGTAGCCTTCTCCCTAATGGGAAAGGAACAAACATTGCATGAGCAGGGTGTGTGATCCCCTTCATGATGATACTGGCCTCTTTCTGTCACCTTTCTGTATATGTTTTATCGATGACGGGTAGGCTGGGGCTGGAGATGTGTTGATTACTCGTTGTAAAGCCTTCCTGTACACCGCCATGCAGTTTCCATAGCTTGCTAGGATGCTCTCTACTGGGCATCTGTTGAGTGATGTGAGTATAGATGTGTATAGTCCAGCCCTCTTCGACCTCCACAGAAATCAGAGGCATTGGTGAGCTTTCCTGTGTATACAGGGTGTGTTCTAGGACCATGAGAGGCTGTGCGAGATGTGCATTGCCAGGAGTTTAAAACTGCAAACAGTTTCCACTGTTTAAACCAATAGAAATGTCCTTTGAAAAGTTCCACACTGGACCCAATTCCCATCGATTCCTCCTGATGAGTACCCAGCCGTGCTGAGTGAATGCCCCTGTGGTAAACTATGTGTATACCTGCCTGGACACGCCCCTCTGCTGACTGCTCCTGTGGCTCCTCCCACAGACCCCTGTATAAAGGCGATTGGAGGCACTGCTCCCCCCTCAGTCTCCAGGATGTCGTGGTCACGTTTGCAGCTAATAAAAGCCTATCTTTTGCCTCCCGTCTCCGAGAGTTATTGATGGTGCATCAATTTTATTAACTGCAATTTTAAACCATGGAGAGCATTTTACGACCGGACCGGTTGGACATTCAATCGCCTTTATACAGGGGTCTCTGGGAGGAGCCACAGGAGCAGTCAGCAGAGGGGCATGTCCAGGCAGGTATACACATAGTTTACTACAGCCCCTGACCCGGAACAGGTCGGCTAAGGGAGCAGAAAGTAGAGTCAGTGGTTTATGTGATTGACTGGGCTGTATTCACACCTTGCTGCACTTCCTCACGGTCTTGGGCAGAGCGGTTACTGTGCCAAGCTGTGATGCATTTAGATGGAATGCTTTAGAACACAGAGCATAGAACATTAAATGTGAAAGCACAGTACAAGCCCTTCGGCCCATGATGTTGTGCTGATCTTCTAACTCACTCTAAGATCAATCTAACCTTTCCTTCTCACATAACCCTCCATTTTTCTATCATCCATGTGCCTATCTAAGAGTTTCTTAAATGTCTTTAATGTTTCTGTTCAGAACATTAATGTTCTGATGGTAGTAACTGTTCCTGAACCTGGTGCTGTGAGTCCTGAGACTCCTGAGAGGGGGTGACTGAAGTGAAAGGAGACCTTAGGTCCCCTCCACTGACACCTAGTCACTGCCTGTAGCCCACTCTACCTCGTTGATGACAATGGTGTCCATGACCTCTGGGAAGGAGTATGTTGGTATGTTGGTTATGAGGAGAGACTAGGGAGGTTGGTTCTGTTCTCCCTGGAGTGGAGGAGGTTAGGGGGGGGGGCATGACTGATGTATATAAAACATTGAAACATAGATAGGATATTTTGCAGGAAACTCTCCGCCAAATCAGAGGCAGGTTAAATTAGAAGACATAGATTTAGGGTAAAAGGTAAGAGATTTAGAGATCAGTGGAGCAAAAGGGCTTGGGAATCCTACAGCAGGATAGAAGGGGATAACTACCCACTCTTGCCCCATCGAGATGTTCCCATAACCAATTATCTCCTTTAAGGATGCTTTTTCTCATTATCTCAGGTTCTCGTAACTTATTACTATTTATTTACATTTGCATTCCATAGTTTGGTGTCTTTTGAACTCTGGTTGATCTTTCATTGATCCCGTTATAGTTCCTGTTCTATAGTTTTCCTGAGTATGCCCACAGGAAAATGAATCCCAGGGTTGTATATGGTGACATACATTTACTTTGATAATAAAATTTACTTCGAACTTTTAAAGATTAACTTACAGGTTGAGTCAGTGGTAAGGAAGACAAATGCAATGTTAGTATTCAATTGAAGAGAACTAGGATATAAAAGCTAAGTTATTGGGTATCTTTAAAACAGAGGTTGATAGTTCCTGATTAGTCGGGATGTCAAATGTTACATGGAGAAGGCAGAATGGGTTTGAGAGGGAAAATAAATCGGTCATGATGGAATGGCAAAACAGACTTGATGGGTCAAATGGCTTAATTCTGCTCATGTATCATTCGAATACTAAGCAGCTTAATTTATCAATTAATGGACCTTATCTGTTAATCTCATGAGTGCCTAGGATCTTGAGAGTGCTCAGTTGATCCGTTCTATCAATTCCTGGCTATTCTGAGGCTCTTGTGTGGTGCCAAAGACATCGAGACACTGCTTGGTAGAGATGGAACTGGGCAGAGGACAGTTACTTAGATACTCTTCCTAGTCAGCCACGGTGATTACACACTCATCAGGTCATCAGTATAAAGTCATAAGACATAGAAGCAGAATTAGGCCTTTCAGCCCATCAAGTCTGCTCCACTAATTCTGTTCTCCTGCCTTCCCCATGAAGCCTTTGATGCACTGACTAATCGAGAACCTATCAAACTTTACTTTAGATACACTCAATGATTTGGCCTCCACAGCTGTCTGTGGCAATGAATTCTACAGATTCACCACCTTCTGGCTAAAGAAATTCCTCCTCATCTCTGTTCTAAAGAGATGTCCTTGTATTCTGAGGCTGTGTCCTCTGGTCCTAGACTCCCCCAATATAGGAAATATCCTCTCCATGTATTCTCTGTCTAGGCTTTTCAATATTTGAGAAGTTTCAAATATTCTTCTGAACTCCAGTGAGTACAGGTATGTAGTGTTCCATCTCTGAAGTTCATTCCCACTGTACACAATAGAACAAACTTCAGAGATGGGGGAAATCATTGATGAAAACAAGTGATGCCTTTAGTGACACAGGACTTGAGTCAACATCCAAGCAATGGAATCTGAAACAAATGCACTTAGCTGATGTGGAGAAAAAATCTTGCCAAATTAACTCTGAGTATCACAGCGTGGAGATTGTCGAAAACCAGTCAGGCCACACTTGGAGCATTCTGTGGAGGTCTGGTCACTGCATCACAAGGAAGAACGTGGAGGCTCACCAGGATTTTGGCTGGATCTGAGAATGTTAGTTATAAGAAGAGTTTGGATGGACTTGGGTTGTTTTCACTGGATGTTGGAGCTGAGTGGAGACCTAATAGAAATTTATGTGATTATATATGAGGCAGAGTTGGGGTCAGAGTCTTTCTCCTAGATATGGGTGGACTGAGAGTGGGATGGGCGCAGGGAGAGGGGGATCATTGTTGGGAAAGGGGAAGGGAGTAGGAAGCATCACAGAGACGATCTGTAACGATCAATAAACTAATTGTTTGTAATCAAATGACCCTGCCTGGCACCTCAGGGCTGGGTGTGTCTGCACCCACACCACCCCCTGCCCCTGGCACTCCTCTCTGCCACCTGTCCCACACCCCCACCCTCACCATTCCCAACATCATTTGCTCCCGCCAGGTTTACAAACCCGCTCTCTACTCCGCATTGACAAATACAGTACTGTTCAAAAGTCTTAGGCACCCTCATTTTATATACATGCCCCTAAGATTTTTGCACAGTTGTTTCAGATGAAAGGGGGAACATTTAAAGAATTTTATGTGCTTACACAGAGAACAGTAGGTGCCTGGAAGTGGAAAGAGATGTGAAAGCAGTGGTTAAGAAGCATCAACATGGAATGGCAGAACATGACTACGTGCAGAGGTGCAGGTTAAGTTGAATATCACGAGTGGAAGAGCATGTTCCCAGGTTGACCTGGTCTGGTCTATGCTCTGTGTTCTATGTTCCATGTTTTACGACAGGGATGGTGAACCTATGGCACATGTGCCAAGATGACATGGACAAAAATTTTGCTGGCATCTGGCATGAAGTGCTGCCCCTCATTTCATTAAATCCCACCCATAGTCAAAAAATTCCAAATGATGATCTTTACCGCGAAATGAAGCAGTGAATTTTTTTTACAACCCGAGAGCTGTGAGTTGTTTTCACAGGTAACATCTTTGCAACCAAAATGGTTTGGTTGCAAGAACACGAGATGTTGGATGATACATTTTGAAGTTCTTGCCGAACTGGTGCAGCACCTCAGTATTTGAATAGTAAATGGTTACAACAACAGTGCTATTTAGAAATTATTTTTCTATTGTCCATTTAAAAGATTAATGTTAATTTTTGCACGGGTTTTCTAAAAGGCTTGATTAATTTCAATCCAGCTGTTATATCTTTATTAATAGTAAACAATGAATGCACAGAAATAAGCAACAGGACGCTTCCTAATCCCTTAAAAATGTCCTATAATTATTGTTACTAATTCATTCATCAATAATAATCTCTGCTCAAAGTTATCATGGAGCAGGAAAGAATTTTTTAGAAGACTATTGCCAATTTCAGTATATGCTCTGGAAAACGTTTGCCACCTTTGTTCTATGAAATGTGATCTCTGTTGTATGGAGGACTGGGGTCTGGGGCAGCCACTTAAGCTTGGACTCTGATGATGTTGTCTTCCTTCTGCAGGTGGACGACCAGATGAAGCTGCTGCAGAACTGCTGGAGTGACCTGTTGGTACTGGACCACATCTGGAGACAGGTCTACCACGGGAAGGAGAACAGCATCCTTCTGGTGACTGCACAAGAGGTACCCCTTTCTGCTGTGGTCACTGTTCTTCCCTAGACCGGACTCTGCGCTCAGACACACAGCCCTGACAGGGGATCACTTAGATAGAAAATGGGATCTGGGGGTGGTGCTGGACAGTTAGCTGCCAAATCAGTCACCTTCCCCATACCCCATTCCAACCTGGCTGGTGTTTGATACCAGGCATATCTCTCCTTCTTTCTCTTCTCCCTATTTCTCTTTCTTCTCTCTGTTTTTCTCTTTCTATTCCCTCTGTTTCTCTCTCTTTTTTTTCTCTCTCTCCCTCTTTCTGTGTCTCTGCCTCTCTTTCTCACTCTTGTCCCTCTCACTTTCTCTCTCCTACCTCCCTCTCTCTCTCTCACTTCCCTCAGGGAAAATTGGTAAATTGGTTCTTTCTCCCTCTACCCATATCACTGGTGCTGTACTATAGCTATGCTACTGTGCTGACCATACTGAATAAGAAGTCCATTTTAGTAGTGTGATAGAAATTGTCCTGAGCATACCTTCTGCCCAGTGAGAGGGCTAAGAAGAAATTTAAGGGAGTTTAAAAGATCTCCCTTATTTCCACTGAATTGTACAGGTTTGGATCTTTCAAATGATTTCAACGATTTACTTTGTAAGATTGGCAAGTAAATGGTAAGTTCCTGTATCTGCAGTACCTCTTGTGTCTATGATATGTTCCTCTGTCATCATTCAAAGTTCAAGGCACATAATTCTATCTACATGTTGTGATTACCTTCACATTGAATTTCTATTCTGGACATTCCTGGAGCCAACTCCTTGTGGAGTTTTACACTGGGTTGAGCGTCTCAGTTTGTAGAAGCAGAAGGACACTAAACTGGTCTTTCCCATAGACAACTTGGCAGTGGCTGGTCATGAATGGCCATGGACATTGGTAGGAGTAAAGGCACAGATTAATTTCTAAATGGACGGCAAATTTAGAAGTCAGAGGGACAGAGAGACTTGGGAGTCCTAGTGCAGGATTCCCTAAAGGTTAACTTGCAGGTTGAGTCGGTAGTAATGGAGGCAAATGCAATGTTAGCATTCATTTTGAAAACACTAGAATATAAAAGCAAGGGTATAATGCTGAGGCTTTACAAGACATTGGTCAGACTGCACTTGGAGTATTGTGAGCAGATTTGGGCCCCTTATCTGGGAAAAGATGTGCTGGCATTGGAAAGGATCCAGAGGAGGTTCATGAGAATGATTCTGGGAATGAAAGCTTTAACATATGAGGAGCATGTTGATGGCTCTGGGCCTGTACTCAATGGAGTTTGGAAGAATTTGAGGGATCTCATTTAAACCTATCAAATATTGAAAGGCCTGGATAGAGCAGATGTGGTCATGATATTTTCAATAGTGGGAGAGTCTATGACCAGAGGGTATAGCCTCAGAATAGAGGGATGTCCCTTTAAAACAGAGATGAGGAGGAATTTTTTCAGCCAGAGAGTGGTGAATCTGTGGAATTCATTGCCACAGACAACTGTGGTGGCCAAGTCACTGGGTATTACTTAAAGTGGTTGTTGAGAGGTTCTTGATTAGTCAGGGTATCAAAAGTTACGGGGAGAAGGCAGGAGGATGGGGTTGAGAGGGAAAATAAATCAGTGAGGCAGACTTGATGGGCCGAATGGCCTAATTATGCCTCTATGACTTATAGCCTTAAGCAGCTAGCTTCTGGTGGTCTCTTGATGTGTGGGTCTGCCCTGAAAATGAGTTATTGGTAAGACTCAGCAGTGGACAATGTGACCACTGGCAGGTTATGATCAAGTCTGCCTGTTGGTGGAGGTTGGGAAGGGATATAGAGACAACAGGCCGGGTAGATTGGTGGTTGCTAGTTGCAATGGCTCCATTTTGTTTCCCTGTACCACTTTCTAGTGAGTGTGTTCAGCTTGAATGATTTTCCTGACTGACTTGGACAGTTTCTACCCCACTTTTATAAACTATTGAATGGATCCCAGATGGACTCGTGGTCTCACAATCTACCTTATTATTGCTCTGCATCTTATTGCCTGCCTTGCACTTTCTTTGCAACTGCAACACTTCCTTCTACATTTTGTTCACGCTTTTCCCTTGTTCTCCCTCAATGTACTAACATGGTGAGATCCTCTGTATGGACAGCATGCAAAGTAAAGTTCTTTACAGTGGATGGTGGATTCCATCAAACACGAAAGCCCAGAACAGGCCCTTCAGCCCAAGAGGGTCAAGTGGTGTAAAGCCACATGAGATTGAGCCACAGGTCTGCATTGCCCTTAGATGTTCAGGGGCGCCTCCGCACCACACTAAATGGATTATTGTGTATCTACACTACGCCGCCAGGCGTGGGTAACCCATTGAACTCTATTTGTGACTGGGATCAGGATTTGCAGTTATTTCCCAAGAATGAGAAACTCCCAGTGAGTGAGAGTCATAAGCTCATGTTTATTAAGTCCCTGTCTCCATACACACTGCCCTGCCACCGTGGTAGCATTGCCGTTAGCACGATGCAATTACATGTCAGTGTGTCAGGGTTCAGTGTTCAATTCCGATGTAATCTCTGAGAAGTCTGTACGTCCTTCTCACAGAAACATTGAAACATATAAGACCTACAGCACAATACAGGCCTTTCGGCCCACAAAGTTGTGCCGAGCATGTCCCTACCTCAGAAATTACTAGGCTTACCCATAGCCCTCTATTTTACTAAGCTCCATGTACCTATCTAAAAGCCTCTTAAAAGACCCTATTGTATCCGCCTCCACCACCATTGCCGGCAGCCCATTCCACGCACTCACCACTCTCTGAGTAAAAAACTTACCTCTGACATCTCCTCTGTACCTACTCCCCAGCACCTTAAACCTGTGTCCTCTTGTGGCAACTGTTTCAGTCCTGAGAAAAAGCCTCTGACTATCCACACGATCAATGCCTCTCATCATCTTATACACCTCTATCAGGTCACCTCTCATCCTCCGTCGCTCCAAGGAGAAAAGGCTGAGTTCACTCAACCTATTCTCATAAGGCATGCTCCCCAATCCAGGCAACATCCTTGTAAATCTCCTCTGCACCCTTTCTATGGCTTCCATATCCTTCCTGTAGTGAGGCGACCAGAACTGAGCACGGTACTCCGTGGGGTCTGACCAGGGATCTGTATAGCTGCAACATTACCTCTCGGCTCCTAAATTCAATTCCATGGTTGATGAAGGCCAATACACCATATGCCTTCTGAACCACAGAGTCAACCTGCGCAGCTGCTTTGAGTGTCCTATGAACTCAGACCCCAAGATCCCTCTGATCCTCCATAATGCCAAGAGTTTTACCATTAATACTATATTCTGTCATCATATTTGACCTACCAAAATGAACCACTTCACACTTATCTGTGTTGAACTCCATCTGTCACTTCTCAGCCCAGTTTTGCATCCCATCAACGTCCCGCTGTAACCTCTGACAGCCCTCCACACTATCCACAACACCTCCAACCTTCCTGTCATCATGAAGTGTGTGGCTTTCCTGCAGGGACTCCGGTTTCCTCCCACATTCAAAATTGTACAAGTTAGTAGGAAAATGAGTCACCGTAAATGAGGGGGTTAAATGGGGGGGGCTGCTGTACTGTGCGGCCCACAGGTCTGGATGGGCCTGCTTCATGCTGTATCGCCAAAAAACAATATCGTTCTGGCCCTTTAACGTATTCTGTGATCAACCTAACCCTTCCTTCCACATAGCCCTACATTTTTCTGACCCCCATGTGCCTATCTAAGAGTCTCTCAAATACCCCTAAAGCATCTGCCTCTACTAACACCCCTGGCAGGGCGTTCCACGTACCCACTGCATACCGTAAAAAACCTATCTCTGACATCCTTGTCAGCATCGAAAGTTATGCCCCCACAAATATATATAATTAACTTATTTACCAATTTATCTGTGGGGAAAGTTAGGAGATTAAGAGGGTCATAAGACCCTACCTCACCAGGCAGACCTAACCAAAATTTATCAGTTTTCCAGTGCATTGCCTCTGGTCATACTCTGTTTTGAACTTATAGACCCAACCCATTTTCTCAAACTTTTTTAGACAGATTACCTAGATTGCCTGGATCCATTTTAAACAGTGTCTAGGCTTCATTCAGAGTTTTGCATATTTATAAAAAGACACATAGGGAATTGACAAAACTAAAAGCTTTTCCTCAGATGAGAAGAGTAGTTAGATTATCCATTGTTAGTGCTGTGTCTGCAATTGTTTCTGTAGTGGGACAAACACTGATCCACATATAGACTGAGTTCATATCCACAGACCACAGGCAGACACAGTTGTGATGGATTTCATCAGCCAACTCTTAGTTTCCCACACAGAGGCTGCATTTGGCATTGGTGTTTACAGCAGGTGTTTTAGGAAAGAGCTTTCATTGTTCACAAGGCTACAGTTAATTTTAGCCAAAAGTAATTATTGCCGAGCTTGTGATAAAAGGTGAAATGAAGAATCAAGGTGTGTGTCTGGCAGGATGATTGTTTCTATTTAGACATAAGACATAGGAGCAGAATTAGGCCATTCAGCCCATCGAGTCTTCTGTCATTCCATCATGGCTGATTTATTATCCCTTTTGACCCCATTTTTCTGCCTTTTCCCTGTAACCTTTGATGCCCTGACTAATCAAGAATCTTTCAACCTCTGCTTAAAATGGGCCCACTGACTTGGCCTCCAGCAATGAATTCCATGGATTTGCCGCCCTCCCCAGCTAAAGAAATTCCTCTTGGACATTCCTCTATTGAGGCTGTGCCATCTGGTCATAGACTCCCCCACTATAGGAAGCAGGCTCTCCACATCCACTCTATCCAGGTCTTTCAATATTGTATAGGTCTCAATACGATCCCCCCCACCCACAACCTCATTCTTCTAAACTCCAATGAGTACTGGCCAGAGCCCTCAAAAACTTATCATATGTTAACCCTTTCATTTCCAGAATCATTCTTGTGAACCTCCTTTGGACCTTCTCCAATGCCAGCACATCTGTTCTTAGATAAAGAGCCCAAAACTGCTCACAATACGTCATGCTGGGTCTGACCAATGCCGTCTAAAGCCTCAGCATTACATCCTTGCCTTTATATTCTGCTCCTCTCAAAATGAATGTTATCATTGCATTTGCCTTCCTTGCCAGCAATTCAACCTACAGGTTAACCTTTAGGGAAACATACACAACGGCTCCCAAGTCCCTTTGTAGCTTTGATTTTTGAATTTTCTCCTCATTTTTAAAGGGGCAGAATTTTATTAAACAAGAAGGAAGTGGCAGGAACTGTCCCACTTCGGACCCAACAAACCAGGAGTATGTTGCTCGGTTCCCCCTCGCACTGGTAAACTTTATCCTCTCCATGTTCAGGTTGAGCTGTCCACAATTGCCAACCAGGCGGGCTCGACCCTCATCAACCTGGTGCTGCGGGCACAGGAGCTGTCGGCAAAGCTGCAGACACTACAGTTCGATCGGAGGGACATGGTCTGCTTCAAGTTCCTCCTCCTCTTCAGTCCCGGTAAGCAAAAACATTTGTTGATCAGAAACTAGAACACACAGACAAAGAACATACACTCAGCAGCTACTTCATTAGGTACCTCCTGTGGCTAACGCAGTGACCACTGAGGCCTTCTGCTGCTGTACCTCATCCTCTTCCGGGTTTGACATGCTGTGTGTTCAGAGATGCTCCTCTGCCCACCACTGTTGTAACGCATGGTTATTTGAATTACTGTCGCCTTCCTGTCAGCTTGAACCAGTCTGGCCATTTCCCTCTGACCTCTCTCATTAACAAGGTGTTTTTGCCGACAGAATTGCCACTCACTGGATGTTTTTTGCACCATTCTCTGTAAACTCTAGAGACTGTCGTGTGTGAAAATCCCAGAAGATCAGCAGTTTCTGAGATACTCAAACCATCCCATCTGGCCCCAACAATCGTTCCGGAGTCAAAGTCACTTAGATCACATTTCTTCCCCTTTCTGATGTTTGGTCTGAACAACAACTGAACCTCTTGACCATGTCAGCATGTTTTTATGCATTGAGTTGCTGCCCCATGATTGACTGATTATGCATTAAAGAGCAGATGTACAGGTGCCCCTGATAAAGTGGCCAATGTGTGTCAAACGTGGGACATGGAATGTACAACATAGAAAATACTAAGCACCAAAAACATTATTCAACTAAACAACCTCACAAGCAGTTGATCAGATCAGACTTTGTCTGTCCTACCACATTTAGTCATGATTGATAAATCATAGGACAATACATTATAATACAGGCCCTTCGGCCCACAATGTTGTGCCAGATCTTTAACCTACTCCAAAATTAATATAACCCTTCTTTCCCACATAGCCCTCCATTTTTCTTTCATCCTTGTGCTTATCTAAGAATCTATTAAATCTCCCTAATGTATCTGCCTCTACCACCACCTCTAGTAGTGTGTTCCACACACCCACCACTCTCTGTGCGAAAAATCTACCTCTGACATCCCCCCCCCACCCCTAGATTTTCCTCCAATCACCTTAAAGTTATGCCTCTTCTCATTAGCCATTTCTTCCCTGGGAAAAGGTCTCCATCTCAAAGTCAAAGTAATTTATTATCAAGGTAGAATATGTCACCGTGTATACAACTGTACCTTGAGGTATGCTACCTTCAAAGCCTCAAAAAGACGACATCCATCATTAAGGACCCTCATCACCCTGGACATGCCCTCTTCTCATTGCTACCATCAAGCAGGTGGTGCAGGAGCCCAAAGACACACACTCAACATTTCAGAAACAGCTTCTCCAACTCCAACATCAGATTTCTGAATGGACAATGAACTCATGAATACTAACTCAGTATTTTTCCCTTTTGTTTTGCACTACTTATTTAACTTTTTAATATATATAGTCCTTTTTGTAATTTATAATTTTTATTATTATGTATTGCAACATACTGCGGCTCCAAAACAACACATTTCATGACATATGCCAGTAAAACTAAACCTGATTCTGAGATACATTTTCTTGCAGGCATTAACAGGAGAATAAAGAAATACAATAGAATTTATGAGAAGCTATACATAAGCAAAAACTGACAAACAACCAATGTGAAAAGGAAGAGAAATCGTGCAAATAAAAAATAAGTAAATAAGACTGAGAGCATAAGTTGCAGAGTCCTTGAAGGAGAGTCCATAGGTTATGGAGTCAGTCCAGCATCCAGTCTATGCCTCTTATCATTTTGTGCAACTCTATCAAATCACCTCTCATCCTCTTTCTCTCCAAAATGAAAAGCTATAGTTTGCTAAGCTACTCCAAGCAGCATCCTGGTAAATTTCCTCTGCACCATTCACCGTGACATATTAAGGGCCACTAAGAAGTCATTTATTTCAAAGAATGATGGATTTACACTGGATGGCGAAGATCAGGGGTCAATATACAAACTGTGACAGGCCCCCCAGCATGTTCTGAACTTCTTGTCGACTCATTCTCTACAGAGATCTGGGAATTTTGTTTCACAGAAAGCCACCATCAGTCCCATTTGGCTCACTGGCTAGAAAACCATTTTTATTTCAGTAACACCCGCAAAATGCTGGAGAAACTCAGCAAGGCAGACAGTTCAATGATGAAGGGTCTCAGCCTGAAATATCAACTGATTATTCTCCTTCATATCAGCTGCCTGACCAGCTGAGTTCATCCAGCATTTTGTGTGTGTTGCGCAAGATTTCCAGATTTGTTGGAATATCCCTGTTTTGAATTTAAACACAAGACTTTTAATGTTATTCCCAGTACACAAATGAAAGGGAGAACGAAATAATTGTTACTCTGGATTTGATTCAGCACAAAAAAGCATAATAAGATAATGAACACAATAATAAAAATACAATAAATATAAATACACAAGATAGCTAATATACATAAATTCATTGTATGTCCATAAAGTGATGCTAGACACAAGGATGTCTGTACATAAGGTGCCCCTGACAGGGAATGATAAAGTAGTGTTCATTGGGGTGTGGAGGAGTGGGTTAGTGGGTGGAGGTGTTAATCATCCTTATTGCTTGGGGAAAGCAATTTATTTTTGGGTCCGGTAGTCTGGGTGAGGATGCTGTGTAACCTCCTTCCTGATGGGAGAGGGACAAACAGTCCATGAGCAGGGTGGATGGGATCCTTCATGATGTTACTGGACCTTTTCCAACACCTTTCTCTATATATGTTCACTCCATATATGTCAGTATTATTCATTATATGTTTACTTCAGTCTTTGTTCAACTTGAGGGGGGAGTAAGAATTTGTGTATTTATTTATCTTATTTAGTGACACCGTGAGGAGTAGGCCCTTCTGGCCCTTTGAGCCCACAGCCCTGCTGATCAACGCTGGTATGAAACAATTTATGTGGGAGGAAGTCCAAGAATTCTGCACAGCATGTAGTTATGACTCCAACCTGCTAGAATTCCCAGCAGCCATGCTGGGAATCAGCTCCCGTTCATGGGCTGGAATAGACTCTGGACTAAGGCTCCATAGAGGTTCCTGGGGATTAGCAGCGGGTGGAATAGAAAGCATTGCAAAAGTCAGCTGCTTTGTTTTTTTTAAAAAAGAAATACCTCTGTTCACTTAAGTAGATTCATTTAAGGCAGCGCAGTAGCATTGTGGTTAGTGCAAATGCTTTGCCACGCCAACTTTGTGACTAGGTTTCAATCTCCACTGCTGCCTGTAAGGAATTTGTACATTCTCTCAGCGACTCCATGGTTTTCTCCAGGTGCAATAGTCTAAAGACATTTGAGTTAGTGTTAGTAAGTTGTGCGCATGCTATATTGGTGCTGGAAGCATCACAACACTTGTGAGCTGACCGCACCCTCTGCCCACAACATCTTCTGATATGATTTGACACAAAACAGTATATTCCAATGTTTTGATGGACATGTGACAAATAAAGCTAATCTTTATCTTTATGAAAATAATCTTTAATATTTTGATTTTATTATTTATGCTTAATATTTTAAACTTGTATTTGTTTATATAGTTTTATATTTTTGTAAGTATTTACTTAATTTTTAATACATTTTGAATGCCTATAAGATGTCAGGAACAATAAAAGAAATTAAAATCTCCCTACATCTTTGACAGTTGCCAAAGCTGGGGGTAGGATTTTGTCAGCCATCAAAGCTTTCATGCAGTTGTGAGGGTCAAGCCACTGATCAGGCTATGCTCTGCTCTTTGTACCCACTCCTGGGAAATATGGTTGGGGACAGAAGGAGACAATCTGTGACACTAGTACTGGCAGCCGAGACCCAGTTAAAGTTTAAAGATTAGCTTTTTTTTATCAAATGTATATCGAAACATTGAAACATACAGTGGAATGTGTTGTTTTGTGTCAATGACCAAAACAACCCGAAAATGTGCACGAGGAAGCCTTCAAGTGTTGCCACATATCCAGTGCCATCACGGCATGCCCACAACTTACTAAGCCTAACCTGTATATCTTTGGAATGTGGGAGGAAACTGGAGCACCCGGAGGAAATGCACGCAGTCACAGGTAGAGCGTACAAACTCCTCACAGACAGCGGTGGGAATTGAACCCTGATCGCTAGTACGATAAAGTTTCATGCTAACCACGATGCTACTGTGCCCGGACTTTCCCACTAGTGGAGACGTTTATGTATTTATAGAGATACGGTGCAGAACAGCTCCTTCCAGTCCTTCGAGCTGTGCTGCCGGTAACCCCTGATTTAACCCTAACCTGATCACAGGACAATTTACAACGACCAATTAACCTACCAACCAGTATGTCTTTAAACTGTGGGAGGAGACTGGAGCACATGGAGGAAACCCACGCAGCCACGGAGAGTACGTGCGAACACTTTACAAGCAGCGACGGGAATTGAAACTGGGTCACTGCTATCGTAAAGCGTTGTGCTAACCACTACACTACCATGTATCCCAACAGTTACCCTATCACAGCTCCTAAGGGGGAAATTGAATCCATATCACTTGCATTGTATTAGTGTTACGCTAACTGCTACACCTCGGCGCTGCTATATGCTACCGGAGAGATGCAGTGGGGTCTGTGCATTACCCCAATCAGCTAAAGCAGCTGCCTCAATATTTCAGAAAGTGTGTAAAATTGATATGTATCATGCAAACTAATTGTCAGCTGCTAAATGATACGTATTTTTAAAACAAGTTATAAAACTCAATAATTATCTCTATATTAAATGCTCAGTTACTTAATTAATTAATGGCTGATTCTGCACCACAGGTTTTTGCAATGGAGAAATTAAATTAAAAGCCAAACCATGTTTTCCCTTTCAAAGCACCTGACCAGACACTACAGTTCACAGGAAGCGATAGTGGAACACAAACAAACAGATTTGTTGAGGCTCGGCCTCGGGGGATGATTATGTCTGTCGCACTGTGCCCTCCCAGTGGCTTTTCTAATACAGGCTTGTCTTGAGAATGAGGACTTGGCATAACCAACTTCTAGGAACTCCTCGGTTAAACTGGCTTTGTCTTCCTGTGCTTGGCTAATCCATGTAGACAAAATAAACAAGTGTGTCTCAGTTGCTTCTGCATAGCTGTTGAGCTGAAATTTGGTCACCTGTGCTGTGTGAAAGGTCAGCAGCTTTGAGTAGAAGTTAATGTTTCATAGAATTCTTTTCAAAAGTCAGATTTATTGTCATATCTACAAGTACAGGACTGTGCAAAATTCTTAAGGCATATAGCTAGGGTGTCAAAGACTTTTGCACAGTACTGTAGTAATTTTATGTATTGCACTTTACTGTGGCCACAAAAAAGAAACAAATTTCATGACATATGTGCGTGATGATAAACCTGATTCTGATACAGGTTTCTATTGTGGACTGACAGTGAGAAGGGGGGTAGGGAGAGGGATATCATGGTTGGGAAAAAGGAAAGGGGGGGGGGGAGTGTGAAGCACCAGAGAGACATTCTGTAATGATCAGTAAACCAATTGTTTGCAATCAAATGACCTTGCCTGGTGTCTTAGGGCTCGGTGTGTCTGCACCTACACCACCACCCCTACCCCTGCCCCGGCACTCCTTCTCTGCCACCTGTCCCACACCCCTCCTGCGGCGCTCCACCCTCGCTATTCCCAACATCCGATGCTCCTGCCGAATTTACAAACTCGCTGTCCACTCCACGTTGACAAATACAAGTCTGTGCAAAGGCCTTACTCACCCTAGCTATATATATGTGCCTAAAACTTTTGTACAGTACTGTAGATGTATGCAAGGGTGCAATGAAAAACTTGCTTGCAGCCACATCATGGACACATAGCAACAATAGACAGCATCCTGACATAGGCAGGTATTGTCTAGGCAACACAAGGCTGCCTGAAGAGTCAATGAGATGTTCTAGACCTATTGTGGCGATAGGCAAACTGCAGTGGGTCCAGGTCCTTGCTGAGACAAGAGTTAATTGTAGCCATGACCAACCTCTCAAAGCATTTCATCACTGTAGATGTGAGTGTTACTGGATGATAGTCATTAAGGCAGCTCCTACTGTTCTTCTTGGGTACTGATATAATTGTTGCCCTTCTGAAGTAGGTGGGAACTTCCGACTGTAGCAGTGAGCAAATGAAAATGTCTCTGAGCACCCCCCGTGAGTTAGTTGGCACGTTTTCAGAGCCCTACCAGGTACAGTGTTGGGACCTGCCACCTTGCAAGAGTTCACCCTCTTGAAAGAGAGCCTGACGTCGGCCTCTAAGACAGGGATTGTCAGAGACACAGCGTTCACAAGAGAAAGACAATTAACAACATAAATTATACAAAATTATAAACAAAGGAACATAGAACAAAAGTAACGGTATTTATTGTAGTGCAAGGTGGTCATGGTACTGAGGTAGTGATTGGTGTTGATCAAGTGGGTTCAAGTACAGAATGGATGAAAGGGCGAAGATGTTCTAGAACACAATTAGAACAAAAAAACACAATGTTCTTTCCAACACACACACAAAATGCTGGAGGAACTCAGCATCGATGGAAATTAATAAACCGTCGACGTTTCGGGCCAAGACCCTTCTTCAGAATTGAGGAAGGAGGGGGAAGACACCAGAATAAAAAGGGGAAGGAGGCTAGCTGGAAGGTGGCAGGTGAAGCCAGGGGCCTAGGTAAGGTAAAGGACTGGAGAAGAAAAACCTGATTTGAGAGGAGCGTGGACCATAGGAGAACGGAAAAGAGGAGGGGACTCGGGGGGGGGGGGGGGGGGGGAAGTAATAAGCAGGCGAGAAGGGGAAAAATTCAGAATGGAGAAAAGAGGAAGAGGGAAGGGGAGGAAATTTGTTTACTGGAAGGAGAAATCGATATTCGTGCCGCTAGGTTGGAGGCTACCCAAATAGAATATAAGGTGTTGCTCCTCCACCCTGAGGGTGGTCTCACCTTGGCACAAGAGGTGGCCATGGACCGACATGTCGGAACAGGACTAGGAATCGGAATTGTTGGACCGCCAGGAAGTGCTGCTTCTGGTGGATGGAGGGGAGATGCTCAATGAAGCAGTCCCCAAATTTATGACGACTCTCACTAATGTTGAGAAGGCTGCATCAGGAACTCCAGATACAATAGACGGCTGCAGCAAGATTCCTGTAAGGACTGTTTGGGGCCCTGAAAGGAGGAGAGGGAGGAGGTGAATGGGCAGGTGTAGCACCTAGGCAGTTTGCAGAGATAAGTACCAGGATGGAGGAGGTTAGTGGGGAGGGACAAATGGACAAGAAGAGTAAAGAGACTTACAGTAAATTTTTCCTATTGTTCCAAAGATATTACGCAATAAACAAACAGAACTCATTTTGGGGAGAGGAGGTGCTATCTCCATAGGGACCTAGAGGAATGGCAGCTCCTCTACTCTCTTAGCGTGGTTGCATCACCACCTGGTACGGGAGCGCCAATGGCAGGAATGGAAAAGACTACAAAAAGCGACGGATGCAGCCCAGTCCATCACGGGAAGAGCCCTCCCCAAAATGCATTGAGCTCATCCACAACAAGCAAAGCCGCAAGAAAGCTGCATCTGTCATTAAGGGCCCCCCCCCCCCCCCCCCCCACCATCGAGGCCACGTTCTCTTGCTGTTGCCATTGGAGAGGAGCCTTAGGACCCACTCCACCAGGTTCAGGAACTGTTATTGCCCTTCAGCCATCAGGCTCCTCGACCCAAAAGACCTCTGCAACTCGCGTTCTCAGCCTTGCTTGTATAGATTTTCAGGCGGCATGGTAGTGTAGTGCTTAACTCGTCACTTCGCAGGACAGGCAACCTTGGTTCAATTCCCGCTGGGGCCTCTAAGGAGTTTGTACCTTCTCCCCATGACCACGTGGATTTCCTCTGGGTGCTCTTGTTTCCTCCCACAGTCCAAAGATGTACCAGTTGGTAGGTTAATTAGTCATTGTAAATTGTCCTGTGATTAGGCCAGGATTAAACTGGGGGTTTGCTTGGCAGCGTGGCTCAAAGGGCCTTTTGTGCCCTGTACCTCAATAAATAAATAATATAATATTCGCTTTGCTTACTTGACAAAGCAAATATATATTATTTTTGCACAATTTGTCTTCTTTTGCACATTTGTTGTCAGTCATTATTTATGTGTAGGCTTTCCTAAATTCTATTGTATTTATTTTCTTGTGAATGCCTGCAAGTGAATGAATTTCAAGATATTAGATGGTAAAATTTACTTTGAACTTTGGCTTTTCTTTCCTGACTGACATCATTTGCATAATTTTTACTTTGCTGGCTTACCTCTGGAAAACTGCAACAGTTCAATCACCCTGAACTGGGTTTCGTCTCTCTTGTTTCACCAGTTCAACACCAACACAAAGGGTGGGTTGGGAGTGAGTTTCAGCTCTGAGGGGGTGTGGGCTGAGTGACAGCAGGTTTAGTAACTCATCATAGTGTAGCAGTTAGCACAACTGGTTTACAGTGCCAACAATCAGAGTTCGATTCCCACTACTGTTTGAAAGGGGTTTCTACATTTTCCGAGTGGCCGTGCGGCTTTCCTCTGGGTGCTCTGGTTTCCTCCCACATTCCAAAGATGTATGGATTAGGGTTTGTGAGTTGTGGGTATATTATGTTGGCACTGGAAGCATGGTGACTCTTGTTGGCTGCCCCAAGCACATCCTCATGGATTTGATTTGACACAAACGACACATTTCACTAAATGTTTTGATGCACGTGACAAATGGAATTATCTTTTTAATCTAATCTTTTTAACTTCTTCCCAACTTTCCTTACATTAGATATAAAACTGTACTGCATGATGTTGTGCCAACCCTTTAACCTATTCTAAGATCACTCTAACCCAGGGCTTCCCAGCCTGGTCCACGGACCCCTCAGTTAATGGTAGGGGTCCAAGGTATTAAAAATGGTTGGGAGCCCTTGATCTAACCCTTCCCACCCATATAGCTCTCCATTTCAACAGACTTGGGCAAGAGATGTTGACTGTAGATATCAAAATCAGGCAGGTGGTTCCACATTTGTTATCTCCAGCCCCTCAAAGCTTATTTTTTACTCTTCCATGTGTGGGCTCCTCAGTAGCCAACAGTCATCTTTGTTACTGTCATTCATCTGAATGGTGGTGCAATGATGGTCAAAGTTTCTAAAGATTAAAGCTTTGTCATTGAAACATCACACATGCAGTGAAATGTGTCATTTTTGTCAATGATCAACGCAGCTTGAGGATGTGTTGTGGGCAGACTGCAAGTGTCACCTCACTTCTGGTGCCAACATAGCATGCCCACAACTCACTAACCCTAACCCGTATGGATTTGGACTGTGGGAGGAAACTGGAGCACCACGGGGTCATGGGGGAGAACGTACAGAGTCCTTACAGACGGGAGGGGATCGCACCCTGATCAGTCGCGCTGTAAAGTGTTACGTACAGAGTCCTTACAGACGGGAGGGGATCGCACCCTGATCAGTCGCGCTGTAAAGTGTTACGCACAGAGTCCTTACAGACGGGAGGGGATCGCACCCTGATCAGACGCGCTGTAAAGTGTTACGCACAGAGTCCTTACAGACGGGAGGGGATCGCACCCTGATCAGACGCGCTGTAAAGTGTTACGCACAGAGTCCTTACAGACGGGAGGGGATCGCACCCTGATCAGACGCGCTGTAAAGTGTTACGCTAGCTACTGTGCCACTCCTGCAGCTTTTTGAGGAGCCCAGCCAACGCACAGAACTTCTAGCTCTCTGATTCACAGAGTTGCTTCGCTGGTACGACTCCCTGAACAGAATGGCCATTCCGCCGTGGACTCGGCTAAGAACACTCGGAAGAACCGCAGCTTCGCCCGTCGGATGCAATCGTAGTGTTAGCAGACAGAAGCACGTCTCACACCGTCACTGGTACTTCTCAAAGTAGGAATGTTTTACACCCTCCTGAGTGAGGTGCCAGCTCTGGGTCGGATATCTCACTCTGAATCTTCAGCACACGTCACTGGAAAGGGCCCCGCCATATTCTGACAGGTTGTTGTTTCTGTGTGGTTCTGTTGGTGCTGGATTTGTGTGGTGACACTTGCAGGCCGGGCTGCCCACGGCACATTCCTGGGTGTGTTGGCTGTTAATGTAAATGATGCATTTCACTGTATGTTTTGAGATACATGTGATTCAAGATTAAATATTGTTTAATGTCATTTTCAATGGTTCAATTTAATATCAGAGAATGTATACAGTATACAACCAGAAAGCTTAACTCTTTGCAGACATCCATTATATACAGAGAGAATGACAGAAAAATGTTAGAACCCCAAAGCCCCCCTCCCCTCCCACACACAAGCAGCAGTAAAAGAATCAACCCTCCCCCACCTGCTCCAGCAAAAGCATCAATCCCCCCAACCCACATATACTGTGCACATATACATAGCTAGACTTTTACACGGTACAGTATTTGTCAACGTGGAGCGGAGAGTGGGTTTGTAAGTTGGGTAGGAGCAAAGGACGTTGGGAATGGTGAGGTGGAGCACTTGAGGAGGGGTGTGGGGCAGGTGGCAGAGAAGGAGTGTCGGGGAGGGTGGTGGTGCAGGTGCAGACACACCCAGCCCCGAGACACCAGGCAGGGCCATTTGATTCCAAACAATTGGTTTATTGATCATTACAGAATGTCTCTCTGGTGCTTCCTGCTCCATCCCCCCTCCCTTCCCCTTTTCCCAACTGTGATTCCCCTCTCCCTGCCCCCTCCCCACTCTCAGTCCACAAAAGAGACCCATATCAGAATCATTGTCACACACAGATTCCATGAAATTCGGTTTTTTGCAGCAGCAGCAGCACAGTGCAATACATAAAATTACTACAGTACTGTGTATGTATGTATATATATATATATATATACACACACACACACACACACACGTTTTTATGTGTGCCTAAGGCTTTTGCAGAGTACTGTATATAAAACTGTATAAATACATAAGATAGCTTATGTACATAGACTGATAGTATGTCCATAAAGTGATGCTAGGCACAGGAGTATCTGTACAGAAGGTGACCCTGACAGGAAATGATGAGGCAGTGGTGGCTGGGAGTGTGGAGGGGTGGGTTACTGGGGGGAGGTGTAAGGATCAACCTTACTGCTTGGGGTAAGTCACTGTTTTTGAGTCTGGTGAATCTGATTGCTGCCCTTTTGGGATACAAGTGGCTCATGAGGACACAGCAAAATGGTCAATGAAACAACTTTGTAAATCACAGGTGAATAGATTCACTTGCACAAAATACAAAAAATGCTGGAGGAACTCAGGAAGTAGGCAGTGTCTCTGGGAGAGGAATAACCAGTTGATTTTTCAGTCCCAAACTACTATTTTTCAACTTTAATTTGTTATTTCTTCCCTGGGCTACAGAACGTTCCCTGGCTCAGGATGTGCGGAGACTGAGCATTCCCAACAATATTCCAGAAAATAATCAGGTGGGAGGGAGTGGTCAGGGTTGTCAGTCCCTAATCTGTCTCTCCAACCTGCAAAAAAAAGGCCCTTAACGTCAGAGAAACATTGTTACTGATGTACACTCAGTGGCCACTTTATTAGGTACACCTATACACCTGCTCGTTAATGCAAATATCTAATCAGCCAATCATGTACATAAGAATATAAGAACTTAAGAAATAGGAGCATGAGTAGGCCATCTGGCCCGTTGAGTCTGCTCTGCCATTCAATAAGATCATGGCTGATCTGACTCATCTCCACCTATCTGCCTTTTGCCTATAAACCTTAATTCCATGTAGCAACAGCTCACTGCGTAAAAGCATGCAAACTCGGTCAAGAGGTTCAGTTGTTGTTCAGACCAAACACCAGAATGGGGAAGAAATGTGATCTAAGTGACTTTGACTGTGGAATGATTGTTGGTGCCAGACAGGATAGTTTGAGTATCTCAAAAACTGCTGATCACCTGAAATTTTCACACATATCAGTCTAGAGTATACAGAGAGTGGTGCAAAAACAAACAAAAAAAAATCCAGTGGGCGGCAGTTCCGTGGGCGAAAATGCCTTGTTAATGAGGCAGGTCAAAGGAGAATGGCCAGACTGGTTCAAGCTGACAGGAAGGCGACAGTAACTCAAATAACCAGCAGTGTGGAGAAGAGCATCTCTGAATGCACAGTGTGTTGAAACTTGAAGTGAATGGGCTACAGCAGAAGAAGACAAAGATATGCTCAGTGGCCACTTTATTAGGTGCAGAAGCTACAAATTAAATTAGCCATTGGGTGTATCTTCTAGGAATGATTGATGTCAATTCCACATTCTGGGAAGTCTCTCTCAGTTGTAACGTGTCAAGCACGATGTCAGCAATGGACTAATCCCAAATGAGAACCCCAATTCTCATAATTGTACAAAATATGGATTTCAAAATCTACTCTTTGGAATAGAAATAGGATGTGCCCACCATCATCCATCTAAATCAAATAGGTTTTTAATTCAGATTTTCTATAACAATTCAGAAGTTTGATTTGCAAAGCTGTTATGCCGTATTATGGCAATGCTAATTGCAAGGAAAAAAACTATTCTTGAGATAACACGTCAAGAAATCTCCTTTCAGAGCAGATATATGGCTTTATTCCAAAGGCACACTGGAATTAAAGGCTTCACTATCTGTGTCCCATTTATCACAATGCTGTTCAACCCCCTCCCCAACACCTCTTCCCTTCAGGGTCACTTTCACCGGATTTCACCCATTTCAAAATGTGAAAACATTGTGCCGAGGCGTTTTGTGCTTTCCAAAGAAGCAGGTTTTTATGTTGCTTCTGAGGTTTAATTACCTTCAGGAGAGCATGGATTTTGCATTCAACTGATCGCAGACACACAAAGCAAAATATTTACAAAAGAGAGTGACATTTATTGTCCATATTGATTTTCCTCCTGAGCAGGTAAAGAGTTTTAATTAAAATTAGAATTTTGCAAAAAAAAAAGCAGTGGTTGTGAAGAGGATATGCAGTCGCTTTATTCCAAAGAAGCATTTAATAGAGCTGCAACAAATTGACCTATGCTGCCTTTCAATCACACAGATCCTTTGCTTGGAACTGCTTTTATCACATACATTCCCTTAAGAGGTTGCAATTTAGCAGAAGCTTTCCTACGAACAAAGACGGCCTCCAACAACGAGAATGGTGCAAAAAAAAAGGCAGCAACTTAAGGCAGGTCAACAAATGTTAGGGTCGGCGCTGTGCCACAGAATTATCAATGAAGAGTCCATCTGATTTGGAGGCTTGTGTGAATCCATTCTGACCACTGTGTTAGGCAGCCACATGTATCTTCAAAAAGACGCTATCCCTAGTTGAACATAGACTTTAACTCGGAGAAAGTGAATAATTAGTTTTATTTGTTGCATGTACATTGAAACATGCAGTGAAATGTGTCACTTGCATCAACGATCAACACAATCCAAGGATGTGAAATAAGGAGAAAATTCAGAAATCAGAGATGCAAAGGGAGTTGGGAATCCTTGGTAAGGATTTCCTAAAGGTTAACTAGAAGGTTGGGTTGTTGGTAAGGAATGCAAATGCAATGTTAGCATTCAATTTGAGAGGACTAAGATAGTCCTAGAATGATGTAATGCTGAGGTTTTATAAGGCATTGGTCAGACTGAACTCGGAGTATTGTGAGCAGTTTTGGGCTCCTTATCTGAGAAAAGATGTGCTGGCATTGGAGAGGATGTTCACAAGAATAACTCCAGGAGTGGAAAGATTACCATATGAAGAACATTTGATGGCTCTGGACCTGCACTCACAGGAGCTTAAAAGAATGAGGGGGGAGGGGGGAGATCTGATTGAAATCTATCGAATGCTGAAAGTGGATGTGGAGAGGATGTTTCCTATAGTGGGGGAGTCTAGACCAGAGGGCACAGGTAGAGTGGATGTGGCGAGGATGTTTCCTATAGTGGGAGAGTCTAGACAGAGGGCACAGGTAGAGTGGATGTGGAGAGGATGTTTCCTATAGTGGAGGGGTCTAGACCAGAGGGCACGGCCTCAGAAGAGAGGGATGCCCATTTAGAACATTTATATTCTGTGGATACGTTCTTGATTAGTCAGGGTGTTAAACGGAGAAGGCAGGAGAATGGGTTTGAAACGGATAATAAATCAGCCATGATGGAATGGTGGAGCATTCTCAATAGGCCGAACAGCCTAATTCTGCTTCTATGTCTTATGGTCTAATGATTTTACGTTCTGGATGAAGACTTCAAGTATCGCCATGCTTCCAACTTAGCATTCCTAATGCGTACGTCTTTGAAATGTGGAATATTGTTTAATTTATTGAGCGATACAGCACGGTAACAGGTTCTTTTGGCCCAGTGAGCCTGGAATGCCCAATTACACCCATGTGATCAATTAATCAACTAACCCGTACATCTTTGGAAGGTGGGAGGAAACTGGAGCACCCGGAGGAAACCCACGCAGTCACAGTGAGAACGTACAAACTCCTTACAGCAGAAGTGAAGCTGGGTCACCAGCGCTGTAAACATGTCAGGCTAACCGCCACGCTACTGTGCCGTCCCTAGGATAAAGTTCACTAGAAGCACATCTTTATTTTGGCTCTCCATTAAGAAATGGACTTTAAAATCCGTACCCTGTTCCAGTCTCCCCCCAGCCTTGCCTCTCTTTCTGTCCTTGCAATCTCTTCCATTCCTGTAACATTGCCAGAGCACAGAGCTTGTTCATTTCCAGCTTTTGACTACTAAATTACTTAATGCCTTTTATGCCACTGGTGGTTAGGGCAGCAATGACAGTCCGCCATCTGTGTCTGTCCATACAGATAAACAAAGCACAAGGCCCTGACTCCAGCCAGCTTCTCTCTCCAGGTCATTGAGGTGTGCAAGTCTCTAAACCCTATGACAAGGTTGTCGTCCCCTTGGAGGAGTTCTGGACTATCCTTGAATTTAATTCAAGATCTACCATGATACTGCCTGGATTGGAGAACCTGGTTTATGAGGCTTGGTTGAGTGAACTAGGGCAAAGGAGGATGAGAGGTGACTTGCTAGTTGTGCATAAGATGCATAAAGGTGCATAAGATCAGGAGTCACCAACCTTTTTTGCATCGTGGACCGGTTTAATATTGACAATATTCACGCGGACCGGATGGCGGGGGGGGGGGGGGGGGGGGGTTAATCAGGACCGTGATATAGGAGATAAGTCAACTATAAGTCATTCATAAGTGGCTAATACACTCAATTTCATTTCTAAAAGGGTTTATCTAATGAATTTTACAAATTTATTATTAAACACACAGCACATATTTTCCTCGCATGAATATAGTGATAAGTCACTTATAAGTCAATAGCATCATAACATTTTAAGTAACGTATGGATATTAAACACACAGCGCATATTTTCCCCGTATGAACGTATAAAATCATTGCAACACACCATTATCGCTGAATCAGTGGGAGCCCTGGGGTTGTTTCCCTGCAACAAGACGGTCCCATCGAGGGGTGATGAGAGACAGCGATACTCGAAGGGGGTTCCTTATTTCCAGTCTATTCCACAATTTAGGTTTAGTGGCTCTCAGCACTTGCTTCTGTCCCGCTTGCTCACGTTTTTACCGCTGAAAAAAGTCGACGGCTTTGTCTTTAAGAGCAGGGTGCTTGGACTCAGGGTACCGAAGCAGTTCTGAGGGCTTCATTGCCTCATTAGACAGCCTCCGGGCCCGAACTCCCGCCTCCCACCTGCCCGCCGCCAGACGCCTTGGCCAGTGCGGCTGGTCGGGGTGGGGTGAGAGGACAAGGTGAGGGCCGGAGGTCCCCGTACCGGGGCAGCGGCGGCCGCAGTCCGGAGAGAGCGCCCGACCGAGCGGGGAGAGCGACAGGATGCCCCCCTCCCCCCACCGTAGGATCTATCGGCCGACAAAAGTTTGGAGCGAGGTAGCTGCTCTGCTACTTACCAAACGCTGCGCCTGAATTAGGTCGTCTGCGAGTGTTTTAGCACCCGGTTCCCCGCGGACATTCGGTGTGGTGAACAGGTTCGGAGGCGGCGCCCGTCTGTCCGCGCTCCGGGCCGGTACCAACGGCGCTTCCCGCCGGCCGCGCGACCCTGGCGCGAGGGTGTCGCTGCGGTTAGGCGGCCGATGACCTCGCGTGGTCGTGACGGGGAATGAGGAAAAATATGATCGTTGATCATATCATCAATGAGCGGTTGATATGCATGTGCAGCTGACTCATATCGTTTTATATCGGCAAATCATATCATTTCCTCGCGGCCCGTGAGCACATGCTTTGCGGCCCGGTGGTTGGGGACCACTGCATAAGATGCATGAAGTGGACCGCCAGAGACTTTTTCCCCAGGATGGAAATGACTTAGTAGCAGGGGCCACAATGCTAATGTAATTGGAGAAAATCTCCTAAAAAACTTCTAAGGAAAACTTTCTTAGGATTTTGCAAAGATTTGGCATGACATCTAAAATCTTTGACAAACTTCTATAGACGTGTATTGGAGAGTATATTGACTGGCTGCACCACAGCCTGGTATGAAACATCAATGCCCTTGAACAGAAAATATTACAAAAAGTAGTGAATACAACCCAGTCCATCACAGGTAAGGTCCTCCCCACCACCGAACACATCTACATGAAACGCAGCATCTATCATCAGGGACCTCTACCACCCAAGAAATGTTCTCTTCTTGCTGCTGCCATTAGGAAGGAGGTACAGGAGCCTCAAGACTCACACCTCCAGGGTCAGGAACAGTTATTACCCCTCAGCCACTATGCTCTTGAGCCAAAGTGGATAACTTCACTCAACTTCACTTGCCTCATCATTGAAATGTTCCCACAACCTATGGACTCACTTTCAAGGACTTTTCATCTCATGTTCTTGATAATTATTGTTTATTTATTATTATTATTATTATCATTATTTATTTTTTGTATTTGCAGAGTTTGTCGTCTTGCATACTGATTAAACACCCAAGTTGGCGCTGTATTTCGTTGATTCTGTCACTGTTGTTATTCTATGGATTTATTGAGTATGCCCGCAAGACAATGAATCTCGAGGTTGTATATGATGACATATATTTACTTTGAACTTTGGAAGATGGAAGATGGTAGAGATAGTTTTTTTTACACAGAATACAGTGAGTGCATGGAACTCTCTGCTAGGGGTGGTGGAGCTGTCAGATACATTAGGGGCATTTTAAAGACTGTTAAGACAGGCATGTGGATGATAAAAACAGAGGGCTATGTGGGAGAGGAAGGCCCTCACTTGCCCTCTAATCCTTCCACCAGTCACATAAAGCTCCCCTCCTGTGAACATCTTGCATCCTGTTTGAGGGTGAGGGGTGGAATCTAGGGCGGAGTATAGGTTACGGCATGAACTGGCTTTCTCTTGTTTTGTCAAATAGACCCCTTTCTTTGTCGGGAAACATGCAGCAGAATGTGATTGGTGTCAATGAGCGGTTGATGGTCAGCACGGTCTCAAGGGGCTGAATGGCCTGTTCCTGCACTTTACGATCCTGCTGTAGGAAAGGCGCCATTAAACTGGGAAATGTGCAGAGAACATTAATGAGGATATTGCCAGGACTCGAGGGCCTGAATTATAGGGAGCGGTTAAACAGGCTAGAATTGTATTCCACGGAGACTGAGGGGCATCATTATAGAGGTGTATAATGTCTTGTGGGTATAAATAGGGTGAATACACTTAGCCTTTTTCCCAGGGGTGGGGAATCAAGATTCATAGGTTGAAGAGGAAACATGAAAGATTTAAAAATGATCTGAGGGGCAACACAGAGGCTGGTACGGAGTGAACTGGTATGGAGTGAGCTGCCAAAGGAGGTAGTCGAGGCAGGTATAACCTGTAGCTCATACTAGGTTACAGGGAGAAGGCAGGAGAATGGGGTTGAGAGGATAATAACTCAGCCATGATGGAATGGCCCAATTCTGCTTCTATATTTAATGGACTTATAAAAACAAGGTTTATAAGACAGGAGAGGTACATGAATAGGATATGTTTAGAGGGATTAAGGCCGAACATGGGCAGGATGGGACTACCTGGGGGGGTGGGGCACCGTGGATACGTTGGTCTGAGTGAGGTGACAGGGCCATAAATTGGTCTCAGGTCATCAAGACCAAATGATGTTCAAGTTCAAGTTTATTGTCCGTCAACTATACTCATGTTTATAGCTAAACAAAACAATGTTCCTCAGGACTAAGGTGTCAAACACAATACATTCAGTACTGTGCACGTGGACAGTATATAGCTAGGGAGACTACGACTTTTGCACAGTACTGTATTTGTCAACGAGGAGTGGAGAGTGAGTTTGTAAGTCTGGCAGGATAGAAGGATGTTGGGAATGGTGAGGGTGGAGTGCTGCGGGAGGGGTGTAACCAGGTGGCATTGAAGCAGTGCCAGGGTCGGGGCTGGTGTGGATACAGACACACCCAAGCCCTGAGACACCAGGCAAAGGGATTCGATTCCAGAAAATTGGTTTATTGATCAGAACAGAATGTCTCTCTGGTGCCTCCCACTCCCTCTTCTCTCCCTTCCCCTTTTCCCAGCCATGATTCCCCTCTCACTGCCCCCTTCCCACTCTCAGTCCACAATAGAGACCCATATCAGAATCAGGTTTATTCTCACTCACATATGTCATGATATTTGGTTTTTTTTTGTGGCAGCAGTACAGTGCATAAAATTACTTCAGAAAAGTGCAAAAGTCTTAGGCACCCTAGCTAGATATATATGTGCCTAAACTTTTGCACAGTACTGTACCTCAAATACAGCACCAAAATAGCATGAACATAGTATTATTAACAGGTGAAAAATTCTGTGGATGTACAAATTGATATCAAGTGCATTTACGACATGTAGTTAAATATATAGCAGGATTACTGTTACTGGTCCTATCATAAATACTATGTATGGGGTGGTAACAGGGTGTTCAGAAGTCTCACAGCCTGGGGAAGAAGGTGTTACCCAGCCGGACAGTACTCGTTCTAATACTGCGGTACCTTCTGCCTGACGGTGGGCGGTCAAAGAGATTGTGGGACGGATGGGAAAGTCCTGGACCATGCTGAGGGCTCTGTGAACTGATGTTACTGAAAGTGTCTCCGACCCTTGCTCCCAACAGATGTAAAGGTTCTGGAAAACCGGCATTTGATCGAGAGCGTTCAGGAGCAGGTACACGCCGCTCTCCTCGACTACGCCATGTGCAACTACCCCCAGCATGGAGAAAAGTTTGGACAGCTGTTGCTGCGGTTACCGGAAATCCATGCCATCAGTAAGCAGGCAGAAGAATACCTGTACTATAAACACCTGGGTGGTGAGGTACCATGTAACAACCTGCTGATCGAGATGCTTCATGCCAAGCGAGCTTAGAACCAAACCTCGATCTCCAGACTCCCAAAGGCAGGTTGTGGATTCCATTTTATATATATAAATATATATTATATTACTTTATATTATTACTAAAATCACTGTAATTTGATAGTAATAAAATGATTTTTAAGTATACAGGACCTATGTAATCTTGGAATACCTGAGAAGAATATTTTCAGATGTTGACCATGTTTTTCCTATCCTTGTAAAAATGTTGGCTTTATTTTGGTAAACCAATCTTCAGCGGGGCTGCAAAACTGCCAGCGTGTAAAGAATGGAGTTTACATGAAGTTGAGCAGCGTAACGGGCACTTCCGTTCACTGTGAACGCACTAAGCGTTCAGAGTTTACACCTGATTCTTTAGAGATGTACATTAGAAGGTTAGAAACAGGAGAGGGTTAGAAGGAGTTTGGCCGTGTGTTTCCCTGAACCTCTGCTTTTGCTCACGAAGGTCAGGGTAGAGTCGGTGTTTGAGATGCATTCCCCCATCTTGACTCTCCGTATGGACTCTGACAGAGGCACAATCCAAAGATCCCTAAGGTGAAGGTTTTCCACACGCCACACGACTGTGCATGAGAGGGAACGCCTTGTTCTGACTGAACATAAAATGTGTTGGTTCTCTGATATTTTCAGAGGTCTTTGCTATTGAAAACTGTAACCACATTAGAAATTACAGTGTTCCCTTCAGTAATCCTCTCTTCACACACCTGTACCTAGAACTGCACACCTGTACCTTATTTAATATTTGAAAACTGAAAGCACTTGTATTTTTATTGAGTTGCCAGCAGTTGTGTTTGTCATTTTTATGCTTTGAATTTGTTTTATTCTGAATATTATGGTAAATTGTACAAAATAAACCGACATAGAACAACTGTTTTATGGAAATTAATATTTCATGAGTAAACAACTGCTATTTCTCTCCTATTTAAAATTTTTTGCCATAACAACTATACTGCATAAACAGTTGTATGTTGCTCTTTCTCATGTTCGGTTCACCTTTTAGAGAAATAAACTGATGAAATTTCTATATCTGCGCTGTTCCCATTCATAAATCTGAGGGTGCCATAAAAATGTGGCAGGTTACCCAAAACCTGTAGATACAGGAACTTTTATGTCATTCACAGTTCCATTTTGCCTACATTTTTTAAGCTCAAAGTTCATTTATTATCAAAGTAAGGTTATACAACCTTGAGATTCATCTCCTCACAGGCAGCCACAAAACAAGAACCCCAAAAGAACCCATAAAAAAAATGATAAGCACCCAATGTGCAGAGAGACGAAAAACAAATTGTACAAACATCAAAAGTGGGCAAATAGAATTTAGAATGAAAGTGAAACAAAAAACTGTATTTCTATACAGCCTGTCACATCTTTTACAGGATTTTAATTCATCCAATAGTGGGGTAGTCTAGGACCAGAGGGCACAGCCTCAGAATAGAAGGATGTGCTTTAAGAACGGAGATGAGGAGGAATCTCTTTAGCTAGAAGGTGGTGAATCTGTGGAATTCATTGCCTCAGAAGGTTGTGGAAGTCAAGTCACTGGATATATTTACAGTGTACGTTGATAGTTTCTTGACTGGTGAGGGTGTCAAAGGTTACGGGCAGAAGGCAGGCGTTTGGGACTGAGGGGATAATAAACCTGGTGGGCTGGATAAATCTGGTGGATTATTCACCACTTTCTCCATGACTGTATGACTGCAAATGCCTAAGATCCTGTAGGGCTTGACAGGATATGGTAGATGTTGAGATGTTTCCACTGGTGGGAGAGTATGAACTAGGGGACATGGTCATAAAATAAAGGGACAGTCAACTAAAACTATGGTGCGTAGAATTTTTGCCTGTTAGGAACTTTCTGCCCCTGAGGGTGTAGAGGCCTGATGGAACAGACTTGATGGGCCAAATGGACCAATACTGCTCCTATGCCTTATGGTCTTATGGCAAAATAGGAAATCCTCCATTTTGTCATGGGTGATATTGGTTATATTGCTGTTTGAGGGAGTTTCTGCATCATTTCTGTATGCCTACAATAACTTCAAACAAATTATGGCAACTTCTTTGCCTGTTACCACAAGAGCTTGCAGAGAGTTTTCAGCACAGCTCAGCGCTTTATATAATCCATCCTCCCTCCAGGGACTCTGTCTGCATCTCTCTTGGTAAAGGAGCCAATATTCTCTCTTCCATTTCCCATCAGGCAGGAGGTAAAAAAGCCCAAAACCAGGGCTTAAGGCTCTCCAGGCTTAAGGAGAGCTTCAGGGGACACAGCTCAAATTAAAAGGACATCCTTTCAGAGCAGAGATGAAGAGGAATTTCTTCAGTGAAAGGGTGGTGAATCTGTAGAACTGATTGCCACAGATGGCTGTGGAGACTCAGTCATTGGGTATATTTAAAGTAGAGGTTGATAGGTTCTTGATTAGTAAGGGTGTCAAAGGTTAAGGGGGAAGTCAGGGAAATGGGGTTGAGAGGGAAGAATGGCCTTATACTGCTCCTGTATCTTATGCCCTTCTATCCCACTGTTATAAGACAATTGAAGAGTTCCTGAATACATAAGATGGACTCTTGATTTCAAAATCTACCTCAAGCAGAAGCAGTGTGTAGTGGGACTGTCGGAAAAACAGGCAGATAATGGGGCAAAATTGCAGTCAGTGGGATGAGTTGCAGTGTAACGGGGCAGTGTAACAACGTGGGAGTTGTATATAGGCCTCCAAATAGTTGCAAAGCTGTGGGCTACAAATAACAATGGAGATAGAAAATGTGCATCTAAAGGGCAAAGTTACAATAGTCATGGGGGATTTCAATATGCAGGTTGGTTGGGAAAGCCAGGATGGTGCTGACTCTGAAACCCAAGACAGAGAATTTATAGAATACCCATGAGATGGCTATTTAGAGCAGCTTGTGATTGAGCTCACTAGGGGATCAACTATACTGGATTGTGTGTTATGTAATGAACCGGATTTGATTAGGAGGCTTAAGGTAAAGGAACTCTTTGGAGACAGTAATCATAATATGAAAGAATTCACTCTGCAATTTGTGAGGCAGAAGCTAGGGTCAGATGTATCAGTATTACAGTTGAGTAAAGAGAATTACAGAGGCGTGAGAGAGGAGCTGGCCAAAGTTGAGTGGAAAGAGACACTAGCAAAGATGAAGGCAGAGCAACAATGGCTGGAGTTTCTGGGAGCAATTCAGAAGGTGTAGGATATATGCATCCCAAAGAAGAAGAGGTAAGATGATGCAACTGTGGCTGACAAGAGAAGTCAAAAACAACATAAAAGCAAAAGAGAGGGCATATAATAGAGCAAAAACTAATGGGAAGTTCGGGAAGTTTTTAAAATTGATCAGAAGGCACACAAAAATGCCTCAAAGAAAAGATGAAATATGAAGGTAAACTAGGCAATAATATCAAAGAGGATATCAAATGTTTTTCAGATATATAATGAATAAAAGAGAGGTGAGAGTAGATATTGGACTGCTGGAAAATGATGCTGGAGAGGTAGTAATGGGGACAAAGGAAATGGTGGATGAAATGAATAAATATTTTACATCATTCTTCACTGTGAAAGACATTAGCAGCATGAAGGAAGTTTGAGAGTGTCATGGGGCAGAAGTGAATGCAGTTGCTATTACCAGAGAGAATCTTGGGAAGCTGAAAAGTCTAATAGATAATAGACAGTAGGTGCAGGAGTAGGCCATTCGGCCCTTCTAGCCAGCACCACCATTCACTGTGATCATGGCTGATCATACACAATCAGTACCCCGTTCCTGCCCTCTCCCCATATCCCTTGACCCCGCTATCTATAAGAGCTCTATCTAACTCTCTCTTGAATGCATCCAGAGACTTGGCCTCCACTGCCTTCTGGGGCAGAGCATTCCACATATCCACCACTCTCTGGGTGAAAAAGTTTTTCTGCATCTCTGTTCTAAATGGCCTACCCCTTATTCTTAAACTGTGGCCTCTAGTTCTGGACTCACCCATCAGCGGGAACATGCTTCCTGCCTCCAGCGTGTCCAATCCCTTAATAATCTTATATGTTTCAATCAGATCCCCTCTCATCCTTCTAAATTCCAGTGTATATAAGCCCAGTCACTCCAATCTTTCAACATATGACAGTCCCGCCATTCTGGGAATTAACCTTGTGAACCTACGCTGCACTCCCTCAATAGCAAGAATTCCTTACTCAAATCTGGAGACCAAAACTGCACACAATACTCCAGGTGGGGTCTCACCAGGGCCCTGTACAGCTGCAGAAGGACCTCTTTACTCCTATACTCAATTCCTCTTGTTATAAAAGCCAGCATGCCATTAGCTTTCTTCACTGCCTGCTGTACCTGTAATGATAGTCCTGGACAGGATGAGCTACACCTCAGAGTTTTGAAGGAGGTGGCTGAAGAGATTGTGGAGGCATTAGTAATGTACTTTCAAGAATCGATGGATTCTGGCATGGTTCTGGAGGACTGGAAAATTGCAAATGTCACCCCACTCTTCAAGAAGAGAGGGAGACAGAAGAAAGAAAATTATAGTCCAGATAGCCTGATCTCAGTGGTTGGGAAGATGTTGAAGTCAATTATTAACGATGAGGTTTTGGGGTACTTGGAGCTACATGGTAAAATGGGCCAAAGTCAGCATGGTTTCCTTAAGGGAAACTCTGGCCTGACAAATCTGTTGGAATTCTTAGAAGAAATAACAAGCAGGATAGACAAAGGAGAATTGGTGGATGTTGTGTACTTGGATTTTCAGAAGGCCTTTGACAAGTTATCATCCAAGAGGCTGCTTGGCAAGGTAAGAGCCTTTGTTATTACAGGAAAGGTACAGGTGGTCCCTGCTTTCTGAACGTTCGATTTACAACAACTCCCTGTTATGAAAGACTTACATTAGTACCTGTTTTCGCTAACCAAAGAGGATTTTCGCTTTTGCGAGAAAAAGACGCTCCTGACGAAAGGTCTCGGCCCGAAACGTCGACAGCGCTTCTCCCTATAGATGCTGCCTGGCCTGCTGTGTTCCACCAGCATTTTGTGTGTGTTGTTGTTCACCCACTTTATACGTGAGTTTTCCTCGTGAAAAACTACAATGACCGTGAAGCCCTGTGCGGGCAGTTGTTTGCGCATGCGTGTACGCGCGTACGTATGCGTGTACGTGTTGATTTTTTTCTCCAAATCGATTTTGGTTCACTGTTTTTCTGAGTTTGATAAGTGAAACTACTCTGTACCCACAATATTTCTACTTTATATAGGGTGTAAATTTATTATATCATTCCTGCTTTTACTATATGTTGGTGTTATTTTAGGTTTTATGTGTTATTTGCTTTGATTTGGTAGGTTATTTTTTGGGTCTGGGAACGCTCAAAAGATTTTCCCATATAAATTAATGGTAATTGCTTCTTGGCTGTACCACATTTCGGAATACAAACAGTGTCACAGGACCTTCAGATTGCGGGGGGGAAACCTGTACTAGCATGGATGAAGCGGTGGCTGATTGGCCAGAAGCAAAGAATGGAAGTAAAGGGAGCCTTTTCCAAATGGCTGCCGGTGACTAGTGGCGTTCCACAGGGGTTGCTGTTGGGACTGCTTCTTTTTATGTTATATGTCAGTGATTTGGATGATAGAATTGATGACTCTGTGGCTACGTTTGTGGGCAATATGAAGATAGGCAGAGGGCTGGGTGGTGTTCAGGAATCAGGGAGGCTGCAGAAAGACTTTTGACAGATTAGGAGAAGGCAGGAGACTGGAGTTGAAACGGATAATGAATCAGCCATGATTGAATGGCAAAGCAGAGTTGATGGGCTGAATGGCCTATATCGGCTCCTATGTCAGAGATTGAGGTTTATGTGGAACTGGCATAGAAGAGGGCAAAATAGTTCAGTTATGATCATATAGAACGGTGGGATAGGATTGAGGGCTCAGTGGCCTTTGTATATTCATCTGAAAGGTACCTCCTCTGTAGTGTCCACTAGACACTTTACTCAGGTTTCTTCAAGAGTTGTACAACAGCACTTACACAAATGAAAATGAAATCCCATTATTTGTAACATGTTAGTTTTCCCTGAATGGGCATCACAGGTAGGCGCTGGCCTTCATCAGTCGGGGCACTGAGACGTTATGTTGCAGTTGTGCGAGATATTAGTGAGGCAGTACCCAGGGTATTGTGTACAGCTTTGGTTGCACTGTTACAACAAGATGCAACGAAGATGGAAAATGTGCAAAGGAGAATTAGAAGAATGTCGCCAGGTTGAGGGCCTGAATTATAAAGATATCATGAATAGAGGACGACTTTATTCCTTGAAGCCCAGGAGACGGAGGGGGAATTTTATAGAAGTGTATAAAACCATGAGCAGCGTAGGTCAGGTGATCTGCCTGGACTTGACGACCTGAGTTATAAGTAATGGTTGAATAGGTCGGGATTTTATCATCTTGTGTTTAGGAGAATGAGAGGAGATCTAATAGTGGTGTACAAAATTATGAGGGCATAGACAGGGTGAATGCAAGCAGGAATTTTTTTCCATTGAAATTGCGTGAGACTAGAACTGGAAGTCATGGTTACGGCTAAAAAGTGAAATCTGAGGAAGAACATCCTCACTCAAAGGGTGGTGAGTGTGCAGAATGAGCCATCAATGGAAATGGTAGATGCGGGACTGATTGTAAATTTTAAATGTTTGGATAAGTGCAAAGATGGAAGGGGCGAGAAGGGCTATGGTTTAGATGCAGGTTGATAGGACTATGCAGAACAATAGTTCAGCACAGTCTAGATGGGCTGAATGGCCAGTTTCTGTGCTCTACAAATCTATCATTTTGTTTACCCAACTGTACAATAATTTCACATCCTTGCCTCTCACATCTCCATGACAATCTAACTGAGGCTTTCTACTTATTTCACACTTATTAATTTCTTACTCATTTAATTGGACTAAAATTATTTTGATAATATATTTGGAGAATTTGATAAATAATATCATTTAAGAAGCTCTTGAATAAGTACATGGATGGGAGGGGCCTGGCGGGATAGGAGCTGAAGGGATAAAATTGGGACTAACTGGGTGAATGTGGAGAGGATGTTTCCTATATTGGGAGA
Source organism: Hemitrygon akajei (assembly GCF_048418815.1). NCBI lineage: Eukaryota > Metazoa > Chordata > Chondrichthyes > Myliobatiformes > Dasyatidae > Hemitrygon > Hemitrygon akajei. The sequence continues at coordinate 170,244,521 of NC_133130.1, read as the reverse complement.
GTCTAGGACCAGAAGCTCCAGCTTCAGGATAGAAGGATGACCGTTTAGAACAGGGATGAGGAGGAATTTCTTTAGCCAGTGTGTGGCAAACCCGTGGAATTTGTTGGCTCTGACAGCTGTGGAGGCCAAGTTATTGGGTATATTTAAAGTGGAGGTTGATAGGTTCTTGATCAGTCAGTGTGTCGAAGGATATGGAGGGAAGGCAGGAGGATGGGGTTGAGAGGGAAAATAAATCAGCCATGGTGGAATGATGGAGCAGACTCAATGGGTCAAATGGCCTAGTTTTGCTCTTCTGTCTTACGGACAACTTTATTGGCATGGGTTTGTTGGGCTGGAAGGCTTGTCTACATACTGCATTTCTCTCTGACTCCATATATTTGAGACAATTAAGCCTGTGATCATAAAGTCCTCCTGGTTACTCAGTAAGTGTGGTGAGGGAAGGACCTGTACCTCTTTTGTAACTCCATGGAAAGGCTTGTTCCAGCAACTCAGAACTTGCAAAAGAGCTTTTCAACCAATGAAGTGCTTTGGAAGCGGAGTCACTGCTGTAAAAACAGCCAATCAACACCCAGCAAGCTCCACCTCCCAGCAGTGTGAGGGTGCCCTTGTAATTTGCTCCTCATGATAGAAGACAGCTGGGTTTTTTTAGAAAGTGCTTCACTAAATGTGCTTATAAATCCTGCCCTACAATTGTGTTGTAGCTTTGATTTTGAACATATACTGACAGTTCTATAAAGTACTTATCAGATTTACAATTCATTTAATCAATGTTCAAACCTAGATATTAAAATATAGAGCTCTAAAAGTTGAGATGTGCCAAAAATGAATAGCAAAAAATGAAATAGTCTCTGAATCACTTTTTAAAAATCTCACGAGGGGCATAATTTTAGATAATTGGAAGAAAGTATGGGGGCGGGGGGATGTCAGAGGTAAGTTTTTTTTACACAGAGTGGTGAGTCTGTGGAATGCCCTGTCAGGGTGGTAGTGGAGGCAGATGCATTAGGGACATTTAAGAAACTCTTCAATAGGCACTTGGGTGCATGCGAACTCCATTTCGTCGTTTAAGAGAAGCTTGGATAGGTACATGGATGGCTATCATCCTGATGCAGGTCGATGGGAGTAGGCAGTTTCATGGTTTCAGCATGGACTAGATGGGCCAAAGGTCCTGCTTCTGTGCTGTACTTCTCTATGACTCTAAAAATGGAGGAGTATGGGGGAGGGAAGGGTTAGACTGGTTTTAGAAAAGATTTAAAGGTCAGCACAGCATCATGGGCCGAGGACCCTGTACTGTTCTGTGTTCAATGTTTTCACAGCCAGGAGCAGACAGAAAGGCACAAGGGACTGGTGAGTTCTTTAGTTCGAGATCTCTGCTTGTAGAGTGCCACTCTGGTGATAATTGGGGCAGGTCTGGGTACAGCGCAGTCCATTAAAGCTCTTCCCACCATTGCACACATCTACATGGAGCCCTATCACAGAAAGGTAGTATCCGCCACCAGGGACCCTCACCACCCAGTCATGTTTTTTCTCACTGCCTTAGGGCTCACGGTCAGATTCGGGAACAGTTATTACCCCTCAACCATCAGGCTCTTGAACCAGAAGGGATAACTTTGCTCGACTTCACTCGCCCCATCACTGAACTGTTCCCACAGCTTATTGTCTCACTTTCAAGGACTCTTCATCTCATGTTCTTAATATTTATTGTTTATTTATTTATTATTATGATTTTTGCTTGTCTTTCTGTTGTTTGTTTGGCACAGTATCATGGGCCAAAGGACCTGTACCGTGCTGTCATGTCCTGTGATCTATGTTCTATCTTATAAAGTCATAATGACCCTCAAAATTTATCTGACAATTACAAAACACTCAATTCTAAATGCTTTATTTCCTTAAAACAATACAAAATGAATAGACTGTACCAGCACTTGCAATTCCACACTGAATAAGAGCAGTTCAAAACTATAACAGACTGATCATTGAAACCTGGTCACTTTATGGGCTTGCACAAGTGTTCCAACAGCAAAACCAGAAATTGTTTCAATTGTTCCAATAGGGTGTATCAGTTAGACTGCATCTTTGAAATATGTAACATGCCTGTCACATGCAGCACACCAGTGTAGTGGTTAGCACAACACTTTACAGTACCAGCGATCTGGGTTCAATTCCTGGCGCTGTCTGTAAGGAGTCTGCACGTTCCTCCCCCTGACTCCATGCCTTTCCTCTGGGTGCTCTGGTTTCCTCCCACAGTCCAAAGACTTACTGGTTGGTAGGTTAATTGATCATTGTAAATTGTCCTGTGATTAGGGTAGGATTAAATCGAAGGTTACTGGGTGATGTGGCTCAGAGGGCCAGCAGGGTCTAATCTACCCTGTAATAAACTTCACGCCCCATCACTGAATTGTTCCCACAACCTGTGGATTCATTCTCAAGGACCAGACCACAGTCAAGTGCTGTTTACTCTATTCTGAATCATAGAGTTTAGAACAGTACAGGCCCTTCGGCACATAATGTTGTGCTGACCCTTTAACTTAGTCCAAGATCAATCCAACATTTCCTTCCCTCATGGCCCTCCATTTTTCTTTCATCCATGTGCCTATTCAGGGGCCTTAAATGCCCCTAATCTATCTGCCTCTATCACCATCCCAGCACTGTGTTCCACACACCCAGCACTCTCTGTAAAAAAACTACCTTTGACAACCCTCCATACTTCCCTCCCAGCACTTTAAAGTTACACCCCCTCGTACTAGCCATTTTTGCCATGGGAAATGGATTGTTTCACTTGATCTGTGCCTCTTATTATCTTTCACAGCTCTATCAAGTCACCTCTCGTCCTCCTGCTCCTCAAAGAGAAAAGCCCTGCCTCACTCAACCATCAGAATTCTAAAAAAGATTATTTTAAAAGGGCATTTCACCATGACTTGATATTTATATTCCACAGATATTTATCATGGATGCAAAACACAGATTTTTGAAGCATAAGTATATATTCTGAAATCAAAAAAAATTTCAGGGAAGAACTATATTTCTTATGCCATCTTTTACAACTCGGGAGGTTTCAGCTGACAAGGTCTATTTTTAGGGGCACTGTCTCTTTTCTAATATTGGGAGGATAACAGCCAATTAGCACATAGCAACCCCCACACACAACGTGTAATGATACAACTATCACCTTTCTTGTGTTGTTGAGCAAGTTTGGACCTAAAATACCAAGAGCAAACTCCCCTTACAATTCCTAGATACAATGGTGCGTGATCTCCAATGCTCAGGGAAGGTTTAGCAACAGAGATGCACAGATGTTTGGAGAATAAATACTCAGTAACATTAAATAAATGAAATAAAATCTAACTGATTTCTGAAATCTTTGAATAACTGTATTAAGTGGTCACAACATTTTTTGCCAACAATTTGAAAAAAATGCTCTGGAAACTTTTGATGCGTGTTCCTGCCCAGCAATATTTCTTTATATTACATTTGAGAATCAGTAGAACAAAACTGTACTTCACAAAAGCTATCAGTGTAACTATGCTAAAAATGTGCTTTGAGCAACATGTCTTATGCATTGAAACATTTTATTTTTAAACTGAACAGTCCAAAAGATACTATATCAATGTGCTCATGTTAGAAGACCGGTGATTTTGGTGATTTCTAGAGTTTATTGCAATATCCCACATTTATTTTTGGAAAATGGTGCCTTCTTAAAGGAGTATTTTGCATTGACAAGAAATTTAACCGTCTGCTTTTTAGAATGTTTGTATTTTAATCTCTGCCTGAAATGACTGTTTTTTGTGATTTTTTTTGAATATTTTGTGTGTGCTTGCAATAATGTATAAATTATGTTAATAAAGAAACTAAATCTTTACAATGTTGAGATGCTTTACTAGCATTTTACACTATATTTACATTCTACACTATATTTATCCATGCAATTTTACGTAACAGACATCATTGTTCAAAACAATGGCACCCACTTCACACAAACAAAGATCTTATATTGACAAGGACAAGTATTAATAAGGCCGTGACACATAAAAGAACTGAGAACGCATTTTCCTGTCTCCAATCTGATTGCAACAAATTTGGGAATGCCTGGAAACTTGTACCAATGTAGGGAAACATCATTTCAGAGAATTAGTCTTGGCAAGCTATGAAGTAATTTGCAAAAATGACAGCGAACTGTCAGGTCAGCTGAAAAGGTCATTGGCTGCAGTTTACCATCACTGCAGGACTTGTATGTATCCACAGGACAAAGAGATGAGCAGGAAAAATCATTGTGGACACTGCCCACCCAGCAAACTGTCTATTCCAAAAGCTCCCTTCTGGAACGTACTACCATTCGTTCGTTATGCGCAGTGTTGTATGACGTGGGCGATCGGGGTCTTTCCATGACCATGATTGTTCTGGTAAATTTTTCTACAGAAGTAGCTTGCCATTTCCTTCTTCTGGGCAGATTCTTTACCAGACAGGTGACCCCAGCCATTATCAATGCTACTCGGAGATTGCCTGCCTGGTGTCAGTGGTCACATAACCAGGACCTGTGATCTGCATCAGCTGCTCGTACGACCATCCACCGCCTGCTCTCATGGCTTCATGTGACCCTGATCAGGTGATATATATTGCCCAAAGGTGACATGTAGGCTAGCGGAGGGAAGAAGCACCTCACTCGTCCTTTGGTAGAGATGTATTCCACCCCGCTACCCAGGAAAGTATTATAGGGTTATTAAAACAAAAGCTTCATGTCATCTTAAAAGTTTCTTCCCCCAGGCAGTTAATCTGATCAGCCATTCCAGTTATCCCCCACCCCCTCCTATCTATCACCTCCTTCACTGCACTGCATGTAAGCACTTTAAACCACTCTTTATAATGCTGTTTACATGATAAATACTTATGGTCTTTATGTGTTTATGCTCATTTTATTCCAGATCCTGATCTATCAAGGACCATGGAGTGGTTGCACACATCAGCCTCCCCACGTTAAAACAAAGTCACACACAGGTGTTCTCCATTAAGGGAATAATCTCTTAGGAGAATATCATACTCGACTTGAGTACTAAAGTACTACTTTAACCTCTAACTTCATTTTTTATATAGTTGCTGAATGTTGTTTTTTGTTGCATGTTGCACTGACACAGCGCAGCAAATTCCTAAAACATGTAAATGTGAATGGTGACTAAAGAGGATCCTTGATCTTTGATCAGTAAAGCAAAATTATTCCAAACACCTCGGGAGCTGCTCACCCTAATCCCCACTCTAGCCTCTTACCTGTTCTGTACCTGCCCCTGGTGCCCCATGGCCCACTCTTTCTGCTATAGTTTATGGTAGGTGTCGGGGCTGGAGGTGAGGGACGGGCTGGTGTTCAGCTTGCTACTCCGTGAGGTTCACTCGTCTCTGTGCTGAACTGAGGCTGTGGCCTGGCAACTAACGGGCTCCTGGAGCGGCTTCACGGCAGTGGACTCACTTCTGTGAACTTCAGTACCGAATGTTATTTGCTTACTTTTATTGTTTGCATGATTTCTTTTTTTTCCTGCACTTTGGGTGTTTGACGGTCTTCTTTAATCGGTTCTGTTGGGTTTCTTTGTTTTGTGGCTGCCTGTCAGGGGACAAATCTCAAATTGTATACAGAATGCATTCTTTGATAATAAATGTTCTTTGAACTTTGTATTCTCCTATCAGATTCTCTCATTTTTAGCCCTTTATCTTTCCTATCCATCTGGCTTCACCTATCCCCTTCTAGCTATCCTCCTTCCCTCCCCTCAGCTTTTTATCGTAGCGTCTTCTCCCTTCTAGTTCAGTCCTGATGAGGGGTTGTGACCCAACAAAACGTTGACTGTTTATTCATTTCCAGAAATGCTGCCTGACCTGCTGAGTTTCTCCAGCATTTTGTGTGCGCTACTCTGGATTTCCTGCATCTGCAGAATTTCTTGTATTTCCCAATTTAGGTCTGGCGATTTGTAGGTTCCAGTAATCAAATGAGTGAAAGATTTCTGCCTCCATGGCTGTTTCACTGATTCCAGACCTCTACTCAGTGTGAAAAACATTTTCTTATCTTCTTAATAATCTCTATTAATTACCTTAAATCTACATTCCCTACTGAATGTCTTCCCATTATTTTCAGCTCTCCCACTACACTCTCCAAACAAGGCCAGCCTAGCCAATCTCACACTGCACAAAAAACACTGGAGGAACACAGTGGGTCAGGCAACAACTTTTTAAAAGTTTATTTATTTATTGAGATACAATGCAGAATAGGCCCAGCCATCCCCAATTTCACACTGGCCTAATTACAGGTCAATTTACAATGCCAATTAACCATTTATGGACTGTGGGTGCAAACCAGAGCGCCTGGAGGAAATGCATGTGGTCACAGGGAGAACATACAGACTTCTTACAGACAGCGGTGGGAAATGAACCCAGGTTGCTGTTGCTGTAAAGCATTGTGCAAACTACTATGCCATTATGCCGTCCAATTGTGGAGAGCACAATTCTGGTTAAGCCACACTTGGAGTACTGTGTCCAGTTCTGGTCGCCTCACTATAGGAAGGATGTGGAAGCATTGGAAAGGGTACAGAGGAGATTTACCAGGATGCTGCCTGGTTTAGAGAGTATGCATTATGATCAAGAGATTAAGGGAGCTAGGGCTTTATTCTCTGGAGAGAAGAGAAGGAGGATGAGAGGAGACATGATAGAGGTATACAAGATATTAAGAGGAATAGATAGAGTGGCCAGCCAGTGCCTCTTCCCCAGGGCACCACTGCTCAATACAAGAGGACATGGCTTTAACGTAAGGGGTGGGAAGTTCAAGGGGGATATTAGAGGAAGGATTTTTACTCAGAGAGTAGTTGGTGCGTGGAATGCACTGCCTGAGTCAGTGGTGGAGGCAGATACACTAGTGAAGTTTAAGAGACTACTAGACAGGTAAATGGAAGAATTTAAGGTGGGAGGGTTATATGGGAGGCAGGGTTTAAGGGTCGGCACAACATTGTGGACCGAAGGGCCTGTACTGTGCTGTATTGTTCTATGTTCTATGAAATGGACAGTTGACATTTCGGGCTGAGACCCTTCATCTTGGGTGGTGTGGGAGCGTAGCAGTTAGCGTAATGCTATTACAGCGCCAGCGACCTGGGTTCAAATCCTGCCGTTGTCTGTGGCCGCGTGGGTTTTCTCTGGGTGCTCTGGTTTCCTCCCACATCCCAAAGACGTACGGGTTAGTAGGTTAATTGGTCACATGGGTGTAACGGGGTGGTGCGGGCTCGTTGGGCCGGAAGGGCTTATTACCGTGCTGTATCTTTAAAAAGAAAACCTGGACAGGGCAGAAAGAGGGGAAATGACCTGAATAACAGGTGGACAAAGGCTGTCTTCCTGAGAAGCTGAATTCCTCCAGCATTTTGTGTGTTGCCCCAGACTTCTGGCATCTGCAGAATCTCTGCTTGACTAGCCAATCTCTCACCATTATTCTCCAACGTTGATGTTCCCCTGCACCTCTTCCAGTGCAGTCACATCCCGAAATGTACCCGGTAGTGTGACTGGAGTTTTATACACCAAGCAAGCCTTCCCTATCATTCCAATAAATCAATATGTAGTGACCAGTGTGGGTGTGAAATCTGTACTTTGCACCAGATCCATTATGCTTTGAAAGCTGGATCTCACATCAGTTGTGTGTTTGAATTCTTCCCAGTAACTCCTTCCCCACCTGGAGGGAGGTATCATAGATACTCCTCTCCCGAGGCATGGTTTACTTTATTAGACCAGGGCTTCCCATCCTGGGGTGCTTGGACCCCTTGGTCAATGGCAAAGTTCATTGTATACAAAAGATTGTGAGAACCCCTGCACTAGATTAACGAATAAACACAAGAGATCCTGCAGGTGCTGGAAATTCAGGGTAACGAACATAAAATGCTAGAGAGACTCAGCAGGTCAATCAGCATCTATGGAGAGGAATAAACATTCGACTTTTCAGGCCGAGACCCTTCATCAGGACTGGAAAGGAAGAGGGAAGAAGCCAGGATAAGATGGTGGGTGGAGGGGAAGGAGTCCAAGCTGGCAGGTGACTGGTGACACCAGGTGAGGGGAAGGTGGCTGGGGGTGGGGGATGAAGTAAGGAGCTGGGGCTGTGATAGGCAGAAATGGTAAAGGACTGAAGAAGAAGGAATCTGTTAGGAGTAGAGAGTGGGCAGTGGGAGAAAGGAAAGGGAAGTGGGTGGGGGGTTACCAGAGGGAGGTGACAGGCAGATGAAGAGAAGAGAAAAGAGGGGAGCCAGAGTAGGTAACAGAAGAAGAGGGAAGGGGGAGGGGGAAATTATTTAATTATATGGCTCAACTTTTAATTCATTGAGAAACAAGATACCTATTGGGTTTGAAATGAAAAATACAGAAGATGCTGATAATACTCAGCCAGTCAGGCGACATCTGTGGAGGGTTAATATTTCAGATTAAAGGCTGGAACTGACCTGAAATGCTCACCCTGTTTCATTCAGATACTGTCTGACCTGCTGAGTGTTTCCAGCCTTTTCTGATTTTATTTTGGATTTCCATCATCTGCAGCTTTTGATATTCATTTATTTAAGAAGTCAGTGATTGGCGTCCTCCCGAGCTCCATCACCAACAGAGGAGGCTGAGGCTTACAGTCCATTCCAGGAATATCAGGAGGCCATGCACAGTCCTTGCTTTGTAAATCCAGCTCCAACAAATGGTCCTTTGGTCATTTTACACGTCTGGACTTCAGAGCCTCTCACTGAGTCTGTGATTCCATCGGCTGGAATGGCTGCCTTGATGCTTCACAATCCTGCAAATTAATACAAGGATCTGGGCACTGTGTGCATGTAATAAGAATGTAAACAACAAGACTAGGCCATTCTGCCGGTTCAAACTAGTGACTGTTTATCACGATACAATAGTCGCTGCAAACCCAGAGCAACACTGGCAGCGTCAATGGAAAGAAATAAGCAGTCGACGTTTCAGGCCGAGACCTTCAAGGACTCTGCAACCCACGTTCTCATAGAGTCATAAAGACATAGAGAAGTACAACACAAAAACAAGCCCTTCAGTTCACCTAGTCCATGCCAAAACCATTTAAACTGTCTACTCCCATTGACCTGCACTGAAACATGCCCCACTTGTGCTGACAGTTCATTCCACACACTCACGACCCTCTGAGTGAAGAAGTTTCCATTCACGTTCCGCTTGAACTTCTCACCTTTTACTCTTAACCCATGACCTCGGGTTATAGTCCCATCCAACCTCAGTGGAAAAAGCCTGCTTGCATTAACCCTATCTATACCCCTCGTAATTTTGTATACCTCTATCAAATCTCCTATCAATATTCTGGTGTTCTAAAGAATACAATCTTTCCTTATAACTCAGGTCCTCCAGACCTGGCAACATCCTTGTAAATTTGCTCTGTACTCTTTCAACCTTGTTTACATCTTTCTGAGGGGACACTCTGGGGATTTATGGTGATCAAAACTGCACACAAAACTCCAAATTTGGCCTCACCAACATCTTTTACAACTTCAACATAACATCTCATCTCCTGTACTCAGTACACTGATCTATGAAGGCCAATGTGCCAAAAGCTTTCTTTATGACCCTATCTACCTATGACACCACTATCAATGAATTATATACATGTATCCCCAGATCTCTTTGTTCTACCACACCCCTCAGTGCCCTACCGTTCACAGTATAACACCTACCCTGGTTGGTCCTACCAAAGTGCAATACCTTGCACTTGTCTGCATTAAATTCCATCTGCCATTTTTCAGCCCATTTTTCCAGCTGATGCAAATCCCTCTGCAAGCCGTGATAGTCTTCCACACTGTCCACTACACACCCAATCTTGGTGTCATCTGCAAACTTGCTGATCCACTTGACTACATTATCATCCAGATCATTGGTATAGATGACCCAGCAACAATCCCTGCAGCACAACAGACCTCCAGTCAGAGAAACAACCCTCTATGACCACTCTCTGGCTTTTCCCACAAAGACAATGTCTAATACAATTTACCACCTCATCCTGAATGCTGAGCAACTGAACCTTCTTGACCAGCCTCCCATGCTGGACCTTGTCAAATGCCTTTCTAAAGTCCCCGTAGACGACATCCACTGCCTTGCTTTTATCCACTTTCCTGGTAAATTCCCTGAAAAACTCTATACGATTGGTTAGATACGACCTACCACGTATGAAGCCACACTGACTATCCTTAATCAGTCTATCTGGTCCCTTAGAATCCCTTCTAATAACTTTCCCACACGTGATGTCAGACTCACTGGCCTATAATTTCCTGGTTTATGTTTAGTGCCTTTTCTAAACAGCAGAACAACATTGGCCATCCTCCAATCCTCTGGTACCTCCCCTATCGCTAAGGATGACTCAAATATCTCTGCGAGGGCCCTAGCAGTTTCTGCACTTGCCTCCTGTAAGGTTCAAGAGAACACCTTGTCATACCCTGGGTATTTATCCATCCTGATTTGCCTCAGGGTAGCAAATCTGTACAGGGTCCATGAAGTTGATGCTGCTTTGCCTCACTTCTATAGACTGTGTAGATAGATAGATAGATAGATAGATAGATAGATACTTTATTCATCCCCATGGGGAAATTCAACTTTTTTTCCAATGTCCCATACACTTGTTGTAGCAAAACTAATTACATATAATACTTAACTCAGTAAAAAATATGATATGCATCTAAATCACTATCTCACCATCTACTGAGTAAATAAGGATGCAAAGGATGTATTTAAGATCTCCCCCATCTGTTTTGGCTCCACACATGGATTACTATTCTGGTCTTCCCGAGGACCAATTTTGACCCTTGCAATCTCTTTGCTCTTAACATGCCTGTAGAATCCCTTAGGATTGTCTTCTTTCAGCCTTTCTGATTCCTTTCTTATGTATTCTCTTGCATTTCTTGTACTCCATGAGCACCTCATTTGTTCCTACTTGACTGTACCTGTAACGTACCTCCTTTTCTCTCTGAACCAGGGCCTCAATATCTCTTTAAAAGCATGGTACCCTACACTTGTTATCCTTACCTTTTATTCTGACAGGCACATACAAGCTTTGTCCTCTCAAAATTTCATTTTTGAAGGCCTCCAACTTTCCAAGTACATCTTTACCAGAAAACAGTTTATCCCAATCCACACTTGCCAGATCATTTTTGATACTATCAAAATTGGCCTTTCTCCAATTTAGAATTTCAACCTGCGGACCAGACCTGTCTTTTTCCATATTTACTCTGAAAGTAATGGCATTGTGGTCACTGGATGCAAAGTGTTCCCCTACACAAACTTCTGTCATCTATCCTGTCTCAGTCCTTAATAGCTGATTCAGTGTTGCATGTTGGGACTTCTACGCACTGATGGAGGAAACTTTCCTGAACACATTTGACAAACTCTATCCCATCTAGACCTTTTACAGTATTGGATTCCCTGTCAATATACGGTAAGTTAAAATCACCTACTAACACATCCTTATGTTTCTTGCAACAGTCTATGATATCTTTACAAATTTGTTCCTCTAAATTCCTTGGGCTGTTGGGTGGTCTGTAATATAGCCCCATTAATGTGGTTATACCTTTCCTATTTATCAGTTCCATCCATAACAATTCTCTAGCTGAATTCTCCAGTCTGAACTGATGGAGTACCGTTTTCCCTGACTAGTAATGCTACCCCTCCTCCTTTAATCCCTCCCGCCCTGTCACATCTAAAAGAACAGAAACCCGGAATATTGAGCTGCCAGTCCTACCCCTCCTACAGCCAAGTCTCACTAATGGCTACAATGTCATAATTCCAGCTGTTGATTCATACCCTGAGCTCATTTGCCTTTCCTATGACCCTTCTTGCATTGAAATATTCGCAGCTCAGGACACGAGTCACACCATGCTCAACCTTTTGATTCCTGACTTTGTCTGAGGTCTTACCAACATCTGCCTCCACAACCTCTCCACTAACTGTTCTGACACTCTGGTTCCCATCCCCTGCAACTCTAGTTTAAACCCCACCATGTAACAGTAACAAACCTTCCCACTCGGATAATACTAGCTCTCCAGTTCAGGTGCAGACCGTCCCTTCTGTACAGGTCCCACCTTGCCTGGAAGAGAACCCAATAAACCAAAAATCCTTAGCCCTTCCTCCTACACCAACTCCTTAGTCATTTAACCGTGTTAAATTTCCTGTTTCTGGCCTCACTAGCACGTGACATGGGTAGCAATCCTGAGATCACAACCCTGGAGGTCCTGTCATTCAACTTTGCACCTGAATCCATGAACTCCCTATGCAGAACCTCGTCACTCATCTTACCTGTGTCATCGGTACATACATGGACAATGACCTCTGGCTGTTCGCCCTCCCACTTGCACGGACTCGATCCAAGATATCCCGGACCCTGGCTCCCGGGAGGCAATATACAGGAATCTTGATCTCGCCCACAGAACCTCCTGTCCATCCCCCTGACTAACAAGTCCCCTATCACCACGGCGTGCCTCTCCTCTCCCTTCCCTTCTGAGTCACAGAGCCAGACTCAGTGCCAGAGACCCAACCACTGTGACTTTTCTCTGTTATGTCAACCCGCCCTCCCCAACAGTATCCAAAATGATATACCTGTTGTTGAGGGAGATGGCCACAGGGTACTCTGCACAGGCTCCTTAACCCCTTTCCCCTTCCTGACTGTCACCCGGTTTCCTGCATCCTGCACCTTGGATATAACTACCTCTCTGTATGTCCTAGCTATCACCCTTTCAGCCTCCCCAGTGATCTGGAGTTCAACCAGTTCCGACTCCAGCTCCTTAATGCAGATTGTTCGAAGCTGCAGCTTGGGGCACTCCTCGCAGTTGTAGTCATCAGGGATACCGGAGGACTCCTTGCCTCCTGCATCCCACAAGAGGAGCATTTAACTATCCTCCCTGGCACCTCTACCGTCCTAGCTGAGTGATGTAAAGAAGGGAAGAAAAAAACCTCTACCTACAGCTTTTCTTTTTTTTTGCATTCTCTCACTGAAGCCTTGAGGAGTTAAGGCCTCAAGATCACCACTCTAACCCTGTCCACTCAGGTGATGACCAGAGTGTTTGTTCCTGCCTGCCTTTAACTTGCCCTTGCTAATCAATTCCAAATGTGGATTGGCCATTGGTCAGAGCTCCATTACGCTTCTGCAATCTACCGCTGCCTTTTTCTATTTGGACAGTGGACGTGAATGAAATTCCCTCCACTCAAACTTCTGATGTCTGGGCTGGTCACTGGTCAGAGCACATTCTATCTGAATACATACATCCCTGACACTCTGAACTACCATCACTGTCACTGTACCTGAGCATGTACCAGACACTCTGAACATGTACCAGACACTCCGAACATGTACCAGACACTCCGAACACATACCAGACACTCCGAACATGTGACACTCTGAACACGTACCAGACACTCTGAGCATGTACCTGACACTCCGAACACGTACCAGACACTCCGAACACGTACCTGACACTCCGAACATGTACCAGACACTCTGAACATGCGACACTCTGAGCATGTACCTGACACTCTGAACACGTACCTGACACTCTGAACACGTACCTGATACTCTGAATGCTATCAGCTCGATCTCCTAAAAGAGAAGAGTTGGTAGAGTGAAAAGCAACCTAAATAACCCAATAGGTAACATAGTTCTTCCCACCTTACACATGATATCATTCAAACTGCAACTGATTTTGTAAGGTAAACAAAATTCATATAAAGCAAAAACACATAACTCCATACTGGGTGTCTCAGGTTAAGAACTGGTTCTGTTTTCACAGTCATCCGTTGGTTAATTTTGTTCATAAGTTGGAAAATACACAAGATCATGTGATACAGTGACCATACCAACACAGTATTGTAATGAATGGTTTTGATGAGAGCCAGTTACCATGAACAGTTATTTAATTTCTCTCCCTGCCTAGTTACAATGGTACAGAATCGGAGCGTCCCGTACTCAATGATTGGCTCCGATGGGCTTGGGATGCTTGCTACATTGTGCAATAGAGTCCTTGTTTAAATTCAACAATATTTTTGGGAGTTTGGTGGCATGCATGAGTGTCAATAGTGCAGAGAACTTATATTTCACACTACAGGCGCTGCCTGACCTGCTGACATTGCTAACACTTTCACTTAGATTTCTTGCCATAAACCCTATTACTGGGAGTTATTTACCTCTGTTGATCATGGAATCAGAGAGGACACTTCCCTGTGAGCTGGTGAGTGGGAGACAAGGATGTTTATGCCTGTCTTTAAAAATCTTTATCTATCTCCATCCTTCACTTGAAGTATCAGTGGATGTTACATTATTTAATAGAGTGTCATTGCGCAATTTCAATAAAAGCAATTGCTTGTCTGTTTCCAAAGTAACTCTCTTAAGTGGTCTCCTGTGATGAAATAGGTTACGTGATCTTCAGAAATAATTACTGAATGGGAAGTTACATTGAATCAGGTTTTCAAGACAGGTTCTTATTTGAATTTAATATATGTTTAGGAGTTTGTGCTATGCATGGGTGCCCATAATTGGGGGGGTCTGTAATCCAGGGAGGACTTACATTTCACACTACTGATGTTGCCTGAGCTGCTGACCATCACTAACACATTTTGTTAGATTTCTTGCCATAAACCTTATCACTGAGTGTTATTTGTCTCTGTTGATAATGGAAATGGAGAGGGTATTTCACCATGAGCTGGTGAGAGGGAGACAAGGTTGGATACGCTTGTCTTTAAAAGTTTTTATCGACTCCCATCGTCTGTGAGGAAGATCTTAAATTCCTCTATCTATTTCTTTCCACAACAAAGATCCATCCAGTTTCCCTTTCCCAACACTCCTATCCAGTTAGCTGAAATTGTACTTAACCTGAACAACATCTCCTTTGACTCCTCTCATGCTCTGCAAATCAGAAGTGCAGCCACAAGGACCCCAGCCATGCCCGCCTTTCAAGTGTGATCCGCTGAGGTCTTCCAGCATATCGCTCCTTGCTCTAGATTCCAGGCCCCGCAGTCACTTGCGCCTCTCTTCATGCCTACCTTCCTATAGTAATTGTAAACTCATGGCTGTTTTCCAGTGGGAGGCTAGAACCATAGATTTCCCTCGTGACCCTAAAGGTGGTGAGATGTCAGCCTCAGCTGGCTTAGGAGATGCGAAGAAGATTCACAGGTAAGACTTTGTCACAATGGGCGCTGTCAATATTGGAACCCAAGTGCAGAGGAGAGACAGACTTTTGACGTTCAAAGTTCAAAGTCAATTTATTATTAAAGTACCGATATGTCACCATATACAATGCAGAGGTTCACTTTCTTGTGGGCATACTCAATAAATCTTTAGAATAATAACCATAATAGAATCAATGAAAGACTGCCTAGCTTGGGCGATCAACAAGAGTGCAAAGTGTGCAAATACAAAAAGAAAGAAATAAAAATAATAATAATAAATAAACAAGTAATATATAGTGAGAACATGAGATGAAGAATCCTTGAAAGTGAATCCACTGGTTGTGGGAACATTTCTAAGATGGGGCAAGTGAAGTTATCTCCTTTGGTTCAGAAGCTGATGGTTGAGGAGTCATAACTATTCATGAAGCTGGTGGTGTGAGTCCTGATGCTCCTGTACCTTCTTCCTTCTTTCATGTCCTTGGTGGTGGACCTTAGAGACTGAAATCATAGGATCTTCTGGGGATGTGAGAGTTTGTGACAGTTCCTCCATGTTTTAATGGTCAAAGTGAGCATCGAGGTGCTGAGGTAGAAACAGTGATGAGAGTTTATTTATGATTCCAAAAGAACATCGGTGACTCAGCTGAGCGACACCATGAAAAGTACCACTGCCAAAGCTAGGACCCAATGATTAGTGCTAATTGGGCAAGCATTTAAATAATAGCTTATCAAAATAAACTTAACAAGCTTAAACAGAAAGCACCAGGAGATCGCATTACAAAGAGTGAGTCACTCGAGAAAAACACAAGGACTTTAAACGATTAACTACTCTCGTTAAAGCGCAATAATCCATTTCAGATGCTTTAAAAACCTTGGACCTAGCACAGGCCCAAGGAACTCATTACAGGTTTCTTCTCCAATAAACACTATGGAGACATGATACTCTTCTGTAAGGAGAACGGTGTGTGCAGGCAAACCCTCTGAGCAGATTAAACAAAATAACAGGAAAATTGCTGCTATAAAACAAGGTCATGCACATGATCTACACTTCAAAAATCCACTCCCTGGAGATCCTTATTTTGCAGGTTTTTACATAGGACTGGAGTATATAAGCAAGGATGTAATACTGAGGCTTTATAAGGCATTGGTTAGACTACATTTGGAGTGTTGTGAGCAGTTTTGGGCACAATACCTAAGAAGGTATTTGCTGCCATTGGGAAGGGTCTAGAGGAAGTTTATGAGAATGATCTCAAGAAGAAAAGGATTAATGTATGAGGAATATTTGATGGCTCTGGGTCTGTACTCTCTGGAGTTTAGATGAATAAGGGGGGGGGGGGATCTCATTGAAACCTATCAAATATTGAAAGGCCTAGATAGACTAAATGTTTCTAATAGTAGGGAGTCTAGGACCAGAGGGCACATGCTTTAGAACAGAGATGAGGAAGAATTTCTTTAGTTAGAGGATGGTGAATTTGTGGAATCCATTGCTACAGATGGCCGTGGAGACCAAGCCATTGGGTATACTTAAAGCAGAATGTTGATAGGTTCTTGATTAGTCAGAGGCATGAAAAGTTATGGGGAGAATGGGATTGAGAGGGAAAATAAATCAGCCATGATGGAATGGCAGAGCATACTCCAATGGCCAAGTGGCCTAATTCTGCTCCGGTGTCCTATGGGTATTGTTTTGCACTGATTTCACCAGACTGAAGACTCACAGGGAACAATAACTCCAACAGCCAACGTGAGCTGCCACACTCCGGAGAGGGACATTACTTGTTTGGTCAAACTCATAGTAAACGGGGAAGTTAGGAGCCACGGTGAGTTGTGTCTTGATTTTGACCATTAGGAGCCATGAACTTCATGAGTTATCTACCATTCGTAAACGTGGGCGGGAATTGTAGTCACTGTTCAGAAGAAGGTG
Organism: Hemitrygon akajei; assembly: GCF_048418815.1. Classification (NCBI taxonomy): domain Eukaryota; kingdom Metazoa; phylum Chordata; class Chondrichthyes; order Myliobatiformes; family Dasyatidae; genus Hemitrygon; species Hemitrygon akajei. Next base: position 170,227,447 of record NC_133130.1, on the reverse strand, counting down.
AAGTAAAGGTAAATATAACTGCTCCGCGATCTGAAGACACAGGTCTCCTCGCACTGGGAACAGCTGTGTGGGGAGGTGTCCAATGGAGCCTTAGCTCCCATGGAGTGAGGAACTGTGACTGAGCTGGCAGAGATCTAGTGTACAGAAGAGAACATGCTGACTGGTTGCATCATACTTGGTTCTGCAGGGGTCAATGCACAGGGTCAAAAGAAGCTGCAGAGGGGTATAAACTCAGCCAGCTCCATCACTGGCACAATCCTCCCCATCATCAAGGACATCTTCAGAAGGTGATGCCTCAAAAAGGTGGCATCCATCATTAAGGACCCCTACCACTCAGCACATGCCCTTTCTCAGTGCTACCATCAGAGAGGAGGTGCAGGAGCCTGAAGACTCACACTCAATATTTTAGGAACAGTTTCTTCCCTTCTGCTATAAGATTTCTGTGCATTTACATAGAATCTTATAGTAATTTTTATGAGTTTGCTGGCACAAAACAACAACTTACGTGTCCCGTAAGATGGTCATGATAAACTCAATTGTTGCTTGAGGGGTGAAAGGCTTTCTTATATACTGCACTATTCCTCTTTTCCTTCTAGAGCCCATCTCGCCTCCTAGGGCAGAGGCTGCTGACAGCAGCTCGCCAGTGTCCGCTGCCCTGGGAGAGTCTTTCATGTTGTCCCCACATGTAGCCAACCTTTGAAGATGCTTCCTCTCCCAGGATATGAGGGCTTTGGAGCTTCTGTTGGCCTTTCTGTGGCTGTGGGTTTTTACGGGATGGGGTTGGTAGCCCCATGTCCAACCCTCCTCCTTTTTCAGCAGGGCTTGGGACTGTCTATGGCAGAGATGTACTATTCTTACAATGCGATTAATGTCCTCCTTCTGCACTGTACAATACATGATGGGCCAAAGTATCTCCTCTTGTATTGTACTATTCCTATGATGTGCCCAATGGCCTCCTTCTGTACTATATTTATGCTGGACCAAAGGGCCTTCTTCTGTATTGTACTATTCATTCAATGTACTTAATGGGCTCTTTCACTACGGTATTATGTCTACGATAGGCTGATTAGCCTCTTTCTCTACTGTGATAATGATAAGCCGAATTGGCTCCTTCTATACTGTACCATCCATATGATGGGTTGAATGGCCTGTACTGTACCACTCTGTGATGTCACACGAGATTCTCAAAACCCAGAAGTGGTTTGAACAACAGATCAGCTTCCAGTGGGCACCACATAACTCCTTGAGCTTCTGAGGCAGGATGTGGCTCGGATTTCCACGTGGATAACTAGGGGATGCAGTCTTGGAACCTGAGCTGTCATGGGGAGAGGCCAGTGAGGCACAATGTTGGAAGGTGCTTGTTTGTTCAAAGCCCGTCTCCGTCAGCAGAGGAGCTGAGAGGCGATCAGCGGCTCCCTCTGCTGCTGGATGATGTGAACCACAGGCAGGGGCTGAGCCACATCACTCGACCAGAAATGAATTCCCTGGCTCGTGTAAATCCTGTCACAATTGAAGAGCTGCAATTCCATCATGCCCCCTAGTCTGGGACTTCCTTGCGATTTTTCCACACGGAGGATAGTGGGTACATGGAACAAACTCAAGAAATTTAACAGGTTCTCAGACATGGAATGAGCTGTAGGACTGTCCAACAACAGCATTTAAAAGACTCCTGAACAGGTACACAGATAGATAGATAACAGGGCCAAACAGAAGCAGCTTGGAAAGACAGCATTGCTGGCATGGGCGAGCTGAGCAAAAGGGCCTGTTTCATGCACCAAGGAAGCACTTTGCTGCTAGAACCCAGAATTAAGGGCAGTGGATCGGGAGCAGCATCTCCAACACCATCACACTGAGCACGGCCCCCTGCCCCCCAGGGCTGTGTGCTCAGTCCACTGCTGTTCACTCTGCTGACCCACGACTGTGCTGCAACACACAGCTCGAACCATATCGTCAAGTTTGCCAAAGACATAACCGTGGTGGGTCTCAGCAAGAACGCCGATTCAGCTTACAGAGAGGAGGTGCAGCGGCTAATGGACTGGTGCAGAGCCAACAACCTGTCTCTGAATGTGAACAAAAGAGATGGTTGTTGACTTCAGGAGCATGGAGCAACCACTCCCCGCTGAACATCAACGGCTCCTCGGTAGAGATCGTTAAGAGCACCAAAGTTCTTGGTGTTCAACTGGGAGAGGATCTCACCTGGTCCCTCAACACCAGCTCTATATCAAAGAAAGCCCAGCAGCGTCTCTACTTTCTGCGAAGGCTGAGGAAAGTCCATCTCCCACCCCCCCCATCCTCATCACATTCCACAGGGGTTGTATTGAGAGCATCCTGAGCAGCTGGATCACTGCCTGGTTCGGAAATTGTACCATCTTGGATCGCAAGACCCTGCAGCAGATAGTGAGGTCATTTGAGAAGATCATCAGGGTCTCTCTTCCCGCCATCACGGACATTTACACTACATGCTGCATCCGCAAAGCAAACAGCATTATGAAGGACCCTACACACCCCTCATACAAACTCTTCTCCCTCCTGCCGTCTGGGAAAAGGCACCGAAGTATTCCAGCTCTCACGACCAGACTGTGTAACAGTTTCTTCCCCCAAGCTATCAGACTCCTCAATACCCAGAGCCTGGACTGACACCTTACTGCCCTATTGTCCTGTTCATTATTTATTATATTGCCAGCACTGTTTTGTACTCTTTATGTAGTTCTGGGTAGGTCTGTAGCCTAGTGTAGTAGTTTTTTTTTTGTTTTTTACATAGTTCAGTCTAGTTTTTGTACTGTGTCATGTAACACCATGGTCCTGAAAAATGTCTCATTTTTACTATGCACTGTATGTAGCAGTTATGGTCGAAATGACAATAAAAGTGACTTGACTTGACTTGAGCTGTGAGTGAAATACACAAACAATAGAGATTCTGTAGATACTGGAAATCTTGAGCAATACACACGAGATGCTGGAGGAACTCAGCATCTCAGGCAGCATCTATGGAGAGGAATAAACAGTTGATCTTTCAAGTGGATATATCATCATTAGGGCTGAGGAACTGATTTCTGCTCTCTCCTGAGACAGCTTAAAAAGGAGAACTTGTGAAATTATTTCATTTAACAATTCTGCTGACAAATAGGACACCCTCCATCGGTCAGGGTCAACCATGGATGTTGTGCTTAGCTGTCACAGGCAAGCCAGGGCAGTACGATATGGAGAGCAAGCTGTTGCCCATGGAGCAAGCTCCCCTGTCTATGCATCTGATGAACCCAAAGGAATGGCAGAGACCGATAGAATTTGGCACCAGCAGTGTCACAGGAGTTGCCAGTCAGTGTTGGAACTCAATGTAGAACTGCCTTAGGGGCTCCAGCTCTGGATTTTCCCTCGAGGTGTACTCCTGAAGCCTTCCCCAAGAGGGGTATAGCTGCAAAGGAGCAGAGGTTTGAGATCAGAGCTTTCCTTCACCTAGATGAGCTGTCAACCACGGCTCACAAGTCCTATTTGCCTGAAGCGACTGGCTTTAAGGCACCAGTAACCCACCTTTGCCCCTTCTCCTGTCAGTAGAAGTAGTTCCACCAGGCTTAGTAGCTAAGCCACATGTGAAGGCCAGGAGCCGGACTTGGTTGTCCGAGGCTATTTGAAATGCACACCATTAGGAGCATTTAGTAGTTAGTGGGAGCTTATCCCCACTACCTCCCCCAGCTATAACAAGCTTGAGGAATTACACTGTGACTCAGGGACAACAGGAACAAGCGATTGGAAGGTAATAGACAAACATGTTGACCCTGACTCCAGCTACTTCAAATTACAGTTACCAGATTTGAGGTCACCCTGGCATTTAATTTTCACTTATCTCTAGAGTGCTGAAACCCATCCTCGTCTGGCTGGCAGATCTGATATGAATGATATTTTGTTTCTTTACAGCAGTAACAAGCAGAGTTTAGTGCAGTGCCTGCTACAGCAGAATTAAAGCTCCAAGCAGGAGGTGCACCCATCCATTCTGAAGCTTCGGACAAGTCCAGGATTCATGTTTCCACAAAAAAAAAACTCAAGGCGACAGATTTGAGTCTTAGTCTCTCCTGGATATAATTTTGGATATTTCTCATTAGAGTCACAGAAAAGTGCAGCATAAAAACAAGACCTTCTGCCCATCTAGTCCATGCCGAACCATTTAAACTGCCTACTCCCACTGACCTGCACTGGGGCCATAGCCCTCCATTTCTCTACCATCCATGCAAACTTCTCTCAAGTGTTGAAACTAGCAGTTTGTTCCACACTCTCACTGCCCTCTGAGTCAAGAAGTTTCCCCTTAAACTTTTCACATTTCACCCTTAACCTATGACCTCCTGTTGTAGTCCCACCCAACCTCAGTGGAAAAAGCTTGCTTTTCCCTATCTATCTATATATACAGCACCCCTCTATCTATATACATCTCTATATATACTCTATCTATACCCCTCATAATTCTGTATAGCTAAGTTATACATTTCACGTGAATCCTCAAACATGAAATCTGTTTACAGATTGTAAAACCAATTCCAGGCTTTTAATTTTTCTTGAAATTCAGTTGGTTTTAAAAGAAAGTTTCATATGATACTGGTGAATAATTACTGCAGAGCTACATTATCTTTGTAGAGGTTTGTTTTGCGTGCCAATGGTTTATGGCCAGTAACGTGCAAAACACAGAAAAAGCAGCCAAAAATAAATGGGAAAAAATTCTATAAATGTTACAAGACTGAACCCAGCTCAGTAGGCTGAGCTGTGTCACACCCTGGTGTGGAGACTCCAGTGCACAGGATTGCAGGGGGCTGCCAAGGGTTGTAGACTCAGTCAGCTCCTTCACGGGCATAAACCTCAACAATGAGGACGTCTTCAAGGACTCCCACCATCTGGGCTGTACTCTCTTCTCACAGCTGCCACGGGGAAGAAGGTACAGGAGCCTTAGTTCCCAAACCACCAGGTTCAAGAACAACCCTTCAACCATCAGGTTCCTGAACCAGTGTGGATAACTTCACTCACCTCAATACTGGACTGATTCCACAACCTACAGACTCACTTCAAGTACTCTACTGCTTACGCTCTCAGCATTTTTATTTACTTATTTATTATTATTTCTTTTTATATTTGCACATTGTCTTCTTTTGCACTGTAGTTTTCCATTGATTCTACTGTATTTCTCTGTGAATTCTTGGAAGAAAGAGAATCTCAGATAGTATATGGTGACATATATGTACTCTGATAATAAATTTTACCTTGAACTTTGATCCTGTAGAGGTGGTGCTTCAAGAAGACGGCATCGATCATTAAGGACCCTCACCTTCAGGGATATGCCCTCTTCTCATTACTACCATTGAGGGGGAGGAGCCTAAAGACACACACTCAACATTTTAGAAGCAGCTTCTTCCCCTCTTCCATCAGACTTCCAAATAGTCTATGAAACCATGAACACTAGTTACTTGCAGACCAGAGCTTAAAACTTTGAGGCAACACACAGAGCTGCTGGAAGTGGCTCATGAACATAAACACCATCACAAGGCGGAAAGGCCGAATGGCCAGTTTCCACGCTCTTGTGATTATTTCATCTGACGATGGGACTAACGTTTGCCAAATTTTGTCTGATGGATTCATAACAGCTCACACCTTATTTGGTAACAAAGGAGGAATCTGATTGGAGAGGACTTTGGACCATGGGAGAAAAGGAAGGAGTGAGGAACCAGAGGGAGGTTATGGGCAGGTGAGGAGAAGAGATGGTATGAGAGGGAAACCAGAACAGGGAATAGAAAAAGAGAGAAAGTTTGTTTGTGTGCAGTTTTTCATTGATCCTATTGCATTTCTTCATTCTACTGTAAAGACCTGCAAGAAAATGAATCTCATACATGTACTTTGATAGTAAATTTACTTTGAACTTTGAGAAGGAAGGAAGATGAAGACAGGACCATTTCTGATGAGTGGAGGGAAAATGCATTACGTATCTTTTGGACGGGATAATACATACACTGAGTATAAGTTTGTGGTCTTCTGCTGCTGTAGCCCAGCCAGTTCAAGGTTCAACATGTTGTGCATTCAGAGATGCTCTTCTGCACACCACTGTTGTAATGTGTGGTTAGTTGAGTTAATGTCGCCCTCCTGTCAGCTTGAACCAGTCTGGCCGTTCTCCTTTGACCTCTCTCACTAACAAGGCATTTTCGCTCACAGAACTGCCACTCACCAGATTTTTTTTTGTTTTTCACACCATTCTCTGTAAATGTTAGAGACTATTGTCTCTAAAACCCCAGGAGATCAGCAGTTTCTGAGATACTCAAACCAACCCATCTGGCACCAACAATCACTCCATGGTCAAAGTCACTTAGATCAAATTTCTTCCAATTCTGATGTTGGGTCTGAACAATAACTGAACCTCTTGACCATGTCTGCATGCTTTTATGAGTTACTGTCACATGAATGGCTGATTAGATATTTGTATTAATGAACAGGTGTACGGGTGTACCTAATAAAGTGGCCACTTTGTATATACTTAAAGGAATTGAGCCAACATTAGAAGAAATGATTGGCTTTTTGTCCGTTCACACCAGGTTTTGCAGCTTGCTGTTGGTGTGTATATAGCTCGTCAGTTACAAGGGAAATTGCTAACGAAAGCAACATGATGTCGACGGAAATTATACTGGGTTTGGATTATCCTCAGCCTAGAACATGATAACTTTCTGTGACCAGATAAATCTTCACTTTGTTTATGGTGAGCTGAAACCAGATTGATATTGTTTTAGTTACATATACCGTAGATTCAAGATTCAAGATTGTTTAATGTCATTTCCTGTACTCAAGTGTAAAGGAGATTGAAATAATTGTTACTCCAGCACAAAAAAACACAGTAAGATAAAGAACACAATAAAAATACAAAACAGAATAAATACAAAAGCTTATAGATATAGATTGATTGTTTGAAATGACAGAGAAGGTTGGTAGCTCAGGCTGACTGTTTGTTCACTGAGCCTGGAATTAGATCACAAATGATTCATCACCAATCGAGGTGACATCGTCAGTGCACAGTTGAGTGGTATTAGATCTAAATAAAATCCAGATGTGGGCAGATAGATGGCAGATGAAATTTAATGTAAGTAAATATAAAGTATTACACATGGGAAGTAAAAATATTACATATAAATATACAATGGGGGGGGGGGGTCTTGAGTTAAAAAGTGCATTGTAGGAGAAGGATTTGGGCTTCCTGGTAGACTCACCAGTATCAACATCCAGACAATGCACAGAAGCGATAAGGAAGGCTAATAGAATGTTGGGCTATATAATGCGCTCAGTGAAGTTCAAGTCCAGTGACGTTCTCCTCAAGCTGTAATATGGGCTTGGGAGGCCTGTGTAACATCCTGGTCTCCATATTGTGTCAGGGATGTGAAGGCACTGTAGAGAGTCCAGAGAAGGGTGACTAGACTCATTCCAGGTCTGCAAATATGAGTTATGAAGCAAGATTGAGAGAATTACATTTTTTTTAGCCTAAGTAGACACAGAATGAGAGGAGACATGATAGAAGTGTTCAAAATCATCAAGGGTGTAAGGAAGGTGGATGCCAGCTGCTACTTCAAAATTAATCCATCAACAAAGACACAGGGCTGGAGACTGGTTAAGGGGAGATTTCAGACTAACATCAGAAAGCATTTCTTTACACAGTGAGTTGTGGACGCATGGAACACACTACCTAGTTGTGTAGTTGAGAGTAGTACCTTAGAGTCTTTCAAATCTGAACTCCATAGATATTTTCAACACACTATATGATTATGAAATTGGCCAGCTTTGTTGGGCTGAATGGCCTGTTCTTGTCAAAAACTTTTAATGTTCTAATATTCTAATGCTTTGCCAAGTGTTCGCGTTTACATTGGTCTGATTCGTGCAAAAGCAAGAAATCAAGAGACTTCACAGGAGGTTGGTTCTCAACGGAAGACTCTACTAACAAGTATATTGATCTGGACACAACTTACAAACCTAGATGTCTGTGGGATTGGGACTGAGGGGTGAGTGAGGACACCTGAGGAACCGATAACCAGGGATCCGGGCCAGTGGAGATCACTCAGCTATCTGGTTATCCGGGACCCAGCGGAAACTAGTGGCCAGCTCGACCGATCAGAACAACAAGTTGGACCAATATAAACCACGGCCATCTGCAGAAACACCACTCGACTGTGCTCTGATGGTGTCACCTCGACTGGTGATGAAATGCATTGAATCTACCCTCCAACCCTACAATATGGATTATATGTCCATAAAGTGACACTAGGCACAGAAGTGTCTGTACATAAGGTGACTGACAGGAAATGATAAAGTAGTGGTGCTTGGGGTGTGGAGGGGTGGGTTACTGGGTGGAGGTGTTAATCAGCCTTACAGCTTGGGAAAAGTAACTGTTTTTAAGTCTGGTGGTCCTGGTGTGGATACTGCATAGCCTCCTCCCTGATGGAAGTGGGGCAAACGGTCCATGAGCAGGGTGGGTGGTGCTTCTATGGGTAATACAGAGAATATAAAATTGGCAGGAAAGGATATTTATTCTGGAACTAGAAGCAGAGGCATCCTGGTGAAGGCACCTATATGAATCCTGTTGAGAGTTTGGTCAGAGGTGAGTTCAGTGCACAACCGTTGGCAAAGACATGTGGTGTCAAGGTAAGTGCAGTAAGAGAGTTCAGCTCATAGTTTTGAAATGTTAGCTTTGTACTTAGGGGAACGGTGCGATGAAGCCAAGTTAAGCCTGATACCAGCCAGGACATGTCCTCCTCTCATTATTATAGCATAGAAGCAGAATTAGACCATTGAGTCAGCTCTGCCATTTATTGTGGCTGATTTATTATCCCTTTCAACCCCATTTTTCCTGTAATCTTTGACACCCTTACTAATCAAGAATCTATTAACCTCTTCTATAGATATGCCAATGACTTGCCCTGTACTGTACGGCTGACACACCAGTCCTCAAGGGGTCAGCAGTAGAAAAAGTGTGTCAAGTTTTATGTTCTGGCACATCAACATCTCTGAAGTTCTTTCCCAGGCCCAACATATTGATGCAATTACTAAAAAGGCACAACAGTGGCTATACTTCATTAGGAGTTTGAGGAGATTTGGTATGTCACCAAAGACACTCACGAATTTCTACAGATGTACGGGGGAGAGCATTTTAGCTGGTTGTATTCCTGTTTGGTGTGGAGGTGACACTGCACAGGACTGGAAAAATCTGCAGAGGTTTGTAAACTCAGCTAGCTCCATCATGGGCAACACCCTCCCCAGCATCGAGGACGTCTTCGAAGGGAGATACCTCAAAAAGGTGGCATCCATCATTAAGGACCCCCATCACCCAGTACGTGTCCTCATCTCATTGCTACCAACAGGGGAAGGTACAGGAGCCTGAGGCATACAGCTAACAGTTTAGGAACAGCTTCTTCCCCTCTGCCATGAGATTTCTGAACGGACAAAAAACCCACTAACACTACCTCACAATTTTGGCTCTCTTTCTTCACCACTTATTTAATTTTATATTCTATCTCCTGCTTGTATTTGGACTTGCAGGGGTACGCGATGGTGTAGCGGTTGGCATGCCGTTATCACGGCTCAGGGTGTTCTGGGCTTCATAGTTCAATTCTGGCACCATCAAGAGTTTGTACGTTCTCCCTGTGAGTGTGGTGAACTAGATATACCTGTCTGACTGCTCCTGTGGCTCCTCCCACAGACCCTGCTGACTGCTCCTGTGGCTCCTCCCACAGACCCCTGTATAAAGGCGACTGTGGGCTGCTGCTCTCCCTCATTTTCCCCAGGATGTAGTGTTGTTTATTCTTCCAGTCAATAAAAGCCGATATCTCGCTTCCTAAGTCTCAGCGTGAGTTATTGATGGTGCATCAGTGAGTGTGTGGGTTTCCTCCGGGTGCTTCGGTTTCCTCCCACAGTCCAAAAGACACCATTTAGTAGGTTAATTGGTCACTGTAAATTCTCCTGTGATTAGGCTCGGGTTGCTGGGCAGTGCAGCCTGTTGGGCTGGAAAGGGTCTGTTCCGTGCAATAGCTTTAAATAATTTTTGAAAATTCTAGCACTTGCAATAAGGAGAAAAAGAATTTGTTGATCACCTTCAGCATCTACACAGCTGCACCCTCGTGTTTCCAGATTCTTGAGACAAATATTTTAATATTCTGTAGCTAAGCAATATTGCATTAAAAGGCTGGCAAGGGCAGGAAGATGCAAGGTTATTGACTGATCATACAGATAGTGACATGATTAAGAGGCACTAATCAAAATAAGCAGCATCTAAATATAGTGGTAAGGACGATGGATGTCAGTACCAGAATCAACAAAGGTAGTGGCTCTCATTATGAACACATGCTGGGGTTGAAATGTACCCCTCTGTGAAAATCACAATGTGATATTGGCCGTGCACTGGACTCCTTTCCTGAAATGCGGTTCCAATCACACCATTGGGGTTGTTTAACAGATAAAATAGCACTCAGACACAGGACTGAGGAGACGCACAGTACCTCTAAGCCTGTTTGCCTTCCAATGAGGTCACGGTTGATCCACGAGTAACTCCATAATACCTGCAGCTTTTCTGCAGACTCACAGCGTCATTCAGCACAGGACAGGCCCTTCGGCCCAACTGTCTCATGCTGGCCAGATTTCCAGCCTGGCTGACTGGGTATGTTCAGCTTAGACATAACAGGGGTGGCACGTTTGTGTAGCGGTTGGCGCAATCGCTGTACAGCACCAGCTGTAATATTGGGGGTTTGATCCCTGCCGCAGTCTGAAAGGAGGTTGTACGTTCTCCCTGTGACCACATGCATTTTCCCCTGGACACTTCAGTTTCCTCCTAGGCATACCGGCTAGGGTTAATACACTGCGGGCATCCTATGCTGGAAACTGGAAGCGTGCTGACACTACAGGCTACTCAGCACAGTCCTCACTGATTTGACACACTTCACTGCATGAACATGTGACAAATAAGTCTAATTTTAGCAAATAAACTCTTCTCGGGCTTCCAGCCAGGTACAGGTATTGATTATAGCTGACGTTTTGATGACAAGCTCTGCCATCTTCTGCAGGAATAAGATGGCAGAGTTTGTCATTGAAATGTCTGTTATAATCGATAACCTACTGGGCCTGAACACCTCCCTCTGCAACTGGATCCTAGACTTCCTGACTGGGAGACTTCAGTCAGTCCAGATTGGGAGCAGCATCTCCAACACCATCACACTGAGCACGGGGGCCCCCCAGAGCTGTGTGCTCAGTCCACTGCTGTTCACTCTGCTGACCCATGACTGTGCTGCAACACACAGCTCGAACCATATCATCAAGTTGGCCGATGACATGACAGTGGTTGGTCTCAACAGCAATAACGATGAGTCAGCTTACAGAGAGGAGGTGCAGAGCCAACAACCTGTATCTGAATGTGAACAAAAGAGATGGTTGTTGACTTCAGGAGGGCACAGAGTGACCACTCCCCGGTGAACATCGACGGCTCCTCAGTAGAGATTGTTAAGAGCACCAAATTTCTTGGTGTTCACCTGATGGAGAATCTCACCTGGTCCCTCAACACCAGCTCCATAGCAAAGAAAGCCCAGCAGTGTCTCTACTTTCTGTGAAGGCTGAGAAAAGTCCATTTCCCACCCCCCATCCTCATCACATTCTACAGGGGTTGTATTGAGAGCATCCTGAGCAGCTGCATCACTGCCTGGTTCGGAAATTGTACCATCTCGGATCGCAAGACCCTGCCGTGGATAGTGAGGTCAGCTGAGAAGATCATCGGGGTCTCTCTTCCCGCCATCATGGACATTTACACTACATGCTGCATTGGCAAAGCAAACAGCATTATGAAGGACCCCACGCACCCCTCATACAAACTCTTCTCCCTCCTGCCGTCTGGGAAAAGGCACCGAAGCGTTCGGGCTCTCACAACCAGACTGTGTAACAGTTTCTTACCCCAAGCCATCAGACTCCTCAATACCCAGAGCCTGGACTGACACCAACTTACTGTCCTCTACTATGCCTATTGTCCTGTTTATTATTTATTGTAATGCTTGCACTGTTTTGTGCACTTCATGCAGTCCTGGATAGGTCTGCAGTCTAGTGTAGTTTTTTTCTGTGTTTTTTTTTACGTAGTTCAGTGTAGTTTTTGTATTGTTTCCTGTAACACCATGGTCCTGAAAAATGTTGTTTCGTTTTTACTATGTACTGTACCAACAGTTACGGTCAAAATGACAATAAAAATGACTTGACTTGACTTGAACCTGTACCTGGCTGGAAGCCTGAGAAGAGTAAATATGCCAGGAAAGCACAAGAACAATGATTCCCAATGGGGGCAGTTACGTGTCCTAAAGGGGTATTAGGGAAAACAGAAATCGTCAGGGGGCATTCAAGATTCTTGGGGGGTGATAGTAAGTGGCACCCTAGCTTGAAGCTCAAGACCTGACCAACCATTAGTAGAGCAGGTACTTCCAAAGAAACAGGATGAGGCACTGGAACACTGGAAGAAGCACAGCTCTGCAGGTGGTGAGTACTCGTCATCACAAGTCTGAAACTCGGCAACCTCACCCAACCTTACCATCCAAACACATTACTGGGGATGGATAAATTAACAACCAGGGTGCCCAACAGCTCCCCTTGACTCGCAGCATGGAACAAGTTCATGCAATTTAACAGTTGCTAAGTCAATTACGCCCTGTCAACTTTCTCCCAGATCTACGGAAAACAGGTCGCACAATGATACAGCACTGGCCGGAACCAAACAGTGAAATAGAGCCGATCAGTGAACCTGCCGACCATGAGGATTCCTCTTGAGGTGTTCAAAGCGATCTCGGCTTCATGTGTGCGGTAAGGACCACCTTTGGGGATTATGAGATCTTACGTGATTGGTCAGTTGTGCTGACTGGAATAGTAAAAATGTAGCTTGCAGAACACCAGCTCTATCCTGACTAACATTCCGATTCCAATCTGAATCTTTATCAATGTATTTGTCATTGTGATTGTCTTCACCTTCGCCTCGCTGTTCCTTTGCGTGCCACTACCGTCATTCCATCCACGTCAACTCATCAGCGTCCAACAGGCATTCCCAGGTTGTGTTCATTTTTTGTTTTAATTTAGCCTCATTAATGATGGATAAATACGTACAGCGTGATCTTTATGAGCCTGAAGGCAGTGAAGCCTGGAAATCAAATCTTGCTAGGAAACAAAAACTATAGAAAGTGTGTCAATACAATGTTACATTGCTGGAGTATGGTTTTATTCCATTCCCGTCAATGTGCATGCCTCTCAAGGAACTGTATGAGACCGTCTACACTCTGGAGGCTGCCTTCGTCATCGCTGGTGACTTGAATAGAGTGTCATTGTCTAAAGTCTCTCAGTTTTGCCAGCATATCCAGGTGAGCACATGGGGAGGTAGCATACTTTTCCACTGCTGCTCTCCCTTCCGCAACGCTTACAAAGCGTTCCTCCACCCGCCGTTTGGAAAGTCGGATAACTCCTCCATCTTGCTTCTGCCGATATACAGGCAGAAGCTGAAACAGGAGGCGGCCATAGTTAAACCCGTCCACTGTTGGTCCGACCAATCAGCCTCCATGCTACTGGACTGCTTTGATGACATCAGCTGGAATGTCTTTCACGATGAGGACATCTCCAAGTTCACGAATAGGGTCACGAGTTTCATCTGGAAGTGCATCGAGGATGTTGCCCCCCAAAAATCAGTCAGGGTCTACCCAAACCAGAAACTCTGGATCAACAGTTCCATGCATGCTGCACTCACTGCATGAGACAGAGCTTATGTTGCTGGTAACCTTCAGGAACTCAAGAAATGCAGCTATGATCTACACGAAGTCATCAGGGCAACAAAACGACAGTACAGGGACAAGATCCAGACACAACTCTCCACCAACAACACATGCAGCTGGTGGCAAGCTGCACACCATCGCAGACGTCAAAACTCAGCACGATGGTGCTGCCAACATCGCTGCCTCTCTCCCAGATGAGCTGCCTTTCTTACGCTCGGTTCGATGTCGCCAACACTGAGCCCCCGAGGAGAGCTGCCAATGTGACCTGCACCTTGGTCATCTCCGAGGCTGAAGTACGCAGGTGTTTCCAATGAGTGGACAGTCACGGGACTGAGGGACCGAATGGCATCCCAGGGCAGGTACTCAGGCTGTGCGCGGCACAACAGGCAGGTGTGTGTACAGACATTTTTAATCTCTCTCCCTCCCAGTGTAGAGTGCCCTCTTGCTTCAAAACATCCACCATTGTCCCTGTACAGCACCTAAAAAGACCAAGGTAACACATCTGAACGACTGGTGTCCTGTCGCACTCATCTCAGTAATAAACAAATGCTCTGAGAGGCTGGTCAAGGACTTTATCTGCAGCATGCTACCACCCACACTGAACCCTACAACTCACCTACTGACACAACCAATTGACAGATGACACAATAGCCACAGCTCTACACACTGTCCTTACACACCAGGAGAGGAGGGACGCTTACGTGAGAGTGCTGTTCTTGGACTACAGTCCAGCGTCGAACACCATAATTCCCTCCAGGCTTAACAAGAAGCTCAGAGACCTCAGCCTTCACCCTGCCTTGTGCGGTTGGATCCTGGACCTCCTGTCAGATTGCCGGCAGGTGGTGAGAGTGGGCTCCCTCACCTCTGCCCCTCTGACCCTCAATACAGGAGCCCCTCAGGGCTGTGTCCTAAGAACTCCCCCCGTAACTGTGTCACCACCCACAGCTCCCACCTGCTAATTACATTTGCTGATGACACTACACTGATTGGCCTAATCTCAAATAGTAATGAGGCAGCCTACAGAGAAGTCATCACCCTGACACAGTGGTGACCTCTCCCTCAACGTCGTAAAAACACAGGAGCTGGTTGTGGATTACAGGAGGAATGGAGACAGGCTAACCCCTATTGACATCAATGGATCTGGGGTTGAGAGGGTGAACAGCTTTAAGTTTTTTGGCATACACATCACCGAGGATCTCACGTGGTCTGTACATACTGGTTGTATGGTGAGAAAGGCACAACAGCGCCTCTTTCACCTCAGACGGTTGAAGAAGTTTGGCATGACTTCCTACAGGGGCACAATTGAGAGCATTCTGACTGGCTGAATCACTACCTGGTATGGGAGCTGTACCTCCCTCAATTGCAGGACTCTGCAGAGAGTGGTGCGGACAGCCCAGCGCATCTGTAGATGTGAACTTCCCACTATTCAGGAAATTTATGAAGACAGGTGTGTAAAAAGGGCCTGAAGGATCATTGGGGACCCGAGTCACCCCAACCACAAACTGTTCCAGCTGTTACCATCCGGGAAACGGTACCGCAGCATAAAAGCCAGGACCAACGGGCTCCGGGACAACTTCTTCCACCAGGCCATCAAACTGATTAATTCACCTGATACAATTGTATTTCTATGTTATATTGACTGTCCTGTTGTACGTACTATTTATTATAAATTACTAT
Source organism: Hemitrygon akajei (assembly GCF_048418815.1). Lineage (NCBI taxonomy): Eukaryota > Metazoa > Chordata > Chondrichthyes > Myliobatiformes > Dasyatidae > Hemitrygon > Hemitrygon akajei. The sequence goes on along the minus strand of NC_133130.1, from coordinate 170,211,989 downwards.
AAATTGCATATTGCACATTTAGACTGAGATGTAATGTAAAGATTTTTACTCCTCATGTTTGTGAAGGATGTAAGAAATAAAGTCAATTCAATTCAATTCAGCGATGCCCCGTGTAACCTAGATGGGGTCAGTTGTGCTGTGAGGATTACATTCCTTGACTTCTCTAGTGCCTTTAACACCATCCAGCCCAAGATCTTAAAGCACAAACTAACGGAGATGGGAGTAGACTCTCACATGGTGGATTGGATAGTGGACTACTTGACAGATAGACCTCAGTATGTGCGGTTGGGAGACTGTAGGTCTGACACGGTGGTCAGCAGCACAGGAGCGCCACAGGGAACCGTACTCTCTCCGGTCCTGTTCACCCTGTACACATCAGACTTCCAATATAACTCGGCAACACAGATGCCTTGTGCAGGAAGGCACAGAGTCGACTGTACTTCCTTAGAAGGTTGGCGTCATTCAATGTCTGCAGTGAGATGCTGAAGATGTTCTATAGGTCAGTTGTTGAGAGCGCCCTCTTCTTTGTGGTGGCGTGTTGGGGAGGAAGCATTAAGAAGAAGGACGCCTCACGTCTTAATAAGCTGGTAAGGAAGGCGGGCTCTGTCGTGGGCAAAGTACTGGAGAGTTTAACATCGGTAGCTGAGCGAAGGGCGCTGAGTAGGCTACGGTCAATTATGGAAAACCCTGAACATCCTCTACATAGCACCATCCAGAGACAGAGAAGCAGTTTCAGCGACAGGTTACTGTCGATGCAATGCTCCTCAGACAGGATGAAGAGGTCAATACTCCCCAATGCCATTAGGCTTTACAATTCAACTGCCAGGACTTAAGAACTTTTTTTTTAAAGCTATTATTAATGCTTTTTGAGTTAGTGATTTAGATGCATATCATATTATTACTGAGTTAAGTATTGTATGTAATGAGTTTTTGCTACAACAAGTGTATGGGACATTGGAAAAAAAAATGTTGAATTTCCCCATGGGGATGAATAAAGTATCTATCTATCTATCTATCTATCTATCTATCTATCTATCTATCTATCTATCTATCTATCTATCTATCTATCTATCTAATCTGTAACTCTGTACTAGCTAATGAGGCCATGAAACCATTATGACTGCAGGAACACTTCCATAAAAGACACCCTGAAAAGGCTACTTACGGTATTACTCAGTTCTAGAAGCATTTGAAAAGTGCAGAACACTCAAGTTGTTTGCCAAGAAAGCTAAAAATGACCTAGATAGCGGTTTCATTGCTTCTTATAACATTTCCAAAATGAAAGCAAAGTGTGGAAAAATCTCATACAATTGGTGAAAGATTAATAATGCCTGCTGTATCAGAAGTGCTCACCACTGTTCTCAAAATGGACACCAGTATTTTAAAAATCAATGCCTCTGAGTAATAACTCTGTAGCTCGTCTTAACGACAAAACGAGTGAAGACATTGAATACCAACCATGCACAGAGTTACAAAAAACAGAATTTGGGATACAACTGGATGAGTCATCCGTGCGAGATGTCAAGGCATTGCTAATGGCATATCTATGGTTTATCAAAAATGGAAAAGTTTATGAAGAGATTCTCTTTTGTAAAAAGTTAAAAACAAGTATCAATGGAGAATCAATCCACAATGAGCTCACATCCATTAAACAGCAGAATATTTCACCAGTTATGCCAAGATAACAATGAAAAGTTTGAATGCTTGCTTCTTCACACTGACATGCGTTGGCTGTCAAAAGGTTGCTGCCAAATATGTTTCTTTATCCTTTTTGACACTGTGGTTGAATTTTTGCTCAAACTCAACAAGAGCTTGGGAAACAAGATAAAACTTCTACTTGAAGATGTGGCATACCTAGCCAATCTGTATGACAAAATATGAAACTGCAGAGTGAGAATCTCAATTTAATCCAGGGAAAAGTGCAGTGTCCACTTTTATCAGAAAATTGGAAATATATAAACAAAACATAGGGAGAAGAATGTTCTCACAGTTTCCCTACATGGAAACTATGGCACTCTCTTTGCAAGAGTACTGCTTACACCTGGAGTCATAGAGAAGGATTTTCAGAATCGATTCAAGGATTTGTATGATCTAGTACTGTAATTCTGGACTGAGTAATTAACCCATTTTTTGCAAAGGTGGTGGAAGACAGGAAGAGAGCTTGCAAGAAGAAATTATCAAGATTTGAAATGATGAAGAAGCAAATATGCTTTTGTGGTATGTGGCATACGAAGTTTCCTGGTCTTTAGAGAAGAGCCAAATTGCTCTTCATTGCATTCGATTCTCCTGCCTTGTTGAAAGAGGCTTCGGTGCAGTGACCCACGTACTCACAAAAAACAGAAACTGCTTGAACATTGTTCCACGTGGGGACTGGAGGCTTTTGCCGTCACAACTTGAACCAGATATTTCTAAAAACCATCAAGTTCAAGGATTACGTTGATATTGAAGCTGCTGTACAGCACACAGGTACTGTGTAAGCAAGGTTTAAAGACAAATAAACATTTAAAGCAGAATCATTTTTCTCATGTTAGCATATGGTAGATATGCTTTTACACTATGGGGGCACTGGAAAGTATATTGTGCCTAAAAAGGGCGTTGGCAAATACAAAAGTGCTTTAGGGGCATTGGCAAGCATGAGGATGCTGTAGGGGCATTGGCAAGTAGGAAGGTGCTGTAGGGGCATTGGCAAGTAGGAAGGTGCTGTAGAGGCATTGGCAAGTAGGAAGGTGCTGTAGGGGCATTGGCAAGTACGAAGGTGCTGTAGAGGCATTGGCAAGTAGGAAGGTGCTGTAGGGGCATTGGCAAGTGCGAAGGTGCTTTAGGGGCATTGGCAAGCATGAGGATGCTGTAGGGGCATTGGCAAGTAGGAAGGTGCTGTAGGGGCATTGGCAAGTATGAAGGTGCTGTAGGAGCATTGGCAAGTACGAAGGTGCTGTAGGAGCATTGGCAAGTACGAAGGTGCTGTAGGGGCATTGGCAAGTAGGAAGGTGCTGTAGGGGCATTGTCAAGTACGAAGGTGCTGTAGGGGCATTGGCAAGTAGGAAGGTGCTGTAGAGGCATTGGCAAGTAGGAAGGTGCTGTAGGGGCATTGTCAAGTAGGAAGGTGGTGTAGGGGCATTGTCAAGTAGGAAGGTGCTGTAGGGGCATTGGCAAGTAGGAAGGTGCTGTAGGGGCATTGGCAAGTACGAAGGTGCTGTAGGGGCATTGGCAAGTAGGAAGGTGCTGTAGGGGCATTGTCAAGTACGAAGGTGCTGTAGGGGCATTGTCAAGTACGAAAGTGCTGTAGGGGCATTGGCAAGTAGGAAGGTGCTGTAGGGGCATTGTCAAGTACGAAAGTGCTGTAGGGGCATTGGCAAGTACGAAGGTGCTGTAGGGGCATTGTCAAGTACGAAAGTGCTGTAGGGGCATTGGCAAGTACGAAGGTGCTGTAGGGGCATTGGCAAGTAGGAAGGTGCTGTAGGGGCATTGGCAAGTACGAAGGTGCTGTAGGGGCATTGTCAAGTACGAAAGTGCTGTAGGGGCATTGGCAAGAACGAAGGTGCTGTAGGGGCATTGTCAAGTACGAAAGTGCTGTAGGGGCATTGGCAAGTACGAAAGTGCTGTAGGGGCATTGGCAAGTACGAAGGTGCTGTAGGGGCATTGTCAAGTACGAAAGTGCTGTAGGGGCATTGTCAAGTACGAAAGTGCTGTAGGGGCATTGTCAAGTACGAAGGTGCTGTAGGGGCATTGTCAAGTACGAAGATGCTGTAGGGGCATTGGCAAGTAGGAAGGTGCTGTAGGGGCATTGGCAAGTAGGAAGGTGCTGTAGGGGCATTGGCAAGTAGGAAGGTGCTGTAGGGGCATTGTCAAGTACAAAGGTGCTGTAGGGGCATTGGCAAGTAGGAAGGTGCTGTAGGGGCATTGGCAAGTACGAAAGTGCTGTAGGGGCATTGGCAAGTACGAAAGTGCTGTAGGGGCATTGGCAAGTACGAAGGTGCTGTAGGGGCATTGTCAAGTACGAAAGTGCTGTAGGGGCATTGTCAAGTACGAAGGTGCTGTAGGGGCATTGTCAAGTACGAAGATGCTGTAGGGGCATTGGCAAGTAGGAAGGTGCTGTAGGGGCATTGGCAAGTAGGAAGGTGCTGTAGGGGCATTGTCAAGTACGAAGGTGCTGTAGGGGCATTGGCAAGTAGGAAGGTGCTGTAGGGGCATTGTCAAGTACAAAAGTGCTGTTGGGGCATTGGCAAGTAGGAAGTTGCTGTAGGGGCATTGTCAAGTACGAAGGTGCTGTAGGGGCATTGGCAAGTACAAAAGTGCTGTAGGGGCATTGGCAAGTAGGAAGGTGCTGTAGGGGCATTGGCAAGTAGGAAGGTGCTGTAGGGGCATTGTCAAGTACGAAGGTGCTGTAGGGGCATTGTCAAGTACGAAGGTGCTGTAGGGGCATTGGCAAGTAGGAAGGTGCTGTAGGAGCATTGGCAAGTAGGAAGGTGCTGTAGGGGCATTGGCAAGTAGGAAGGTGCTGTAGGGGCATTGTCAAGTACGAAAGTGCTGTAGGGGCATTGGCAAGTAGGAAGGTGCTGTAGGGGCATTGGCAAGTAGGAAGGTGCTGTAGGGGCATTGGCAAGTAGGAAGGTGCTGTAGGGGCATTGGCAAGTACAAAGGTGCTGTAGGGGCATTGGCAAGTAGGAAGGTGCTGTAGGGGCATTGTCAAGTACGAAGGTGCTGTAGGGGCATTGTCAAGTACGAAAGTGCTGTAGGGGCATTGGCAAGTACGAAGGTGCTGTAGGGGCATTGTCAAGTAGGAAGGTGCTGTAGGGGCATTGTCAAGTAGGAAGGTGCTGTAGGGGCATTGGCAAGTAGGAAGGTGCTGTAGGGGCATTGGCAAGTACGAAAGTGCTGTAGGGGCATTGTCAAGTACGAAGGTGCTGTAGGGGCATTGTCAAGTACGAAGGTGCTGTAGGGGCATTGGCAAGTAGGAAGGTGCTGTAGGGGCATTGTCAAGTACGAAGGTGCTGTAGGGGCATTGGCAAGTAGGAAGGTGCTGTAGGGGCATTGGCAAGTACGAAAGTGCTGTAGGGGCATTGGCAAGTACGAAAGTGCTGTAGGGGCATTGGCAAGTACGAAGGTGCTGTAGGGGCATTGTCAAGTACGAAAGTGCTGTAGGGGCATTGTCAAGTACGAAAGTGCTGTAGGGGCATTGTCAAGTACGAAGGTGCTGTAGGGGCATTGTCAAGTACGAAGATGCTGTAGGGGCATTGGCAAGTAGGAAGGTGCTGTAGGGGCATTGGCAAGTAGGAAGGTGCTGTAGGGGCATTGTCAAGTACGAAGGTGCTGTAGGGGCATTGGCAAGTAGGAAGGTGCTGTAGGGGCATTGTCAAGTACAAAAGTGCTGTTGGGGCATTGGCAAGTAGGAAGGTGCTGTAGGGGCATTGTCAAGTAGGAAGGTGCTGTAGGGGCATTGGCAAGTACAAAAGTGCTGTAGGGGCATTGGCAAGTAGGAAGGTGCTGTAGGGGCATTGTCAAGTACGAAGGTGCTGTAGGGGCATTGTCAAGTACGAAGGTGCTGTAGGGGCATTGGCAAGTAGGAAGGTGCTGTAGGAGCATTGGCAAGTAGGAAGGTGCTGTAGGGGCATTGGCAAGTAGGAAGGTGCTGTAGGGGCATTGTCAAGTACGAAAGTGCTGTAGGGGCATTGGCAAGTAGGAAGGTGCTGTAGGGGCATTGGCAAGTAGGAAGGTGCTGTAGGGGCATTGGCAAGTAGGAAGGTGCTGTAGGGGCATTGGCAAGTACAAAGGTGCTGTAGGGGCATTGTCAAGTACGAAGGTGCTGTAGGGGCATTGGCAAGTAGGAAGGTGCTGTAGGGGCATTGGCAAGTACGAAAGTGCTGTAGGGGCATTGTCAAGTAGGAAGGTGCTGTAGGGGCATTGGCAAGTACGAAGGTGCTGTAGGGGCATTGTCAAGTAGGAAGGTGCTGTAGGGGCATTGGCAAGTAGGAAGGTGCTGTAGGGGCATTGGCAAGTAGGAAGGTGCTGTAGGGGCATTGTCAAGTACAAAGGTGCTGTAGGGGCATTGTCAAGTACGAAAGTGCTGTAGGGGCATTGTCAAGTACGAAGGTGCTGTAGGGGCATTGTCAAGTACGAAGGTGCTGTAGGGGCATTGTCAAGTACAAAGGTGCTGTAGGGGCATTGTCAAGTACGAAGGTGCTGTAGGGGCATTGGCAAGTAGGAAGGTGCTGTAGGGGCATTGGCAAGTAGGAAGGTGCTGTAGGGGCATTGGCAAGTAGGAAGGTGCTGTAGGGGCATTGGCAAGTAGGAAGGTGCTGTAGGGGCATTGGCAAGTAGGAAGATGCTGTAGAGGCATTGGCAAGTAGGAAGGTGCTGTAGGGGCATTGGCAAGTAGGAAGGTGCTGTAGGGGCATTGGCAAGTAGGAAGGTGCTGTAGGGGCATTGGCAAGTAGGAAGGTGCTGTAGGGGCATTGGCAAGTAGGAAGGTGCTGTAGGGGCATTGGCAAGTAGGAAGGTGCTGTAGGGGCATTGTCAAGTAGGAAGGTGCTGTAGGGGCATTGGCAAGTTGGAAGGTGCTGTAGAGGCATTGGCAAGTAGGAAGGTGCTGTAGGGGCATTGGCAAGTAGGAAGGTGCTGTAGGGGCATTGGCAAGTAGGAAGGTGCTGTAGGGGCATTGGCAAGTAGGAAGATGCTGTAGAGGCATTGGCAAGTAGGAAGGTGCTGTAGAGGCATTGGCAAGTAGGAAGGTGCTGTAGGGGCATTGGCAAGTAGGAAGGTGCTGTAGGGGCATTGGCAAGTAGGAAGGTGCTGTAGGGGCATTGGCAAGTTGGAAGGTGCTGTAGAGGCATTGGCAAGTAGGAAGGTGCTGTAGGGGCATTGGCAAGTAGGAAGGTGCTGTAGGGGCATTGGCAAGTAGGAAGGTGCTGTAGGGGCATTGGCAAGTAGGAAGGTGCTGTAGGGGCATTGGCAAGTAGGAAGATGCTGTAGAGGCATTGGCAAGTAGGAAGTTGCTGTAGAGGCATTGGCAAGTAGGAAGGTGCTGTAGGGGCATTGGCAAGTACGAATCCTTCTCATCCCAATAACTCAGTCAAAGGAACTCCTTCCCTCTGCTAGCCTGCAGGTCACCCTTGGGCTACCCTTGTAGCACCTGCTTAGCTCCTCAAATAAAATGACTTGAAAGTAGAGTCTGGAATTTTGAGAGGAGCTTTGCTGGCAACAGCAGGGCACCAGCATTCGCCTGTGGGATATGGAGGGAAAGACGGCCACAGGATGGAGTAGAAATAGTTTGACCACATTTGAAGACCAGCAATGTGAACGGGTGACGAAGGACTTCTATGAATGTCGGGCAGTCTTACTTTGGTGGGTCCCAGGAGGCACAAGAGCCAGTGAGTTGGAATTTGAGACTTTTTGGAATTTGATACTGAAGATGGAAGCCTGAAGGTCAATCAGAAGTCAATGCCCAGTGGCCAAAGCCACGAGGTTGAAGGCCCGGAGACCTGTCCTGGAGTTGGTGGCTCATAGACCTGTGCAGCAGATTGCAGGACTGCGTGGGTGGGTGGGAGAGAAGAAAGAGGCTTGTTTTGCAGTGGCCATGTTCTGTGTTGTTCTGCTGAACATTGTGGGCATGCTGTGTTGGCGCTGGAATGTGTAGTGATACTTTCAGGCTGCGCCCAGCATAACCTTGATTGTGTTGGTTGTTAATGCAAACGATGCATTTCACTGTATATTTCAATGTCTGTGTGATGAATAAATGAATCTGAATCTGATGCACAAGAGCTACTGAAACAAGAGAATAATATAATAATATATAATATACCAGCGGGCTTCATGGTAGCATAGCGGTTAGCACTGTCTTTGACTAAATGTATAGCACATGAGGGTCTAGCTCTCTTCCAGAGAGCTTCTGAGGTAAATCTTGAATTCTTTCACTTTTTGGAGTTTTGATGTTGCTAGGAAGCTTCAGATTAAAAGTAGAATCTTTAAAAAGGAATATGAATAGCTACAAAAAGTAGCTTTCACTTATGAAAACAACCAACTGTAGGTGTCATACTCATTACAGTTTGCTGGGCAGTTGCTTGCCACTGTCTGTAAGGAGTTTGTACATTCTCTGCATGACCATGTGGGTTTCCTCCGGGTGCTCCAGTTTCTTCCGGTATCCCAGAAGTCATACGCTAGGGTTGGGGGCGGCTTGGTAGTGTAGCGGTTAGCGCAACGCTTTACAGCAGCAGCTGCAAGATCAGGTTTCGATTCCGGCTGCTGTCTGTAACAACTTTGTACGTTCTCACCGTGACCACGTGGGTTTCCTCCGTGTGCTCTGGTTTCCTCCCACAGTCCAAAGATGTACACATGAGGATGAGTAAGTTGTGGGCATACTGTGTTGGTACAGGAAGCGTGGTGAAACTTGCACAATCCTCATTGATTTGGGTTGACACAAAGCGACGTGTTTCACGATTGGTTTTGATGTACATGTGACAAGTAAAAGATCATTTTAATCCTAACGGGCACAGAATAAAGTGTTTGGTGTGGCAGGGGTGACATTCCTGACCCCTGTTCGTCGGGACCATTTCAGAACAAAGCAGCACCATGGAGCTCTGCTGTTGCCTCCGGAGGAGTTGCCAGTCCTGCCTCCCCCCCGCGAGGAAACACTGAGGAGCCAGCTCGGGTTGCCGTTAGCGGGAGCTGCGGATCAATATCATTCAATTAGTCGGACAGAAGAGAGGTGTCAGGCCCTGACCTAACACCATTACCGAGTGTCACTGGGTGAAACAACACCTGTCCTAATTGGCACCCTCGGTGGATTGAGACTGAGTGACAGGAAAGGAAAGGAGTAAAATGCGAGGGTGCTGGTCTGGACTTCCTCACTAGACAACACCAGTCACATCGGCAGTAATTCATCCAGCAGGTAACCCTTTCCTGTAAAGGAAAACGTTCATCAGACCATAAGATAGAGGAGCAGAATTAGGCCATTTGGCCCACTGAGCCTGTCCTATCACTCCATCATGATTGATTTATCTTCCCTCCCAACCGTACTTTCCTGCCTTCAGCCCGCAACTTTTCACACCCTTACTAATCAAGAATGTATCAACCACAGCTTTAATTATACTAATGACATGGCCTTCAAATCCGTCCGTGGCAATGAATTCCGCCGAGTCACCACCCTCTGGAACTGAGTCCATTCATCAGTGGACGACAGTCCGGATCAGAGTCCATTAGGGAGTGGGACACTGAACGACAGTCCGGATCAGAGTCCATTAGGGAGTGGGGTCCCGAACGACAGTCCGGATCAGAGTCCATTAGGGAGTGGGGTCCTGAACGACAGTCCGGATCAGAGTCCATTAGGGAGTGGGACCCTGAATGACAGTCTGGATCAGAGTCCATTAGGGAGTGGGGTCCTGAACGACAGTCTGGGTCAGAGTCCATTAGGGAGTGGGGTCCTGAACGACAGTCCGAATCAGAGTCCATTAGGGAGTGGGGCCCTGAATGACAGTCCAGATCAGAGTCCATTAGGGAATGGGGTCCTGAACGACAGTCCGGATCAGAGTCCATTAGGGAGTGGGACACTGAACGACAGTCTGGATCAGAGTCAATTATGGAGTGGGGGTCCTGAACGACAGTCCGGATCAGAGTCCATTAGGGAGTGGGGTCCTGAACGACAGTCCAGATCAGAGTCCATTATGGAGTGGGGGTCCTGAATGACAGTCCAGATCAGAGTCCATTAGGGAGTGGGACTCTGAACGACAGTCTGGGTCAGAGTCCATTAGGGAGTGGGACACTGAACGACAGTCTGGGTCAGAGTCCATTAGGGAGTGGGGTCCTGAACGACAGTCCGGATCAGTCCAGTAGGGAGTGGGACCCTGAACGACAGTCTGGGTCAGAGTCCATTAGGGAGTGGCGTCCTGAACGACAGTCCGGATCAGAGTCCATTAGGGGGTGGGACCCTGAACGACAGTCCGGATCAGAGTCCATTAGGGAGTGGGGTCCTGAACGACAGTCTGGATCAGAGTCCATTAGGGAGTGGGACTCTGAATGACAGTCTGGATCAGAGTGCATTAGGAAGTGGGACCCTGAACAACAGTCCGGATCAGAGTCCATTAGGGAGTGGGGACCCTGAACGACAGTCTGGGTCAGAGTCCATTAGGGAGTGGGACACTGAATGACAGTCCGGATCAGAGTCCATTAGGGAGTGGGACCCTGAACGACAGTCCGGATCAGAGTCCATTAGGGAGTGGGGACCCTGAACGACAGTCTGGGTCAGAGTCCATTAGGGAGTGGGGTCCTGAACGACAGTCCGGATCAGAGTCCATTAGAGAGTGGGACCCTGAACGACAGTCCGAATCAGAGTCCATTAGGGAGTGGGACACTGAACGACAGTCCGGATCAGAGTCCATTATGGAGTGGGACACTGAACGACAGTCCGGATCAGAGTCCATTATGGAGTGGGGGTCCTGAACGACAGTCCGGATCAGAGTCCATTAGGGAGTGGGGTCCTGAACGACAGTCCGGATCAGAGTCCATTAGGGAGTGGGACACTGAACGACAGTCCGGATCAGAGTCCATTATGGAGTGGGGGTCCTGAACGACAGTCCGGATCAGAGTCCATTAGGGAGTGGGGCCCTGAACGACAGTCCAGATCAGAGTCCATTATGGAGTGGGGTCCTGAACGACAGTCCGGATCAGAGTCCATTAGGGAGTGGGGTCCTGAACGACAGTCCGGATCAGAGTCCATTAGGGAGTGGGACACTGAACGACAGTCCGGATCAGAGTCCATTATGGAGTGGGGGTCCTGAACGACAGTCCGGATCAGAGTCCATTAGGGAGTGGGGTCCTGAACGACAGTCCAGATCAGAGTCCATTATGGAGTGGGGGTCCTGAACGACAGTCCAGATCAGGGTCCATTAGGGAGTGGGACTCTGAACGACAGTCTGGGTCAGAGTCCATTAGGGAGTGGGACCCTGAACGACAGTCCGGATCAGAGTCCATTAGGGAGTGGGGTCCCGAATGACAGTCCGGGTCAGAGTCCATTAGGGAGTGGGACTCTGAACGACAGTCTGGATCAGAGTCCATTAGGGAGTGGGACTCTGAACGACAGTCTGGATCAGAGTCCATTAGGGAGTGGGACCCTGAACGACAGTCCGGATCAGAGTCCATTAGGGAGTGGGGACCCTGAACGACAGTCCGGATCAGAGTCCATTAGGGAGTGGGGACCCTGAACGACAGTCCGGATCAGAGTCCATTAGGGAGTGGGGACCCTGAACGACAGTCTGGATCAGAATCCATTAGAGAGTGGGACCCTGAACGACAGTCCGAATCAGAGTCCATTAGGGAGTGGGGTCCTGAACGACAGTCCGGATCAGAGTCCATTAGGGAGTGGGACACTGAATGACAGTCCGGATCAGAGTCCATTATGGAGTGGGACACTGAACGACAGTCCGGATCAGAGTCCATTATGGAGTGGGGGTCCTGAACGACAGTCCGGATCAGAGTCCATTAGGGAGTGGGGTCCTGAACGACAGTCCGGATCAGAGTCCATTAGGGAGTGGGACACTGAACGACAGTCCGGATCAGAGTCCATTATGGAGTGGGGGTCCTGAACGACAGTCCGGATCAGAGTCCATTAGGGAGTGGGGCCCTGAACGACAGTCCAGATCAGAGTCCATTATGGAGTGGGGTCCTGAACGACAGTCCGGATCAGAGTCCATTAGGGAGTGGGGTCCTGAACGACAGTCCGGATCAGAGTCCATTAGGGAGTGGGACACTGAACGACAGTCCGGATCAGAGTCCATTATGGAGTGGGGGTCCTGAACGACAGTCCGGATCAGAGTCCATTAGGGAGTGGGGTCCTGAACGACAGTCCAGATCAGAGTCCATTATGGAGTGGGGGTCCTGAACGACAGTCCAGATCAGGGTCCATTAGGGAGTGGGACTCTGAACGACAGTCTGGGTCAGAGTCCATTAGGGAGTGGGACCCTGAACGACAGTCCGGATCAGAGTCCATTAGGGAGTGGGGTCCCGAATGACAGTCCGGGTCAGAGTCCATTAGGGAGTGGGACTCTGAACGACAGTCTGGATCAGAGTCCATTAGGGAGTGGGACTCTGAACGACAGTCTGGATCAGAGTCCATTAGGGAGTGGGACCCTGAACGACAGTCCGGATCAGAGTCCATTAGGGAGTGGGGACCCTGAACGACAGTCCGGATCAGAGTCCATTAGGGAGTGGGGACCCTGAACGACAGTCCGGATCAGAGTCCATTAGGGAGTGGGGACCCTGAACGACAGTCTGGATCAGAATCCATTAGAGAGTGGGACCCTGAACGACAGTCCGAATCAGAGTCCATTAGGGAGTGGGGTCCTGAACGACAGTCCGGATCAGAGTCCATTAGGGAGTGGGACACTGAATGACAGTCCGGATCAGAGTCCATTATGGAGTGGGGGTCCTGAACGACAGTCCGGATCAGAGTCCATTAGGGAGTGGGGCCCTGAATGACAGTCCAGATCAGAGTCCATTATGGAGTGGGGGTCCTGAACGACAGTCCAGATCAGGGTCCATTAGGGAGTGGGACTCTGAACGACAGTCTGGGTCAGAGTCCATTAGGGAGTGGGACCCTGAACGACAGTCCGGATCAGAGTCCATTAGGGAGTGGGACTCTGAACGACAGTCCGGATCAGAATCCATTAGAGAGTGGGACCCTGAACGACAGTCCGGATCAGAATCCATTAGAGAGTGGGACCCTGAACGACAGTCCGGATCAGAGTCCATTAGGGAGTGGGACACTGAACGACAGTCCAGATCAGAGTCCATTATGGAGTGGGACACTGAACAACAGTCCGGATCAGAGTCCATTATGGAGTGGGGGTCCTGAACGACAGTCCGGATCAGAGTCCATTAGGGAGTGGGGTCCTGAACGACAGTCCGGATCAGAGTCCAGTAGGGAGTGGGACCCTGAACGACAGTCCGGATCAGAGTCCATTATGGAGTGGGGGTCCTGAACGACAGTCCGGATCAGAGTCCATTATGGAGTGGGGGTCCTGAACGACAGTCCGGATCAGAGTCCATTAGGGAGTGGGGTCCTGAACGACAGTCCGGATCAGAGTCCATTAGGGAGTGGGACACTGAACGACAGTCCGGATCAGAGTCCATTAGGGAGTGGGGTCCTGAACGACAGTCCGGATCAGAGTCCATTAGGGAGTGGGACACTGAACGACAGTCCGGATCAGAGTCCATTAGGGAGTGGGGTCCTGAACGACAGTCCGGATCAGAGTCCATTAGGGAGTGGGGTCCTGAACGACAGTCCAGATCAGAGTCCATTATGGAGTGGGGGTCCTGAATGACAGTCCAGATCAGAGTCCATTAGGGAGTGGGACTCTGAACGACAGTCTGGGTCAGAGTCCATTAGGGAGTGGGGTCCTGAACGACAGTCCAGATCAGAGTCCATTATGGAGTGGGGGTCCTGAATGACAGTCCAGATCAGAGTCCATTAGGGAGTGGGACACTGAACGACAGTCTGGGTCAGAGTCCATTAGGGAGTGGGGTCCTGAACGACAGTCCGGATCAGAGTCCAGTAGGGAGTGGGACCCTGAACGACAGTCTGGGTCAGAGTCCATTAGGGAGTGGGGTTCTGAACGACAGTCCGGGTCAGAGTCCATTAGGGAGTGGGACTCTGAACGACAGTCCGGGTCAGAGTCCATTAGGGAGTGGGACAGTGAACGACAGTCTGGGTCAGAGTCCATTAGGGAGTGGGACAGTGAACGACAGTCTGGGTCAGAGTCCATTAGGGAGTGGGACAGTGAACGACAGTCTGGGTCAGAGTCCATTAGAGAGTGGGGGTCCTGAACGACAGTCCGGATCAGAGTCCATTAGGGAGTGGGACCCTGAATGACAGTCTGGATCAGAGTCCATTAGGGAGTGGGGTCCTGAACGACAGTCTGGGTCAGAGTCCATTAGGGAGTGGGGTCCTGAACGACAGTCCGAATCAGAGTCCATTAGGGAGTGGGGCCCTGAATGACAGTCCAGATCAGAGTCCATTAGGGAATGGGGTCCTGAACGACAGTCCGGATCAGAGTCCATTAGGGAGTGGGACACTGAACGACAGTCTGGATCAGAGTCAATTATGGAGTGGGGGTCCTGAACGACAGTCCGGATCAGAGTCCATTAGGGAGTGGGGTCCTGAACGACAGTCCAGATCAGAGTCCATTATGGAGTGGGGGTCCTGAATGACAGTCCAGATCAGAGTCCATTAGGGAGTGGGACTCTGAACGACAGTCTGGGTCAGAGTCCATTAGGGAGTGGGACACTGAACGACAGTCTGGGTCAGAGTCCATTAGGGAGTGGGGTCCTGAACGACAGTCCGGATCAGTCCAGTAGGGAGTGGGACCCTGAACGACAGTCTGGGTCAGAGTCCATTAGGGAGTGGCGTCCTGAACGACAGTCCGGATCAGAGTCCATTAGGGGGTGGGACCCTGAACGACAGTCCGGATCAGAGTCCATTAGGGAGTGGGGTCCTGAACGACAGTCTGGATCAGAGTCCATTAGGGAGTGGGACTCTGAATGACAGTCTGGATCAGAGTGCATTAGGAAGTGGGACCCTGAACAACAGTCCGGATCAGAGTCCATTAGGGAGTGGGGACCCTGAACGACAGTCTGGGTCAGAGTCCATTAGGGAGTGGGACACTGAATGACAGTCCGGATCAGAGTCCATTAGGGAGTGGGACCCTGAACGACAGTCCGGATCAGAGTCCATTAGGGAGTGGGGACCCTGAACGACAGTCTGGGTCAGAGTCCATTAGGGAGTGGGGTCCTGAACGACAGTCCGGATCAGAGTCCATTAGAGAGTGGGACCCTGAACGACAGTCCGAATCAGAGTCCATTAGGGAGTGGGACACTGAACGACAGTCCGGATCAGAGTCCATTATGGAGTGGGACACTGAACGACAGTCCGGATCAGAGTCCATTATGGAGTGGGGGTCCTGAACGACAGTCCGGATCAGAGTCCATTAGGGAGTGGGGTCCTGAACGACAGTCCGGATCAGAGTCCATTAGGGAGTGGGACACTGAACGACAGTCCGGATCAGAGTCCATTATGGAGTGGGGGTCCTGAACGACAGTCCGGATCAGAGTCCATTAGGGAGTGGGGCCCTGAACGACAGTCCAGATCAGAGTCCATTATGGAGTGGGGTCCTGAACGACAGTCCGGATCAGAGTCCATTAGGGAGTGGGGTCCTGAACGACAGTCCGGATCAGAGTCCATTAGGGAGTGGGACACTGAACGACAGTCCGGATCAGAGTCCATTATGGAGTGGGGGTCCTGAACGACAGTCCGGATCAGAGTCCATTAGGGAGTGGGGTCCTGAACGACAGTCCAGATCAGAGTCCATTATGGAGTGGGGGTCCTGAACGACAGTCCAGATCAGGGTCCATTAGGGAGTGGGACTCTGAACGACAGTCTGGGTCAGAGTCCATTAGGGAGTGGGACCCTGAACGACAGTCCGGATCAGAGTCCATTAGGGAGTGGGGTCCCGAATGACAGTCCGGGTCAGAGTCCATTAGGGAGTGGGACTCTGAACGACAGTCTGGATCAGAGTCCATTAGGGAGTGGGACTCTGAACGACAGTCTGGATCAGAGTCCATTAGGGAGTGGGACCCTGAACGACAGTCCGGATCAGAGTCCATTAGGGAGTGGGGACCCTGAACGACAGTCCGGATCAGAGTCCATTAGGGAGTGGGGACCCTGAACGACAGTCCGGATCAGAGTCCATTAGGGAGTGGGGACCCTGAACGACAGTCTGGATCAGAATCCATTAGAGAGTGGGACCCTGAACGACAGTCCGAATCAGAGTCCATTAGGGAGTGGGGTCCTGAACGACAGTCCGGATCAGAGTCCATTAGGGAGTGGGACACTGAATGACAGTCCGGATCAGAGTCCATTATGGAGTGGGACACTGAACGACAGTCCGGATCAGAGTCCATTATGGAGTGGGGGTCCTGAACGACAGTCCGGATCAGAGTCCATTAGGGAGTGGGGTCCTGAACGACAGTCCGGATCAGAGTCCATTAGGGAGTGGGACACTGAACGACAGTCCGGATCAGAGTCCATTATGGAGTGGGGGTCCTGAACGACAGTCCGGATCAGAGTCCATTAGGGAGTGGGGCCCTGAACGACAGTCCAGATCAGAGTCCATTATGGAGTGGGGTCCTGAACGACAGTCCGGATCAGAGTCCATTAGGGAGTGGGGTCCTGAACGACAGTCCGGATCAGAGTCCATTAGGGAGTGGGACACTGAACGACAGTCCGGATCAGAGTCCATTATGGAGTGGGGGTCCTGAACGACAGTCCGGATCAGAGTCCATTAGGGAGTGGGGTCCTGAACGACAGTCCAGATCAGAGTCCATTATGGAGTGGGGGTCCTGAACGACAGTCCAGATCAGGGTCCATTAGGGAGTGGGACTCTGAACGACAGTCTGGGTCAGAGTCCATTAGGGAGTGGGACCCTGAACGACAGTCCGGATCAGAGTCCATTAGGGAGTGGGGTCCCGAATGACAGTCCGGGTCAGAGTCCATTAGGGAGTGGGACTCTGAACGACAGTCTGGATCAGAGTCCATTAGGGAGTGGGACTCTGAACGACAGTCTGGATCAGAGTCCATTAGGGAGTGGGACCCTGAACGACAGTCCGGATCAGAGTCCATTAGGGAGTGGGGACCCTGAACGACAGTCCGGATCAGAGTCCATTAGGGAGTGGGGACCCTGAACGACAGTCCGGATCAGAGTCCATTAGGGAGTGGGGACCCTGAACGACAGTCTGGATCAGAATCCATTAGAGAGTGGGACCCTGAACGACAGTCCGAATCAGAGTCCATTAGGGAGTGGGGTCCTGAACGACAGTCCGGATCAGAGTCCATTAGGGAGTGGGACACTGAATGACAGTCCGGATCAGAGTCCATTATGGAGTGGGGGTCCTGAACGACAGTCCGGATCAGAGTCCATTAGGGAGTGGGGCCCTGAATGACAGTCCAGATCAGAGTCCATTATGGAGTGGGGGTCCTGAACGACAGTCCAGATCAGGGTCCATTAGGGAGTGGGACTCTGAACGACAGTCTGGGTCAGAGTCCATTAGGGAGTGGGACCCTGAACGACAGTCCGGATCAGAGTCCATTAGGGAGTGGGACTCTGAACGACAGTCCGGATCAGAATCCATTAGAGAGTGGGACCCTGAACGACAGTCCGGATCAGAATCCATTAGAGAGTGGGACCCTGAACGACAGTCCGGATCAGAGTCCATTAGGGAGTGGGACACTGAACGACAGTCCAGATCAGAGTCCATTATGGAGTGGGACACTGAACAACAGTCCGGATCAGAGTCCATTATGGAGTGGGGGTCCTGAACGACAGTCCGGATCAGAGTCCATTAGGGAGTGGGGTCCTGAACGACAGTCCGGATCAGAGTCCAGTAGGGAGTGGGACCCTGAACGACAGTCCGGATCAGAGTCCATTATGGAGTGGGGGTCCTGAACGACAGTCCGGATCAGAGTCCATTATGGAGTGGGGGTCCTGAACGACAGTCCGGATCAGAGTCCATTAGGGAGTGGGGTCCTGAACGACAGTCCGGATCAGAGTCCATTAGGGAGTGGGACACTGAACGACAGTCCGGATCAGAGTCCATTAGGGAGTGGGGTCCTGAACGACAGTCCGGATCAGAGTCCATTAGGGAGTGGGACACTGAACGACAGTCCGGATCAGAGTCCATTAGGGAGTGGGGTCCTGAACGACAGTCCGGATCAGAGTCCATTAGGGAGTGGGGTCCTGAACGACAGTCCAGATCAGAGTCCATTATGGAGTGGGGGTCCTGAATGACAGTCCAGATCAGAGTCCATTAGGGAGTGGGACTCTGAACGACAGTCTGGGTCAGAGTCCATTAGGGAGTGGGGTCCTGAACGACAGTCCAGATCAGAGTCCATTATGGAGTGGGGGTCCTGAATGACAGTCCAGATCAGAGTCCATTAGGGAGTGGGACACTGAACGACAGTCTGGGTCAGAGTCCATTAGGGAGTGGGGTCCTGAACGACAGTCCGGATCAGAGTCCAGTAGGGAGTGGGACCCTGAACGACAGTCTGGGTCAGAGTCCATTAGGGAGTGGGGTTCTGAACGACAGTCCGGGTCAGAGTCCATTAGGGAGTGGGACTCTGAACGACAGTCCGGGTCAGAGTCCATTAGGGAGTGGGACAGTGAACGACAGTCTGGGTCAGAGTCCATTAGGGAGTGGGACAGTGAACGACAGTCTGGGTCAGAGTCCATTAGGGAGTGGGACAGTGAACGACAGTCTGGGTCAGAGTCCATTAGAGAGTGGGGGTCCTGAACGACAGTCCGGATCAGAGTCCATTAGGGAGTGGGACTCTGAACGACAGTCTGGGTCAGAGTCCATTAGGGAGTGGGACCCTGAACGACAGTCTTGGTCAGAGTCCATTAGAGAGTGGGGGTCCTGAACGACAGTCCGGATCAGAGTCCATTAGGGAGTGGGGTCCTGAACGACAGTCTGGATCAGAGTCCATTAGGGAGTGGGACACTGAAGGACAGTCTGGACTGGAGAAAGGGAGCAGTGGTGGCATAGCAGTAGTCTTGCTGTTTTCCAAGCAGCTGGTGTGGGTTCAATTCTGGGCCATCAGACTTTGTTCAATTTTGGGGTGTCACGGTTGTGTAGCGGTTAGTGCGACCCTATTACAGCTCTGGGCTTCAAGGTACGGAATCCAGTTCCAGCGTGCTCTGTACGGAAGGCTGTACATTCCTTCTTGTGAAATGCGTGGGTTTCCTCCTGGTGCTCTGGTTTCCTTCCAGCGTCCACAGACCTACGGGTTGGTAGGTTAATTGGTCATTGTAAATTGAGCTGTGATTAGGCGAGGGTTAAATCGGGGTTGCAGGGTGGCAGGAGTCGGAAAGCCTGGTCCATGCAGTATCCCATTAAATAAATGAATAAGAACATGGAGAGTTTCCCCTTTTCCCTGTCTGATTTGGAAGTGTTGAGCTCGGTTATTGCCCTGGACATGAATCAGCTACCTCAGCACAGCGACACTGCAAAACAATTGGTAGTAACGGCTCAGAATATCTGGTCCTGTCATTCAATGAGATCACTACTGAGCTGTGGTGTAATGCATTCACAGAGCGGTTGAGGGATTTCCTGGTGGCCAAACAGTTTAATTCCTGTCCCCATTCCCATTCCAACATGTTGGTCCGTTTCCTCCTCTACAGCAACGATGAGGCTACTCTGAGGCTGGAGGAGCATCACCTCATATCCCAACTAGGTAGCTTCCAACCTGATCGCACGAACATCGATTTCTTCAACTAGCATTAATTTTCCCCTCCCCCTTCCCTCTTTATCAATTCCCTACTCGGATCTCTTAACTAGTCTCCTCACCTACCTCTCACCTCCCTCCCTGGTGCCCCCTCCTTCTTCCCTTTCACCCATGGTCCACTATCCTCTCCATCAGATTCTCTCTCCTCCAGCCCTTTACTTTTCCCATCTTTACCTCCCAGCTTCTCACTTCACGCCTCCTCCCCCACCCACCTGTCTTCACCTATCACCTTTCCCTCCTCGCAACTTTCCAGTCCTGATGAAGGGTCTTGGACCGAAACATTGACTGTTTATTCATTTCCATAAAATATGTCTGACCTGCTAAGTTCTTCCAGCATTTTTTTTTGTGTTTTGTTCTGGATTTCCAGCATCTGCAAAATCTCTTGTGTTAGTGACTCTGCACTTGTATGAGTGTCAGTGGGACACACTTCTCATTCACATAGCCTCATTGGAGGCTTCAGCACAAAAGGAAAGTGCCGATGGAGATAATAAGATAAAGAAGAGACAAAGATTAGCTTCATTTGTCACATGTGCATTGAAGTATTAAAGCATACAGTGAAATGTGTCGTTTGCATCAAATCATTCAGCAATGATGTGCTGGGGACAGCCTGTAAGTGTTGTCATACTTCCAGTATCAGCACAGTAGGCCGACAACCCACTAACCCTAACTCGTACATCTTTGGAATGTGGGAGGAAACCAGAGCACCCGGAGGAAACCCAAACGGTCACAAGGAGAACATACAAACTCCTTACAGACGGCGACAGGAATCCAATCCCGACCTTACAGCTGGATCTGTAAAGCGTTTCATGAACCACTACAGGACACTATCAGAAATGCCACTTTACACCCATATTACACCCTGGCCATATCTGTCCTCAGGCGAACGCGAAGAAATTCAACTCTATTGTATTAGCAGAAAGCATACATCCGAACGTGACAGTGATTATAGAACATAGAACTGTACAGCACAGTACAAGGTCTTCACCCCACGACGTTCTGCTGACCCTTTAACCTCATCTCAGATCAATCTAACACTCTAATAAAGATAACAGTAGCTATAAATAGTTAAACATCCTGACGCCCTAAAAGGAGCACTGGCAATGGGAGGCTTTCTTTAGGGTCAAAGGGTCATAGAGCACTAGAGCACTGAAACAAACTCTTCAGCCCGTCCAGCCTCCGCCGAAATGTTGTTCTGCCTAGTCCCATCAACGTGGACCTGGGCCATAGACCCCCACACCCCTCCCACCCATGTACCTATCCAAACGTATCTTAAATATTGAAATTGAATCCACAACTTCTGCTGACAGCTCATTTCACGATCTCACCACCCTCAGAGTGAAGAAGCTCCCACTCAAATTCCCTTTCACCATTTTACCTTTCACCCTTATCCTAGGACCTTAACTTCTAGCCTTACCCAGCCTGAGCGGAAAAAGCCTGCTTGCATTTACCCTATCTGTACCCCTGATAAATTGTACACCTCTATGAAATACCCCGTCACTCTCCTATGCTCCAGGGAATGATGTCCTAACCTACTCAACCTTTCCCTATAACTCAGGTCCTCAAGTTCCAGCAACATGCTTGTAATTTTTTTCCTGCACTCTTTCAAGCTTAGTGAAAGTAGGTGACCAAGACTGGACTCAATACTCCAAGTTAGGCCTCACCAACATTATTTACAACTTCAACGTAACACACCAACACCTTTACTCAACACATTGATTTACGAAAGCCAATGTGCCAAAAGTTTTCTTTACAACCCTTTCACCCAGTGACAATACTTTTCAAGGAATTATGGATCTGTGTGCTCAGATTCCTTTGTTCTACTGCACTCCTCAGTGACCGACCGACCGTTCACCGTATTAGTCCTACCCTGGCTGGTCCTACCGAAGTGCAACACCTTGAAGTTGCCTCCATTAAATTCCATCTGCTGTTTCTCAGCCCATTTTTTCCAGCTGGACCGATTCCATGGCAAGCTTTGATAGTTCTCCCTGCTGCCCACCACGTGGCCAATCTTGGTCTCATTTGCAAATTTGTTGATCTCGTTAACCATGTGATCATCCCGATGAATCATGATGTGTGGACTTCTACAGAATGAATCTTACATCCATTTGTTGACCATAACTTACTTTTTTATCTGCGGTTGTGTTCGTTGACAATCGTGTCAGACCTTCCGCTCCCAGTTCCCCACGGAATGCCTTTGCTTTGTCTAAAATCAGAAAGAGTCACAATTAGAGAGGCAGCTCAAACCCAGAGGCAGGGTAAGAACCGGAGTCAGAATATCAGTGTGTGATTAATACTCAGCGCAATCGATTAGAGGGTATGAGTTATAACTAAAGTTTGGGCAAATGTGGGCTGTTCTTCTTGGATTGTTGAGGCTGAGGGGGAGAGCTGATAGAGGGTTATAAGTAATATTAGAATCAGAATCAGGTTGGATATCACAGGCACATGTCATGAAATTTGTTGTTCAGCAGCAGGACATTGCAATACATAATAATAAAAATCTGTAAATTACAATAAGAAATATATTTTTAAAAAATTAATTTATTCTTTAATGCAAAAAGTAATGCAAAAAGAGAGCGAAAAATAATGAGGTAGTATAACTGGGTTCATTGTCCATTCAGAAATATTTTGGCGGAGGGGAAGAAGCTGTTCCTGAAACACTGAGTGTGTGTCTTCAGGGTCCTGTACCACCTCCTTCATAGTAACAATGTGAGGAATAGATACATGGAAACTTTTTCCCAGATATTCTAGGGGCATGCATTGACATTGTGGTTAGCTGGTACTCTAAGGCATTGTGCTAACCACTACGCTACAGTGGGGTGGTACATTAGCGCAACACTTTGTGGTACCAGTGATCCGGGTTCAATTCCCACTGCTGCCAGTAAGGAGCTTGTACGTTCTCCCCGTGACCACGTGGGTTTCCTTCGGGTGCTCCGGTTTCCTCCCACATTCCAAAGTCGTGCCGGTTGGTAGGTTGTAAATTGTCCTGTGATTAGGCTGGGGTTAAATCTGGGGATTGCTGTGTGGCTCGGCTCGAAGGACCAGAAGGGCCGATTCCATGCTGTATTTCAATCAATCAATCAACATATTTTTAAAAATTAAATTAAATAAGCCGTGCGGAAAAAAGTGAGGCAGTGTACTTTGGTTCATTGTCCATTCAGAAATCTGATGGCTGAGGGGAAGAAGCCAGTCTAAAACATTGAGTGTGTGTCTTTAGGTTCCTGAACCTCCTCCCTGATGGCAGCGGTGAGAGCAATAGATGGGATAGACAGTTGGAATCTTTCTCCCAGAAATACGAGAGGGCAAGCATTAACCGTGGGAGGGGTAAGTTTAAAGGAGATGTGCAGGGCGAGTTATCTTACACAGGGAATGGAAGGTGCGTGGAATAGGCCGCCAGGGATAGTGGTAGAAGCAGATACAATAGTGGTGAGGTAAATGCACATAGACATGTGAATATTCATGGCCTAGAGGGACATGTGGGTGGTGGGGTGGAGATGCATCTCTACCAAAGGAGGTGTAAGGTGCTCCTTCCCTCCGCTAGCCCGCAGGTCACCCTTGGGCAAAGTATAGCACCAGCTTAGCCCCCCCCCACCCCAGTCAGGGTCATAGGAACCCATGGGAGCAAACAGTGCAAAGTCGTATGAGCAACTGGTGCGTATCATAAGTCCTGGTTATGCAACCACTGACACCAGGCAGATCATCTCTGAAGAGTATGGATGATGGCTGAGTCACCATCTTGTAAAGACATTGCCCAGAAGAAGGTAATGACAAATGACCTCTGTAGAAGAATTTGCCAAGAACACTAAGAGTCATGGAAAGACCATGATCGCTCACATCATATGACACATAATGATGATGATGAGGGCATACGGATCATGTACAGACAGAAGAGGTTTAGGTCAGCATCATGACTAGCACAGACTTTGTGGGCCGAAGAGCCAGTTACACTGTTCTGTGTTAAGGGAGTAGGCCTTGAAGTAACAAAGCACTTAGGGGGAACATAATCAAAGAAAGATATGTTAGCAACACACACAAAATCACTGGAGGAACTCAGCAGGTCAGGCAGCACCTACAGAAGGGAATAAACAGTCGACATTTCAGGCTGAGACCCTTCCCCAGGACTGGAAAGCAAGATTCAGATTGAGGTTCACTTACTTACTACACATACATTTAAATGTACAGTAAAATATGTCATTTATGTTAGAATCAGAATCAGGTTTATCATTAGCAGATGTCATGAAATTTGTTGTTTTGTGTGAAATATATATAAATAAGCCATGCAAAAAGAGAGCAGAATAGTGAGGCAGTGTTCACGAATTCACGGACTGTTCATAAATCCGATGGCAGAGGGGAAGAAGTTGTTCTCAAAATGTTGAGTGTGTGTCTTCAGGCTCCTGTACCTCCTCTCTGATGGCAGTAATAAGAATGGGGCATATCCTGGGTGATGGGGGTTCTTAATGATGGATGCTGCTTTTTTGAGGCATCACCTTTCGAAGATTTTCTTGATGGTGAGGAGGCTAGTGCCTATAATGGGGCTGACTGAGTTTACAACTTTCTGCAGCTTTTTCTGATCCTGTACAGTGGCCTCTCCATACCGGACGGTGATGGAACCAGTTAGAATGCTCTCCATGGTACGTCTGTAGAAACTTACTGGAGTCTTTGGCCTCATACCAAATCTCTTCAAACTCCTAGTGAAGTATAGCCACTGGCGCCCCTTCTCCATAATGGCATCAATTATGTTGGGCACAGGATAGATCTTAATCACCAACACAACCTGAGGATGAGCTAAGGACAGCCTGAAGGTGTTACCACACATCCAGCACCAACGTGGCATGCCCACTAAAGAATGGAGGAGAACCCAGAGTAAAAGGGTTAGGGGTTGCAGTGTGTTTTGTAGTTTTATATTGATTTTCCACAAGGGTGAGAGTGGGCAATGGGGACGGAAGTGTAGAAATACCAGGGTTAACTGGTTACCTTCACTGACAGTTGATCTCTTGGTTGAGATGGGTGAGTTTGAAGCATCCCTCGCAGGCGGGGGAACGGAACATTCTCCAGCACTAAGTGTGGGGGTCGTTCTCAGACCTGATAGGCAGCTCGAAGGCCTGGAGTTCGTACAGCTCTGCAGTAGAAACGGCACATGGTTACAGCAAGCCAAAGTAAAAGTAAATTTATTATCAAAGTATGTCTGTGTTACCATATATGACCTTGAGATTAATTTTCTTGCAGGCATTTCCAATAAACTAAAGCGGTGCAATAGAATTTTTGAAAAACTATAAATAAACAAGACGGACAAACAACCAATGTGCAAAAGAGTACAAATTGTGCAATTAGTAAATAAAACCAATATATAAATAAGTCAATCATACTGAGAACATGAGTTGTAGAGTCCTTGAAAGTGAGTCTGTAGGCTGTGAAATCAGTTTAGAGTTGAGGTGAACGGAATTATCCATGCCAGTTCAAGAGCCTGATAGTGGAATGGTAAATACATTCCTGAACCTGGTGGTGTGGTACCTAAGGCTCTTGTACATCCTGCCTGGTGGCAGGAGATGGCTGCCTGATCTGCTGAGTTTCTCCAGCATTTTGTGTGTGTTGCTCAAAATTTCCAGCACCTGCAGACTCTCTTGTGTTTATACTTCCTTTCAATCATTTGATTCTTGAACCAACAGGCACAGCCCCAATCGCTACCTCATTCTAGTGAGGTATATCATTCCTATCTCACGCTATGACCACTTCTATCATTTTGCATACAATGGACATTGTTCTTTTCTATTCTAGTTGTAGTTTTCTTATAGAAATGTGTACAATTTGCTTAATTTATGCTTTTCTGGTGAATGCTTCTTTGATTCTGTGATGCTGCTACAAGTAAGTTTTTCATCGCACCTGTGCATACATGTATTTGTACTTTTGACAATAAACTTGACTTTGATTTTGAATAAAGACCAACATTCCAGTTGTTTTGAATGTTAACTTTTTCTGCAAGTGCATGGATAAAGGCAAGAGAGATAAACTTCTTGATAAACTTGGGAAGATGGCTCTTGTAAAATCTGAAGTGACAAGTTTGGGTGTTATCCTTGATTCAGATTTGAATTTTAAATAGCCATAAAGAAAGTGACTACAGCAGCATTTCTACACTTAGGAAATATTGCAAAGTTATTTCTGTTTCTGTCATGTAATGATGCTGAACAATTCACACCAATGCACTTTTTACTGGCTGTCCAAAGCAATCTATTGACAAACTTTCAACTCATTTAGAACATTGCTGCTAGACTTTATGACCATAAGAAAGAGGAACAGAATTAGGCTAGTCGGCCCATCAAGTCTGCTCTGCTATTCAATTATGGCTGATTTATTACCCCTCTCAACCCCATTCTCCTGCCTTCTCTCCATAACCTTTGATGCTCTGACTAACCAAGAACCTATCAACCTCCGCTTTGAATATGCCCAATGGCGTGGCCTCCACAGCCACCTGTGGCAATGACTTGCACAGATTCACCACCCTCTGGCTAAAGCAATTCCTCCTTGTCTCTGTTCTAAATGGATGACCCTCCATTCTGAGGCTGTGCTCTCTGGTCCTAGAGTTCCATTATAGGAAACATCCTCTCTACATTTAGTCTGTCTAGGCCTTTCCATATTCAATAGATTTCAATGAGATTCCCCCCTCATCCTTCTAAATTCCAATGAATAAAGGGCCAAAGTCATCAAATGTTCCACATACCTTAACCCTTTCATTCCCAGAATCATTCTCGTGAACCTCCTCTGGATCCCCTCCAATGCCAGCATATCTTTTCTTAGATAATGGGCCCAAAACTGCTCACAATGCACCGTGAGGTCTGACCAATGACTTTAAAAGCCTCAGCATTGCTTTTATATTCTAGTCCTCTCAAAATGAATGCTAACATTGCGCTTGCCTTCTTCCCCACCGACTTAACCTGCAAGTTAATCCTTGGGGAATCCAGCACAAGGACTTCTAAGTCCCTTTACAACTCTGATTTTTGAATTTTCTCCTGTTTAGAAAATAGCGTTTACTCCTTCTACTAACCAGCATGACCGTACACTTCCCTACACTATATTCCATCTTCCTCTTCTTTGCACATTCTCCCAATCTGTCCAAGTCGTCCTGCAGACCTCATGCTTCTTCAACACTACCTGTCCCTCCATCTGTCTTTGTATCATCTGCATACTCGGCCAGAACGCTATCAATTCCATCACACAACTTGTTGACAATAAGGTGAAAAGCAGCCCTCCTAACACAGACCCCAGTGGAACAACTCTAGCCTCTGGCAGCCAATCAGAAAAGGCCCCCTTTATTCCGATTCCTTCCAGTCAACCAACCTTCTATCCATGCTAGTACCTTTCCTGTGTTACCATGAGCTCTTATCTTGTTAAACAGGCCTTTTGAAAGTCCAAGTAAAGAACATCCACTGTCTCTCCTTTGTCTATCCTGTCTGTTATTTCCTTAAAAAATTCCAACAGATTTGTCAAGCAAGGTTTCCCCTTAAGGAAACCATGCTTACTATGGCCTACTTTATCATGTGCCTCCAAGTACCCCAAAACCTCATCCTTAGTAATGGACACCAGCATCTTTCCAATCACTGAAGTCGGGTTACTGGCCTTAATTTCCTTTCTTCTGCCTCTCTCTCTTCTAAAAGAGAGGAGTAACATTCGCAATTTTCCAGTCCACTGGAACCATTCCAGAATATTGTGATTCTTATAAGATCATTACTAATGCCTCCACAATCTCTTTAGCTACCTCATTCAGAACCCTGGGGTGCAGTCCATCTGGTCCAGATAACTTATTTACGCTCAGACATTTCAGTTTCCCAAGCATGTTTCCCTTAATAATAGCAATTGCACTCACATCTGCCGCCTGACACTTTCGAATCTCTGGCATACTGCTAGTGTCTTCCACAGCGAAGACAGACAGAAAATACCTGTTAAATTTGTCCCCATTACTATCTCTCCAGCGTCACTTTCCAATATCCACTCTTGCCTCTCTTTTACTCTTTAAATATCTGATAAAAATTTGGTATTCTCTTTGATATTATTGGCTAGCTTACCTTAATATTTCATCTTTACTCTCCTTATACTTTTTTAGTTGCCTTCTGTTGGTTTTAAAAGCTTCCCAATCCTCTAACTTCCCACTTATTTTTGCTATACCGTATTAAATGTGCTCTTTTGCTTTTATTCTGTCTTTGACTTCCTTTGTCACTCACAGTTATCTTGCCCTCCTTTTAGAATACTTCTTCATCTTTGGGACGTATCTATCCTGTGCCTTCCAAATGGCTCCCAGAAACTTCAGCCATTGCTGCTCTGCTATCAACCCTGCTTGTGTCCCCTTCCTATTAACCTTGGCTAGCTCCTATCCCATGCCTCTGTGATTCACTCTACTGTACTTGATACGTCTGACTTTATCTTCTCCCTCTCAAACTGCAGAGTGAATTCTATATATTATGATCACTGTCTCCCAAGGGTTCCTTTACCTTAAGCTCCCTAATCAAATATGGTTCATTACATAACACTCAAACAAGAATTGCCTTTCCCCTAGGGAGCCTAGCCGTAAGCTGCTCCAAAAAACCATCTTGTAGGCATTCTACAATTTCCTTTTCTTGGTATCCAGCACCAACTGGATTCTCCCAACCTACCTGCAATTTGAAATCCCCCATGACAATCATAACATTGCCCTTTTTACATGTCTTTCCTATCTCCCATTGTAATTTGTAACCCACATCCTGGCCTGTATATAACTCTCGTCAGGGTCTTTATACCCTTGTAGCTCTTAACTCTATCGACAAGGACTCTACATCTTCCAATCCTATGTGACCTCTTTCTAAGGATTTGATTTCATTTTTTACCAACAAAGCCTCCCTACTCCTTTTGTGTACCTGTCTGTTCTTTCAATACAGTGTATATTCTTGGATGTTAATCTCCCAACCATGATCTTCTTTCAGCCACGACTCAGTGATGTCCACAACATCATACCTTCTAATCTCTAACTGCACTACAAGATTATCTCCCTTATTCTGTATACTGTGTGCATTCAAATGTACCACCTTCAGTCCTGTATTCATCACCCTTTTTGATTTTGCCCCCATGTTATCTCACTGACTGTAATTTCCTACCATCTGCCTGTCCTCCCTCGCAGTCTCACTACACACTGCATTGACTTGTCTGCCAACTGTACCATCCTCACCACTCTGCTTTCCTCCCTCTGCCAACTTACTGTAATCCCTCTTCAGCAGCTCTAGCAAACCTATCCCAAGTATATTTATCCCCCTGGGGTTCAGGTGTAGCTCCTCCTTTCCTTACAGGTCATACCTTCTCCAGAAAAGATCCCAATGGTCCAGAAATCAGAAACCCTGCCCCCTGCACCACTTCCTCAGCCACTCATTCATCTGTACTATTATCCCATTCCTGCTCTGACTAGCAAGTGGTTTTGGGAGTAATCCAGAGATTACTATTTTGGAGGTCCTATCCTTCAGCCTCTTCCATAACACCCTATACTCACTGCACCCATGTCATTGGTGCCAATGTACACCACAACGTCTGGCTGCTCACCCTCCCTCTTGAGAACCTTCTGCAGCCACTGTGAGACATCCTGGACCCTAGCACCTGGGAGGCAGCACACCATCTTGGCATCTCTTTCACGACCACAGATTTCCTGTCCATCCCACAAACTACTGAGTATCCTATCATCGCTCTACCTGACTTACCCTGTCCTGCTGAACTGGCCACAGTGCCACTGGGTTGGTTGCTGCTGCTGTGCCCTGATTGGTCATCCCCCTCCCCTTCAAAGGGGTATACTTGTTGCTGAGGGGAGTGGACACAGAGGAACCCGCACTGACTGCTGACTCCCTTACTTCTCCTGGTGGTCACCCGTCTACTATCTGAAGCCTGCACTCTGGGTGCGACCATCCCAGTAAAAGATCCCTCTATGAAGTTTTCAGCCTCCTGGAGTGCATCCAGCTCCAGTTCCATTTCCTTGATGCTGCCAGTCAGGAGCTGAAGTTGGATGCACTTCCTGCAGATGTAGTCATCAGGGAGACTTGTAGGCACCCTGAAATCCCACATCTTACAGGAGGAGCGTTCCACTATCTGAACTACCACACTGCTTACACTTGCTATGACTCCAGCTTCTCAAACACAAGTTCTGGTCAGTGCCTGTTCTCACCAAAGTCTGACCACTCTAACACTTGTGGCTAAAACCAGGATGAGGGAACATATCACTCCCATCCTAGCTACTCTGCATTGGCTTCTTGTATCTTTTGGAATTGATTGTAAACTTTTTTTCACTTGTTTTTAAAGCTGTTAAAGATCTGGGACTGGAGTATATCACAGATTTGATTTTATTTTATAATCCTGCTCGAGTTCTCAGGTCTTCCACCGGTCTCTTAAATTTAAACTAACCAAAAGATAATTGGCAGGTCAGCTTTTTTGAACCACACTCCTAATCTGTGGAATTCAATACCTAAAACTATAAGGGATACAGACTCAGCTGGCAATTTTAAACAATAGTTCAAAACTTATTTATTTAACCTTGATTTTAACCAATGTCTTTTTGCCTTTTATTTCCATGTTTATTTTTATTTTTGATTTTTATTTTATTTTCATGTTTGCACTTTTACCCCAATGTAAAGCACCTTGTACTACATCATTTGTATGAAAAGTGCTCTACAAATAAGTTATTGTTATTATTTAAGTACAAACATTTGTAGATTCAGATTAATTAGGACATATTGGGACCATTATGGCCCAATTAAATGGCTACCCCAATTAGCCAAAGTTTCATGGAAATAGTTAAAAATGTATAAAAAGTTTAACAGTTGTGCAAGTGCAATGGACCGATGACAGTTAGAAACTATTTGGCAACAGTTTCCTGTCCCAATTAAGCAGCATAGTGTCCCAAATAAATGAAGGGACTCCTGGCAATTTTCTCAATTAGATTTTGATTTTAAGAGTTGACCCAATAAGTGGCTGCCCAATTAACTGATGGCTCAATTAACCGGAATCCACTGTATTATAAATGCAAACACGAAAAAATCTACAGATGCTGGAAATTCAAGCGACACACACAAAGGGTCTCGGCCCGACTTTACTTCTTCCTATAGATGCTGCCTGGCCTGCTGTGTTCCACCAGCATTTTGTGTGTGTTGCTCCTCTGTATTATCATCACTCTGATCTTCGGAATGCCAACATTTAACAGTCTCCTGCCATTCACTGTTACTACACTTCCTGGTTAAGGAAGCATGATCCACCCGACGGTATTTACAAACCGGCTATACCCACCTTGAAAGATAATGCTTTCTTTTTCTCTCTCATTCTCTTAACGGCACTTCTCACCTGTTGAAGGGCAGAATCCACAGAACGTTGTTAGTGAAGTGACCTGATCAGAGTCTCTGCCTCTGTTATCAGAGCCGCAATTCTTACCTAGCACGCTTGAACCAAGTGGGAACCTGCTGCCTATTCTGCCGGAGTGGGGGTGGGAGAAGGAAATCAGATATCAAACTCAGAGAATTATACTACACAGAAACAGGCCCTTTGGCCCAACTGGTCTGTACTGACCCAACTAATCAGGTCCCATTTAGACCATAAGACATAGGAGCAGGATTGGGCCATTCAGCCCATCGAGTCTGCTCTGCTATTCAGTCATGGCTGATTTATTTTCCCTCTCACCCCCCATTCTTCAGCCTTCTCCCTATAAACTTTGATATCCCTACTAATCAAGAGCCTATCAAACTCCAGTTTAAATATACCCAATGGCTAAGCCTTCAAAGCCGTCTGTGGCAATGAATTCCACAGATTCATCACCCTCTGACTAAAGGAATTCCTCCTCATCTCTGTTCTAAATGGATGTCCCTCTACTCTGAATCTGCAATCTCTGGTTCCAGGAAACATCCCGTTATAGGAAACATCCTCTCCACATCCACTCTATCAAGACCTTTCAATATTTGTTAAGTTTTGATGCGATTCCCCATCATTCTTCTAA
Organism: Hemitrygon akajei; assembly: GCF_048418815.1. Lineage (NCBI taxonomy): Eukaryota > Metazoa > Chordata > Chondrichthyes > Myliobatiformes > Dasyatidae > Hemitrygon > Hemitrygon akajei. The sequence continues at coordinate 170,180,688 of NC_133130.1, read as the reverse complement.
ACTCCAGTGAGTACAATCCAGAGCAATCAAATGGTCTTCAACATTCACCCTTTCATTCCTGGAATCATTCTTGTGATCCTCATCTGGACCATCTCCAATGTCAGCCAGTTCTTTCCTACATATGGGACCTAAAATATGGAACTCACGATATTCCAAGGGTGGCCTTATAAAGTCACAGTATCACATTTTTAACTTACCTGTCATTGACACACATAGCTAAACTTTTCCTTTTGATGTATCCGATTGTCTATTAAGGATGTGCACTAACAGTGAGCCTATTCCACCAACGAATATCTAGGCAACCACATCACAGCATTTGAATTCAGTGTCTGAGACACACGAGGTTCATGTACGAATAGGTGCGTACCTTTTAAGGATTGCATTTGGGCACCTGAGTGGAAGGGTGGAGATACATCTCTATCAAAGGCACTCCTTCCCTCTGCTAGCCTGCTGGTCACCCTTGGGCAGGGTGTTGCACCTGCTTAGCCCCCCCAGTCAGGGTGAAGGATGATCGAATGAGCAACTGGTGCAGATCACAAGTCCCGGTTATGTGGCCACTGACGCCGGGCAGACAATCTCTGAAGAGTATTGATAATGGCTGCGGGGGGGGGTCACCCTCTCTGTAAAGGCACTGCCCAAAAGAAGGCAATGACGAACCACTTTTGTAGAAAAATTTGCCAAGGATAATCATGGTCATAGATCTTAATCACCAACATCAACAACACGGCACATAATGATGATGATGATGATCAGAGCACCAACGGGGATTGTGGGGGATAAAGAGTTGGCCAGGAAGGAGTATCCCCATAGACTACCCTCACCCATATCTCCTCCATTTCCTGGACGTCTACGTTCCCACCACAATGCACAGGGATGGAGTTCCTCCTGCCCTTAGCTACCAACCCACGAGCCTCCACATTTAGCACATCATTCTCTGTAAATTCCGCCATCTTAAATGAGATCCCACCGCCAAACACGTTTACCTTCCCACTCCACTCTCAGCTTTCTGCAAAGTATCTCCATAGAGAATATCCTAAGCTTGCTGGAATGCTATTACAGCACCAGCGACCCAGGTTTAATTCCACTTCTGTCCGTAAGGAGTTTGCAGGCTTTCCCCACGGCCCTGTGGGTTTCCTTCAGGTGCTGCGGTTTCCTCCTGTATTCAAAAGATTGACAGGTCTAGTAGCTTCATTGGTCTTATGGGTGCAATTGTGTGACGTGGGCTCGGTGGGCCAGAAGGGCCTGTTACTGTGTCAAATCTCTAGATAAAATGAAAATACCCTGTGCATTAGCTCCTCAGCAGGTGAAGGAGCCAGCACATGGGGTTCCACAGTTACAGTACCATCTGTAGCACCGACTCTGTGAGGTCGGAGAGCAGAGGTCTGTGAGCCACACCGGTGGACTTCAACGAAGCAGGCTGCCATTTGAAAGGATTCCCATCATTCCTTGCTACAGTAAGTGGATAGCCTGACTGACTTCAATGTCACATCGTGGGATTTACAACCACAGGTTCCGCATCATTATGTGTGACCCAGAATGCCACATAGATTCCAATCGCATTCACACCCAGAAAGGGACAGGCGAGGGCTGAGATAGTCTCATCCATTGTAGACCTTGGAAGTGAAGACTGCTGTCCTTCCCCTGTCTGGTCCACACATGAGTCCAGACCCCCAGCCACGTGGCTGTCTGGAAGGGGTCAGCAGATCATGCATTGTATCACTCTGCCATAGCACTACCAACATTGAGGGCAATAGATGGGAGGGGAAGGGTGAGGTGTGACTGAGTGCCTGGCACTGACCTTGCCAGAGGCATGACTTCCCATGAGAGGACAGAGATCTAGCTAATTCCAAGTAATATAAAGATGGAAACCTCAAAAAAACAAGTCAAAGATTACAGAGAGAAGGCAGGAGAAAGGGGTTGAGAGGGTTGATAAGTCAGCCAAGGTGGAATGGTAGAGCAAACTTGATGGGTTGAATGGCCTAATTATGCTCCTACATCTTATGGTCTGATGTACTGAGGCTTTCCGAGTGTGTGGGATGTCCAGGTAGGGGTAGCACCTCTGGTAAGGGGCTTGTCATGTCCATTCTGGGGCAGCTCACTCACTTTTGGTCCCCACTGGACACACAGTTCTCACCTGTGGCTCCAAGTAGTAGCTTGCACCCTGGTACACCCCTTCGACAGGTGGGCTAAACCAGGTGAGGATAGCCATATGGGCTGATACCCCAGTGAGAGAGGGACATCCCTGTCCTAGCATGCCGATCCAGCTCTGGTGTGCACTGGGCAGTTGAGGTCAACACAACAGCCAGGAAGACGGTTCTGCAATGCTCTATGGAGGCCGAAGGGCATGATGAGGCACAGAAGATATCATGGTCGACCACTGCGACCAAGGAAGGCCCCAGTTGTGAAGACCACTCGTACCACTGGACCCGGATTTCCGAGGTCGACGGAGTGGAACTCCCCCAGTGCAACGGCTTTTATTTGTATTTATTTATTGAGATACAGCACAGAACAGGCCCTCTGGCCCTTCAAGCTTCACCACCCAGCAACCCTAATTCATGGCCTAATTACGGGACAATTTACAATCACCAATTAACCTTCAAACCTGTACGTCTCTGGGATGTGGGAGGAATCTGGAGCAGCCAGAGGAAACCCTCACAGTCATGGGGAGAATGTACAGACTCGTTACAGGCAGTGGTGGGTATTGAACCAGGGCCACCAGTACTGCAAAGCGCTGAGCTGACCACCACATCACCATGCTGTGCCAAAAACTCTCCGCACAGGTTTCCCGTTATCGTCGGATATGGCGGACAACCTGCGGTACCAAGGCTTTGAAACTGACAACTCCTCAGTGGAAATTATCTCCAGTCATTTCCTGTGAACTGCTCCTGAAGCTCAGAAATGGGACCTAACTTGTAAAGGAGATTCTGGGATGAATTTCTAGTTGGCATAGAACTTAAAAGCTTAAAAATGAAATTGTTTCACTCTTCCAGTAGTTTACATAATCCATCTTCTTACCAATACCACATGTGTGTTCAACTGACCACGTAGAAAAGATATCAACATAAAGATGTCTCATACCTCACTGTTGTACAGAGTATACACCAGGAATATGTAGAGACCCTATAATAGAACAAAAATAAACAGGTTTTTAAGCACACATTGGCCATATTTTGCCTTACAGACAACGCACTAAAGTACACTCAGTGGCCACTCTATTAGGTACAGGAGTGGAACCCGGTGTGGTTTTCTGCTGCTGGAGACCATCCACTTCAGAGTTCAACTTGACGTGTATTCAGAGATTCTCTTTTGCACACCACTGTTGTAACATGTGGTTATTTAAGTTACTGTCACCTTCCTGTCAGCTTGAACCAGTCTGGCCATTCTCCTCTGACCTCTCTCAAGACTTTTTCACCCACAGAACGGCCACTCACTGGATTTTTTTTGTTCTTGCGTCATTCTCTGTAAACTCCAGAGACTGTTGTGCATGAAAATCCCAGGAGATAAGTAATTTCTGAATACTCAAATCACCCCATCTGGCACCAACAATCATTCTGTGGTCAAAGTCATTTAGATCACATTTCTTTCCCATTCTGATGTTTGGTCTGAACAACAACTGAACCTCTTGATCATGTCTGCATGCTTTTATGCATTGAGCTGCTGCCACGTGATTGACTGATTAGATATTTGCATTAACAAATAAAATATACTTTATTAGATGTGTACCTAATAAAGTGTCCACTGAGTGTATAATCATATTGAAAGTATATTTAAAGTAGAAATTCAACTGTTTTGTGGGCAGAAGGGGAAACAGAGAATGGGCAAGACAGCCTACTTAAGGCACAGGATTTTACTGAACGGTGGGGTGAGGTTGGGGGACGAATACTGCCCTCTCTTGCTTTGAGTCTTTATGTCCTTATGTATCCTCATCAGACGTTCCCTTGCTTCACTCAGCTCCCCAGCCTGCCACAATTGCTAGTGACAGTCATAGAGTCACTGAAAAGTACAGCATGGAATCAGGCCCTTCAGCCTATCTAGTCCATGCTGAACCATTTAAAACACCTAGTCCCATCAAACTGCACCCAGACCGTAGTTCTCCATTCCCCTGCCATCCATGTACTGGCCAAAACATTGAAACTGAGCTCATATGCACCACTTGCACTGGCAGTTCGTTCCACACCGGCATGACTTTCTGAGTGAAGAAGTTTCCATAAGACCATAAGATATAGGAGCAGAATTAAGTCATTTAGTCCATCATTTCATCATGGCTGATCCAATTTTCCTCTCAGCCCTGATCTCCTGCCTTCTCCCCTATATCCTTCCATGCCCTGACCAACACGAATCTATCAACCTGTGCCTTAAATACACATAAAGACTTGGCCTCCACAGCTGCTTGCAGCAAGAATTCCACAGATTCACCACTCTCCGGCTAAAGAAATTCCTCCTCACCTCTGTTCTAGAAAGACGCCCCTCTATTCTGAGGCTGTGTCCTCTGGTCCTAGACTCTCCCATCACAGGAAACACCCTCTCCACATCCACTCTGCCAAGGTCTTTCACCGTTCAATAGGTTTCAATGAGGTCACCCCTAATTCTTCTGAATTCTAGTGAATACAGGCCCAGAGCCATCAAATGCTTTTCATAGGACAAGCTATTCAATCCTGGAATCATTTGTGTGAACCTCCTTTGAACCCTCTCCAGTTTCAGCACGTCCTTTCTAAGATAAGGGGCCAAAGCTGCTCACAAAACTCCAAGTGAGGCCTCGCCAGTGCTTTATAAAGTCTCAACATTACATCCCTGCTTTTATATTCTGATTTTCTTGAAATTAAAGCTAACACTGCATTTGCCATCTTTACCACAGACTCAAACTGCAAGTTAACTTTTAGGGAACCCTGCACAAGGGTTCATACTTGCCAATCTGCAACTGAGCTGCAAGGTCATCTACCTTATTTTGTACACTGCACGTATTCGAAGATAACACTTTCAGTCCTATATTCACCCTTTTCGATTTTGTCCACCTTTTATGCTGCAGCTCATCCCGTTGACTGCAATTTTGCCCCGTCAACGGCCTCTCCTCCCATTGCCTCTGTTAGTAAACCAGCTACGTCATCTTCAGCACTATTATCCACCTCCCCTGCGATACCTCTTGCATTGATATTTAGGCAGTTTAAGACACTATTCACACCATGCTCAACCTTTTGATTCCTAACTTTGTCTGAGATCTTACGAACGTCTGCCTCCACAACCTCTCCACTAACTGTTCTGACACTCTGGTTTCCATCCCCTGCAACTCTAGTTTAAACCCCACCATCCAGCATTAACAAACCTTCTTGCTAGGGTATTAGTCCCCCTCCAGTTCAGGTGCAAACCGTCCCTTCTGTACAGGTCTCACCTTCCCTGGAATGATCCAAAAATCTTATGCCACTCCCCCTACACCAACTCCTTAGCCACATATTAAACTGTATAATAAGCATGTACAGTACTTACTTTAGAAATTACCTAGGGTTACCCATAGCCCTCTATTTTTCTAAGCTCCATATACCTGTCCAGGAGTCTCTTTAAAGACCCTATTGTATCCGCCTCCACCACCGTCGCCGGCAGCCCATTCCACGCACTCACCACTCTCTGCATAAAAAACACCCCTGACATCTCCTCTGTACCTACTCCCAAGCACCTTAAAACTGTGCCCTCTTATGTTAGCCATTTCAGCCCCAGGGAAAGGCCTCTGATTATCCACACGATCCATCCCTCTCATCATCTTATACACAAATCTTCCTAGTTCTGGCCTCATTAGCACGTGGCATGGGTAGCAAACCTAAGACCACAAACCCAGAGGTCCTGTCCTTTAACTTAGCACCTAAATCCCTGAACTCCTTGTGCAGAACCTTGTCACTTGTCCTACCCGTGTCATTGGACCATGATTTATAGCTGTTCACCACCCACTTAAGACTGTCGAGGACTCGATCTGAGATATCCCTGACCCTGGCACCCAGGTTACCATTCGGGAATCTTGTCTGTTCCTCTAGCTGACGAATCCCCAATGACCACAGAGTGCCTCTTCTCCCCTTTGCCTTCTGAGTCATTGAAGCAGACTCGGTGCCAGAGACCTGACCACTGTGACTTTCCTCTGTTAGGTCATCCGCCCCGGCAGTATCCAGAGTGAAGTACCTGTTGTTGGGGGTGGGGGGGGGCGGGCGGATGTGGCCACTGGGGTACTTTGCACTGGCTCCTTAACCCCTTTCCTCTTCCTGACCGTCACCCAGTTTCCTGTGTCCTGCACCTTGGGTGTAACCTCCTCTTCATGTGTCCTATCTATCACCCCTTCAACCTCTTGAATGATCCAGAGTTCATTCAGTTCCAACTCCACCTGCTTAATATGGTTTGTTAGAGCCGCAGCTGGATGCACGTCTCGCAGTTGTAGTCATCAGGGACACTGGAGGTCTCCTTGCCTTCCCAGATCCAGCAAGAGGAGCATTCCACTATCCTTCTTGTGAGCTCTACTGTCCTAGTTGAGCAGATATAAGAACTTGAGCTGTTCTTTCATTTGCTTTCTCTGACTGAAGCCACGAGGAGCTGAAGCCTTAAGATCACCACTCTGACTATGTCCACTCCAACCATGGCCACTGCACTCTCCCCGCCTTCCTTTAATTTACTCTTGCTAATGAATCGCAAACCCTGACTGGTCACTTGTCAAAGCTCTATTCACTATACTGACTCCTGGCTGCCTTTTATCCTTGGGAAGTGGACCAGATTAAAGTCCCCTCCTCTTATAACTTTCGATGTCTGTATTGGCCTCTGGTCAAAGCTCTGTTTCCCTCCTGTTCCCCTTAAAGTTTCACCTTTCATCCTTGATCCATCACCACTAGTTCTAGTCTCATGCAAGCTCGGTGGAAAAAGCCTGCTTGCATTAACCCTATCTATACCCCTCATAATTTTGCATACATCTATGAAATCCCCCCTTAATCTTCTGTATTCTGAAGTCCTAACCTAGTCAATCTTTCCTTATAACTTAGGTTTAGTCTCGGCAACATTCTTGTAAAATTTCTCTGTACTCTTTCAACCTTATTTACATCTTTCCTGTAGGTCGGTGACCAAAACTGCACACAATACTCCAAATTAGACCTCACCAATGTTATAAGCAACATCACAGCTCATCAAATAATCACCGGTTGAAAACCGTTGCCCTTTAACATCTTTCCCATCAGAATCAGAGATTTAATTGTAAATTCTTTATTGGTGCTTAAATCTGCTTTGCTTACTCTTAGAATTAAGAACCACGCTTCATTATAATAGTGCTGACTACCCAGTCAGCAAACTGCCTTTTCCAAAGGCTCCCGTCTGCAAAGTGCAGTAGGGCTATTAAAACAAAAACTTTACACCATCTTAAAAATTTCTTTCCCCTGGCAGTTAATCTGATCAACCATTCTAGTTAACTCCCACCACGCCCCTCTCTATCTATTACCTCAATCACTACAATGCACTGTAAACACTTCAAACCACTGTTTATGATGCTGCTTACATTGCAAATGCTTTTTATGTATTTATGCATACTTTATTCCATAGCCATACTTCTAACTTTATTTTTAAAAAATTGTTGAATGTTATTGTTTTGTTACATGTTGTGTCCTGACCCACACACTACACCCATTCCTAATACATATAAATACACTGTATATGGCAAAGAAAGTTGTTGACCCTTAACGTATTGATTTCATAATAAAATATGCAGGTCAAAGTTGATATCCTAGTTGAATGTTCTATTTAATTTTGATTGGACAGTTGTGATGCAGTACAAAGATGTAGCTAACCCTAAACACCAGAGATTCTGCAGGTGCTGGAAATCCAGAGCAACACACTCAAAATGCTGGAGGAACTCAGCAGGTCAGGCAGCATCGATGGGAATGAATAATGAGTGGATGCTTCGGACTGAGACCTTCATCAGGACAGGAGAGGAAATGGGCAGAAGTTGGAATAAGAAAGTGGTTAGGGAGAGGGGAAGGAGTACAAGCTGGCAGGTGATAGGCGAGTCCAGGTGAGTGGGGAGGTAGATGGGTGAAGGAGGGTGGATGAAGAAGGAATTTGATAGACAAGGACAGTTGTTCATGGGAGAAAGGGCAGGAGGAGGGGAACCAGAGGAGAAGAGAATGAGCGAGAATGTGAATGAAAAAAGGGAAAGTGGGGGAGGTGGAAGAAATAACTGCTTCGTTTTGCTGTTTTTATAAAAATTCTGATCAAAGCGAATGCCTGGTAAAATGAAGCATTCTTTGGCAAACAAATTCAGTGTTTATCGGGATTCAATTATAATTTGCTTCCTCCAACTTGCAGCAGAGCAGGGCAGAAAGGGTCACAGACATCTTTAGGGCCACACTGAATACCCAGTCAGCAACAGATGTGCTTTCTGCCTTCTCTCTCGAGATGGAAATGTCACTCCCACACAAAGCTCCATCCTGCAGGAACATTCATGGGATCCACTGACAGAAACAGCTTTAATACAAACATTTAAAGTGCCAGACTGTTGTGCTAAACTGGAGGGCCTTACCCTGTCCCTCCTTATTTTAAGAAAAGCCTTTTCTAAACTTTGGCAGGCAATACATCAACGATTTAACATATTTTTAGTAGTGCTGAAGATGATGTCTAAAATAATCACTTCCAGACCTTGTGTACCAAATGTCATTATTTAAATTTTAGAACGTTATTGTGAATTATTAGACAATTAACAATGCAATCGAATGTGGGAAGGAAGAGCAAGATTGATCTTGGTGTAGGTTAAAAGGTCAAAACATCATTGTGGGCCGAAAGGCCTGTATATTGCCTATGGCCTCACTTTCAAGGACTCTACAACTCATATTTTCAGTATCTATTTATTGATTTATAGTCTATAAGACACTGGAGCAGAATAGGATACTTGGCTCATCGAGGCAGCTCTGCCATAGTCATAGATGAACCATTTACCTCCCAACCTCATTGTTCTGTCTTCTCCCCATAATCTTTAATGTCCTGACTAACCGAGAACCTATCAACCCCTGGTTTAAATATACCCAATGATCTGATTTCTACAGCCATTCATAGCAAAAAATTCCATAGATTTACCACCCTCTGGCTAAAGAAATTTCTCTCCATCTCCGTTCTAAATGGGCATCCCTCTATTCTGAGGTTCCTTCAAAATGCCGCTCTATTCAACCTCAGAATACCTTACCTGCTTGTTTGATTGTTTATTTATTTGTCTAATTAGTCATCTATCAATTTATTTATCTATATATTGATTTCTTTATTTACCTATCTGTTTTTCCATTTATTTGTTTATGCACAGTTTTCAACGGGGCGTGGCACCACACCTAGTGGCTCTTCCAGAAACACTGTATGCTACTCAATCCTCCAGCCTTCAGACCACATCTGGCGAGACTGAATCGTTCTGCAATGGGAAAGGAGTCCGCCAAGGCTGCATCCTTTCTCCACACCTTTTTAACATCTACACCGAGATGATCATGAGACAACTTAGGACAAAATAGGAGGAAGAACCATCAGTAACTTGAGATACACGGATGACGCAGCCCTGCTAGCCACAACAGAAGAAGACCCACAAGCACTACTCAACAATGTTGCAAAAGTCTCTGCTGAATTTGGATTGCTGATAAATGGTAAAAAGATCAAAGTTATGGTGATAAGCAAAACTGCAATTCAAGCTGACATCATCGGAAACAACAAGATCGAACAAGTGTCCTCCTTTATATACCTCGGTGCAGAACTAAATGACACAAACGAATGCAGCAAGGAAATAAGGCGAAGGCTAGCAATGGCACGCACAAGCACTACCAAACTCTGGAACATCTGGAAAGATAGATCTGTGAGCATTGACACCAAGATACGCCTCCTCAAGAGTCTCGTCTGGCCAGTAACCCTATATGGCTGTGAAACATGGACCCTAAAAACAGCTGATGAAAAGAAGTTGACAGCATTTGAGATGTGGACACACAGACGGATCCTCAGGGTATCATACGTTGAAAGGAGATCCAACAATTTCATCCTAGAAAAGATTGGCACAAATCCAATACTTCTGGGAACCCTTATCCAAAGGAATCTTTGTTACTTTGGACACATCTCAAGAACTGATGACACACTGGAACACACTGTGCTTGAAGGCAGAGTAGAAGGAAGCCACTCCCGAGGCAGACAGAGGACAACCTGGATTGACAACATCAAGAAGTGGACCAGCCTCACCGCCAGAGATGCAAGAGGTTTGACTGCTGACAGATCGCAGTGGAAGAAAGTGGTCGCCGAGACTCTGGCAGAGTATGGTACGTGATGATGATATGCACAGTTTGTCTTCTTTTGCACATTGGCTGTTTGTCAGTTTTTATTTGTGTGGTTTTTCATTGATTCTATTTTATCTCACTGTTCTACTGTGAATGCCTGCAAGAAAACAAATCTTAGGGTTGTATACGGTGACATATATGTACTTCAATCATAAATTTACTTTGAAATTTGGACTGCTCTGTGTTCTAATTATAGATTTTGCTTATTACAAAATGTATTACTTCAAAACTAATAATACCCCAGAAGGAATGCTATCAAACTTTGCTCTTTGCTAATGGTAAATCTCTATGTGATAACACTTTAAATATGCAAAAGAACATCATACTTCTTGGCTGCTTGTAGTTGTTCCTGAAGATTTAAACTGTACATTTGACACTTGGCCAGAAACTCCGACAACATTTCCAAAGCAGGATCTGCCCCTGATACTCTCATGTGAAAGCAGGCTTGTAACACCACTGTTGAAGTTCAGTTTAACCAAAACCCCTAGCGTCATAATACTTTGCTTTCTTTCATTGAGAATTTCCTTTTCCATGTCAGAAACGGGATGCGCGTTTAGCATAATGCTATTACAACACCAATGACCTAGACTCAGTTTCCCGCCTCTGTGTGTAAGGGTTTTGTACATTCTCCCTGTGGCCACTTGGATTTCCTCCAGATGCTCCGGTTTCCTCCCACATTCCAAAGATGCATGAGTTAGGGTTAGTAAAGTGCATGCTGTGTTGGCGCCAGAAGCAAGACGAAGCTTGGGGATTGCCTCCAGCACTTCTCGAATTGTGTAGGTCGCTGACAAAAACAATGCAGTTCTCTTGATATTTTGATATTAATGTTACAAACATAGCTTGTCTTTAAAACTAGACCTATAGAGGTGCCATAGATGTGTGTGTTGGTGTTAACTGGCCACTGTAAATTGTCTCTAGTATGTGGGTGAAGTGTAAAATCTGGGGGCAGTTGATGGGAATATGGGAAAATAAAAAAGGGGTTAGGATAGGATTAGTGTAAACAGGTAATCGATGGCCAGCACAAAGTTGGTGGGCTGAGAGGCCTGTTCCTGTGCTGTATGAAGCCAATACTCCATTACCAGTTCTGCAATCACCTACACCCAATTGCAATCAATGTTCCCTCTATTTTTTTATATAGCTACAAAGACTAGCTATTGCTCTGAGCAGGAAATGTTTAAGCTGCCCGAAAACAGCGCGGCTCTTCGAATTATTTTATTTTTTGTAGACGTCTTCAGCGTTTATTGGGCCAGCAGTTTGTTAACAATGATCTACTGACTTCCATTCTGTGTACATTGTTACAATTTGTAAGTGCTGCAACTTGAAACGCTGACAGGGTAAATACATTGAAGCTCTAAAACGTTTCAAAGTAAAGGTTGTGGTACATATATTATTTAGAAAATTTATGGATTATATTCATTAACATGATTAATTATTGGGTATTTTGTAGATGTCAAAATTATCTTAGCACAATTTCAAAATTAAATTACATTGTATAAAAACAAATTCCAGCAGTGTGGAAACAAAGGCTATGTGCATGGAGGCATTTAAGTTACCACATGGCCGTGCATATGCACAGCTCAGAGGGAACAGTGATTCATAAGCCACTGGTAAAACAGAACACCAGCAAATGCTGAGTTAATTTAGAGCTCAGCAGAACTCATGTAGGCAAAGAAAGTAAATGGCAGCTGCTGCTCAAGATAATAAATCAAAATGGAAGAAAATCCATCATGAACTGGATTAGGGCTGCTCAGTAGTGTAGTGGTTAGTCCACCTCTCACCCCCCATCCTCACCACATTCTACAGAGGATGTATTGAGAGCATCCTGAGCAGCTGCATCACTGCCTGGTTTGGAAATTGCACTGTCTCTGATCACAAGACCCTGCAGCGGATAGTGAGGTCAGCTGAGAAGATCATCGGGATCTTTCTTCCCCCCATTACAGACATTCACACCACACACTGCACCCAGAAAGCTAACAGCATTGTGAAGGACCCCACGCACCCCTCACACAAACTCTTCTCCCTCCTGCCGTCTGGCAAAAGGTACCGGAGTATTCGGGCTCTCACGACCAGACTGTGCAACAGTTTCTTTCCCCAAGCCATCAGACTCCTCGATACTCAGAGTCTAGACTGACATCTACGTCATTTATTATTATATTGTAATTTGTCCTCTACTGTGCCTATTGTCTTGTTTATTAATTATTGTACTGCCCTGCACTGTTTTGTGCATTTTATGTAGTCCTGTGCAGGTCTGTAGTCTAGTGCAGTTTTTATGTTGTTATACGTAGTCCAGTGTAGCCTTGAGTTGTCTCACATAGTCCAGTGTAGTTTTGTGTTGTTTCATGTAGCACCAGGGTCCTGGAGGAACATTGTTTCATTTTTACTGTGTACTGTACCAGCAGTTTATGGTCGAAATGACAATAAACTTGACTTGATTTGTAATGCTTTACAACGTCAGTAACCTGAGTTTAATTCCCACCGCTGTCTGTAAAGAGTTTCTACATTCTCCCCGTGACCACGTGGGTTTCCTCTGGGAGCTCTGGTTTCCTCCCACATTCCAAAGATGTATAGATTGCCATCAGTAAGATGTGGGCATGCTATATTGGCACCAGACGTGTGCCGATACCTGTGGGCTGCTCCCAGAATATCCCACAGCTTCTTCCTGATGAGCGAGCTTCCTTCCAACACAAAACTCTCTAAGGCTTTTGTTTTAGAGTTTATCTCCTGTCTACAGTTTGGGCTTTAACCTCAATCCCTCTTGACCTCTGCTCCATTACTTAAAAGTTCAAAGTTCAAAGTACATTTATTATCAAAGTATGTATACAATATACAACCTTGAGATTTGTCTCCTTGCAGGCAGCCACAGAACAAAGAAACCCAGAAGAACATCCCACACAACGAAGACCAATAAACATCCAATGTGCAAAAAAAAGGCAAATACAAACATTTAAAAAACAAGTAAGACGCAGAACACGCTCCACCGAGTCTCTGATAGTGAGTCCACAGTCAGCCAGTCAGTTCAGGAAAACAGTAACAACTTGAAAACTGTGCAAAGCACCAGAATTTCAGGGGCTGCATTAACGCTGGCTTTGGTGGGCGTGAGAATCGAGGGAGGGATCTGTCTGCTCTGTGCAGGCAGGAGGAATGAGGCCTGATGACCACCCCACCCTCAAACGGGTTCACGGATCAGCAAGAACGGAGTTTGAGGCCCAGTGTTTGGTGATCGGTGGGTCCTGCGGTTGAAGCCAAGGATCCGGGTGGACTCCAGGGTTGAATTGGTAGTCCGGAAGTCGAGACTCATTGTCTGGAACTCCAAGTTTGTGAATCTCTGTTGACCACCCGGCCAGACAAAGGCCCAGTGCCTGCAAGCTTAAGTCTGAATCTGAGTTTGCTGGAGGCTGGAGGCCTTGGAAGATGGCCTGTAGTGGGGTTAGAGGACTGAGTATGAGTGTGGGTGGGAGAGAGGAATGGGTCTTGTTCTGCTGTTGTTGTTTTGTTGCTTGTTGTGTTTCGTATTGTTCTGTTGAGCATTGTGGCTATGGGACATTGATGCCAGAATGTGTGCTGGCACTTGGCAGCTGCCTCCAGTACATCCTCAGGTCTAGTGGGTTTTAATGCAAACGGTGCATTTCACTGTATTGTACATGCGATAAATAACCTTGAATATCAAATCTTGTAAATGTAATTAGCTCATAAGGAATTATTCCATCCTTATGTTAAGGGTTTCCATGCACCTCCTTGTCTGAATGCCCTCCTCCACAACACCCCCCACCCCCCCACTCCCTAATACACACTCACATCCTACATAAAATGCTGGAGGAACTCAGCAGTATCAATGGAAAGGAGTACAGTCAATGTTTTGGGACAAAACCAGATCCTGCTGAAGGGTTTCGGCCCGAAACGTCAACTGTATTTTTTTCCATAGATGCTGGCTTGCCTACTAAGTTCCTCCAGCATTTTGTGTGTGTTGCTTGGATTTCCAGCATCTGCAGATTTTCTTGTGTTTTTCATCCTACACTGGTCACTTTTCATCTTTTATTGCTGCTCTTTCACATATTTATACGACTGCTTGTTTTATTATTAGTGTCAGTGGCATTATTGGCGTCATTCAATGTCTGCAGTGAGATGCTGATGATGTTCTATAGGTCAGTTGTTGAGAGCGCCCTCTTCTTTGTGGTGGCGTGTTGGGGAGGAAGCATTAAGAAGAAGGACGCCTCACGTCTTAATAAGCTGATAAGGAAGGCGGGCTCTGTCGTGGGCAAAGTACTGGAGAGTTTAACATCGGTAGCTGAGCGAAGGGCGCTGAGTAGGCTACGGTCAATTATGGAAAACCCTGAACATCCTCTACATAGCACCATCCAGAGACAGAGAAGCAGTTTCAGCGACAGGTTACTGTCGATGCAATGCTCCTCAGACAGGATGAAGAGGTCAATACTCCCCAATGCCATTAGGCTTTACAATTCAACTGCCAGGACTTAAGAACTTTTTTTTTTTTTTAAAGCTATTATTAATGCTTTTTGAGTTAGTGATTTAGATGCATATCATATTATTACTGAGTTAAGTATTGTATGTAAGGAGTTTTTGCTACAACAAGTGTATGGGACATTGGAAAAAATGTTGAATTTCCCCATGGGGATGAATAAAGTATCTATCTATCTATCTATCTATCTATCTATACTGTCTTACACAAACATACACCTCAGACTTTATGTCAACCTGTTGATCGTCAGGCCAGGCCACTCAGGGACTTGTGCTAGTATTACTTTGTGACTTTATGTGCTGGATCGAAACTCTATGTGGTGTGTGTAACTATGAACTGGGCTTTGCACCTTGGCCCCAGAGGAAGGATGTTTCGTTTAGCTGTGTGCATGAACGTGAATGGGCACCACAGTAGTCTAGCAGTTAGCGTAGCACTATTACAGCTCAGGCGTCTCAGAGTTGGAGTTCAATTCCAGCACCGGCTCCGTCTGTAAAGAGTTTGTACACTCTCGCTGTGACAGAGCCGGTTTTCTCCGGGTGCTCCGATTACCTCCCACAGTCCCAAGATATACTGGTTAGTAGGTTAATTGGTGATTGTAAATTGTTCTGTGAAGTCAAAGGGCCTGGTTTCCCCTGCATCTCTAAAATTAAAAAAAATAAAATTTAGCACCTTAGCCCCAGAGGAATGGTTTCATTTGACTGTATACATGCATATGGTTGAATGACAATAAACTTGAATTTGTTACATGTACCCACAACTAACTGTTTACAGTTCTCACTCTTCATGTTGCGATCAAGTGAGAACTATTTCAGGCCAAGTTTTTGCTCACAGACCAGGCATCTGCTGTTACTAACCTGCAAGATCCAATGACCTCAGCACCTCATTGCCAAGCAATGGCTTACGCACACGGCACTTTTAGGTCTTCAAGGTCAGGACACTGAAAGCTCATCTTTCTACAGTATACGTGGTACAACAGTGGCTCAAAGCTGAGTTCAAAGTTTCTGATAATGTTCCGCTCATTTAGTCATCTTATACACCTCTATCAAAGATTGTGAGATTAAAATTTTCACATGTACATCGAAACATTCAGTGAAATATGTCATTTTGTGTTAATGACCAAAAACAGTAGCTATCACCAATCAGGGTTCGATTCCTGTTACCGTCTGTACATTCTTCCCTTGGCCATGTGGGATTCCTCTGGGTGCTCTGGTTTGATTGAACTTAATCCCCTGACTAATGAAGACCAACACACCATACATCTTCTTAACAATCTTATCAACTTATGTTGCATTTTCAGGAATCCGTGGACGTGGAGTTCGGGAATCTATGGGTGCTAGAGTTAGTGAGTTGTGGGCATGCTACATTGGTGCCATATGCACAGCGACACTTGTGGGCTGCCCCCAGCACATCTTCAGACTCTTGGTTGTTGACGCATTGGTCTTAGTTTAGCTTTTGAGCCTGTCTCTATTGCAAGGCATGGGCAGCATCTGGCTCAATCTGCCATGAGTTCCCTGCATTTCCCATTTCATTTCACTCTGCCATGGATGCTCCCAAGCCCGGCTGTGAAAGGGGGAAAGTTGGGCACGGGGCTAGCAACCCCATCCTGTAAAAATCCAAAGCTACAGTGGTGCCAACAGAAGCTCCAAAGACCTCATCCCTGGGAGATGAAGGATCTTCGCTTAGAAGATGTATGAAGTCGTGTGGAGAAAGTGGAAGCCACAGGGATCTGAGTGAGCTGCTGTCAGTGTTCTATGCCCCGGGGTAATGGGCCTAAGAAGGAGAAGCAGAATTCAACTGTGCAAACATAAGCTGAATTTCCTGGTGGCCGACCATTTTCATTCCTATCCCCATTAACGTTCCAACATGTCAGTCCATGGCTTCCTCATTTGCCACCACAAGGCTGCTCTCAGGGTGGAGGACCAACACCTCATACTCTTTAGGGGTAGCCTCTAACCTGATGGCATGAACATGGATTTCTTCTTCTGTTTTATTTTTCTCTCCCCCTTCGCTCTTCTTCCATTCATCACTCTAGCCTCTTGCCTCTTCTCCTCACCTGCATATCACCTCCCCCTTGGTGCCCCTCCTTCTTCCCTTTCTCCCATAGTCCACTCTCCCATCAGATTTATTCTTCTCCAGCCCTCTACTTACCCCCACTCCCAACCTGGTGTCCTCTCCCTTTCCAGTCTTGAAGAAGTGTCTCTGTCCAGATTGCCATGGATGCTGCCTGACCTGCTGAGTTCCTCCAGCATTTTGGTGTGTGTTGCTTTGGATTTCCAGCATCTGCAGAATCTCTTATGTCTTATGAGTAAGCAGAAGTGAAAAGCTTACATTACTCCACTGTAGTGTGGAACCTCTGACACGATCACACGTGCTCTGGTGGACAGAGATAGATTGTGTCGACACTTTGGGCAATGTAAGAGGGTCCCTGCCCACTGAAGTCGACACAATCTATCTTTGTCCACCAGAGCACGTGCAATAGTCTAAGAGGTTCCACAGAGGGCACTGGATGCGGATAAATGAGTCTGTTTAAAACATTGTACTGAAGACAAGAGTTGAGGCGAACCACTTCATGTTCTACTGACCTGATTTATGTTATCTGCTTGTACTTAATCAGTACTAGATAACATAGCTGAGATCCCTGCGATCTATCTTGTATGACTTCCTGACTAAATGCTTTCCCTCATTTGGAATATTTTGGCAGGCCGCTATTGTTGGCTTCCTGCCACTGACCTGTCCTTCGACAGAATACCGAATACTCCTACAGCAGCTGCTCTGCCGGCTAATTTGCCAAACCAAGCATTTACTTGACGAATTTCCAATGCAGTTTTAGATTAACTTGAACCCAGCTGCAAGTACCGAACGCTGGGAAAACAGCTTGCCATCTTCACAAAGAAGACAAAGGTGTGTGGTACTTAATTTGGGGATAAGACAATCAGGCCACTCAGCCCATCACATCTGCTCCACCATTCTATCATGGTTG
Organism: Hemitrygon akajei; assembly: GCF_048418815.1. Taxonomy (NCBI): domain Eukaryota; kingdom Metazoa; phylum Chordata; class Chondrichthyes; order Myliobatiformes; family Dasyatidae; genus Hemitrygon; species Hemitrygon akajei. The sequence continues at coordinate 170,162,924 of NC_133130.1, read as the reverse complement.
ATTTCTTATCCGTCCCAACCCCATTCTCCTATTTCCTATAACCTTTGACACCCTTACTAATCAGGAACCTGCTAACCTCAGCTTTAAATATACCCAATGACTGAGTCTCCACAGCAATGTGTGGCAATGAATTCCAGAGATTCACAACCCTCTGCCTAAAGAAATTCCTCCTCATCTCTGCTGTAAAAGGACGTACTTATATTCTGAGGCTGTCCCCGGCCCTAGACTCCCCCACTATAGGAAGCATTCTCTCCATGTCGACTCTGTCAAGGCCTTTTAATATTCGATAGATTTCAATGAGATCCCCCCGTGAATATTCAATACATCCCTTGTTTCTAAAACCCTACAAAAACATTCAGCAACAATGCTCTGCTCAGTAATTATGCAACTAATTCAGAAAAATAATCTCTGAAATTTCCAGAAAAGCATTTGTCACAATGTAATTGCTAATGTCTGGGAAGCAACTCTCCGGAAACTGGAAGAACGTGGCATGGAAACGCAGTGGTCAGCACAACGCTGTCAGCACCACCTGTGAGATCAGAGTTTGATTCACGCCGCTGTCGGTAAGGGGTTCGTACGTTCCCTCTGTGGCCGCCTGGTGTTCTGGTTTCCTTCCACAGTCCAAACGTGGAGAGATTCAGGTAAGATGTGGGCATGCCATGCTGGCACAGGAAACATGGTGACCCAGTACATCCCTGGCAGTGTTAGTTGTTGATACAGTTGACATGTTTCATGTATGTGTCAATGTACATATGACAAATAAAGCTAATTTAAAGATCTTTAATAATTGAACCAATGGAACATATACTGTATCCAATCATTAATAAATGCATGAAATGTTTTAACATTGTCGTTACCAGCTTGAGAAATGCTTTAAAAGTGCATGGCAGAACATAGAACAGTACAGGCCCTTCAGCCCATGATGCTATGCCAAACTTTTAACTGCTTCTAAGATAAATGTAAACCTCTATTTTTCTTTCATCCATGTACCTATCTAAGAGTCGCTTCAGTGTCCCTAATTTATCTGCCTCTACCATCAACCCTGGCAGTGTGTTCCACACACCCTCCACTCTGTATAAAAAACCTATCTCTGACAACCTCCGCCCATACTTTCCTTCAAACACCTTCAAATTATAACCTCTTTGCTTTAGCAATTTCCAGCCTGGGAGAAAGGCTCTGGGTGTTCACTCAATTTATGCCTCTTATCACTTGTACAGTACTGTGCAAAATATATGTCGATTGGGTGCCTAAGACCTTTGCACAGTTCAGTAATTGTCAATGAGGAGCAGAGAGCGAGTTTGTAAACCTGGCGGGAGCAAAGATGTCGGGAATGGTGAGCATGGAGCGCCGCGGAGGGGTGTGGGGCAGGTGGCAGAGAAGGAGTGCTGGCAGTCGATGGCGGTGTGGGTGCAGACATTTGATTCATTGGTTTATTGATCATTACAGAATGTCTCTCTGGTGCTTCCTGTTCCCGCCCCTCTCCCTTCCCCTTTTGCCAACCATGATTCCTCTCTTTCTGCCTCCCTTTCCACTCTCAGTCCACAATAGAGACCCATATCAGAATCAGGTTTATCATCCCTCAAATATGTCATGAAATGTGTTTTTTTTTAGGCTGCAATACATAAAATTCCTCCAGTACCGTGCAAAAGTCTTAGGCGTGCTAGCTATATATATGTACCTAAGACTTTTGCACAGTACTGCTCACCTCTGTCAAGTCACTGTGTAAGGTTGGATTTCCAAAAGGCAGATCATTTGTCATTCAGATCATCGGTCAAAACAGGACAGTAACTCCCAGGAAGAGCTGGAATTTTTACCAACGTGGGTGAGAGGGTCTGGCCCAGAGCATCCATGTGAGATGTATAAAAAAGGATCATCATTTTGTAATCACTGGGTATCCGAAACTCCAACAGTCCCCGAGCAATCAGCAAGTTACTCTGTACTTCCCCATCATCAGCCCAAACTGACCACGTCTGGGCTGTCGCATTAACAGGCCTGAAATTGGTTATAAAGCCATCTCTCACAAACCCTCCTAGTTACAGGATAATTTGATTACTGGTTGGATTTGAAGCCATGTTTCTGTCCCCAGGTACCAAAATTGCAAGCTGGAATTACTATTTTCCAAGTGTCATCAATATCATCATTATGTGCCGTGTCATATGATGTGGGCGATCACAGTCTATCCATGACCGTGATTGTTTGTGGCAAGCTTTTCTACAGAGGTGTTTTGCCATTACCTTCTTCTGGACAGTGTCTTTACAGCCAGGTGACAAAACAGTAATTCTGGATCAACGAGGCCATTCAGGCCATCTTCATTTAACTTGCCACATAAACAGAACTTAAAATTAACTCAGGGCAGCTTGCTAGTTTAGTGGGTAGTGCGACACTTCCCAACATCAGCGATTGGGGATCACTTCCCGTCACTGTCTATATTTGTACGTTCTCGCCATGATGGCGTGGGATTTCCACTGGCTGCCTAGGTTTCATCCCACCTTCCAAAGATGTACGAGTTAGGGTTAGTGAGTTGTAGGCGTGCAGTGATCGCACATGGCGACTCTTGTGGGCTTCCCCAGCACATCCTCAGACTGGGTTAACGCAAGCAACACATTTCACTGTACACTTCAGTGTACATGTGACAAATAAAGCTAATCTTTCATTTTAATAACATCAATCTTTAATCATTCATTGACAGGATGATAATTCAGTAATCTAGTGTGCTTTGGCTGCTGCCTCAAAACAACAAATTTCACAACATATGCCAATGATAATAAATGTGATGCTGATTCTAAATTCTGAATACTCCAATCCATCAGACTCACCCCACAACCATCAGGCTTACCCAACATCCATCAGGCTTATCCTACAACCATCAGGCTTACTCTACATCCATCAGGCTTATCCTACAACCATCAAAATTACCCTGTAACTATCAGGCTTACTGTACATTCATCAGGTTTACCCCACAGCTATCGAGCTTACCCTATAACAAGGGTTCAGAACCTTTTTTATATCATGGATCCCAATTATTAACTGGATGTCCATGGTCCAGGTTGGGAACCACTGCTCCGCAACCATCAGGCTTTACTCTACAATCATCAGGCATCTGATTATGTCAGTGTCATTATGAGGAAAGCACAGCATCACCTTTACTTTCTTAGCAGTTTGCAAAGATTTGGCATGGCATAAAACTTTGACAAACTTCTAAAGATGTGCAGTGAGAGTATATTGTCTGGTTGCATCACAGTCCGGTATGGAAACACCAGGCTGTGAGGCAACTAGTCAATGAAGAGTAAATCCTACAAAGAGTAGTGGATACGGCCCAGACCATCATGGGTAAAGCCCTTCCCACCACTGAGCACATCTACATGGAGCACTGTTTCAGGAAAGCAGCACCCATCATCATGAACCCCGGCTACTCAGGCCATGCTCTCTTCTCACTGCTGCCATCAGGAAGAAGGTACAGGAACATCAGAACTCACACCACAGGTGCAGGAACAGTTATTACCCCCCTCAATCATCAGGCTCTTGAACCAGAGGGAATAACTTCACTCAACTTCACTGAACTGTTCCCACAACCTATAGGCTCACTTACAAGGACTCTACAACTAATTTTCTCAAAATGTATTGTTTATTTATTTTTTATTATTGTTGTTTTTTTCCTCTCATTTTGTATTTTGCACATTTGTTATTTGTCCAGTTGGGGGCAGTCTTTCATTGATTCTGTTGCATTTCTTATACTTACTGTGAATACCCACAAGAAAATGAATCTTGGGATTGTATATGGTTGACATATATGTTCCTTTATAATAAATTTACTTTGAACTTTTTATTCATTTCCATTGATGCTGCCCGCTCTGCTGAGATCCTCCTGAATGTTGTGTGTGTGTGTGTTGATATGGTTACATATATGGACTTTGATGATAAATTTACTTTGACTTTTGACTTTGAATTCTGAATTCTGTTAAAGAATTGGGCTGTTCACTAGTACCTGCACAATAGTCAGATTTGCCAAACTGCTCCGCGTCTTGTGAGTAAGAGGCAGAATTTCACCTCTGCATTCGGACACCGGTTGTAATGATATTGGAAGGAGAACCTGTCTGGCTTTCTATATGTCCTTCAAGTCATGAATGCAATCTTCCTGTGTTAGCAGTCCTATTTCTATTTGTCCTAAAATTAATTATTTTCCAAAAACAATCAGCACAAGTCCAACGCAGTAGCACAACTGTAACCCAGATGTTCAATAATTTGGTCAACATATCTGGATTTTTGTTGCCTAGTAGATCATACTTGGAGTATTGTGTTCAGTTCTGGTCACCTCATTATAGGAAGGATGTGAAGGGTGCAGAGGAGATTTACCAGGATGCTTCCTGGATTAGAGAGCCCATGTTTTGAACCCTCTCCAATGTCAGCACATCCTTTCTAAGATAAGGGGTCCAAAACTGCTCACAATACTCCAAGTGAGGCCTCACCAGTGCTTTATAAAGCCTCAGCAATACATCCTTTCTTTTATATTCTAGTCTTCTCAAAATGAATGCAATCGTTGCATTTGCCTTCTTCCCCACCGACTCAATCTGCAAGTTAACCTTGAGGGAATCCTGCACAAGTCTCCCAAGTCCCTTTGCACCTCAGATTTTTGTATTTTCTGCCAGTTGGAAAATATGCTTTTATTCCTTCTACCAAAGAGCATGACCATATACTACCCGACACTGTTTAAGTCTTTCTGCAGCCTCTCTGTTTCCACAAAGCTACCCGACCCTCCACATATTTTCATATCATCTGCAGTCTTGCCACAAAGCCATCAATTTCATCATCCAAATGGTTGACATACAATGTAAAAAGAAGGGTTCCAAAACCAACCCCAGTGGAACACCACCAGTCCCCGGCAGCCAAACAGAAACGGCTACCATTATTCCCACTCTTTGCCTCCTGCCAATCAGCCAATCCTCTATCCATGCCAGTATCTTTCCTGTAACTCCATGGGCTCTTATCTTGCTAAGCAGCCTCATGTGCAGCACCTTGTCAAAGGCCTTCTGAAAATCCAGGTACACAACATCCATTGATTCTCCTTTGTCTATCCTGCTCATTATTTCCTTAAAAGAATTCCAACAGATTTGTCAGTTTCTGAAACGTTATCTTTTTGGAAGACAGAAGGTTGGGGGAAGGGAGGATTACAAGCTGGCAGGTGATAGGTGACACCAGGTGAGGTGGCAGGAGGGTGTATGTAAAAAGCTGGAAGATGATAGAAGGAAAAGGCTGAAAAAGAGGGAATCTGATAGGTGAGCATGATGGACCATGGACCGTGAGAGGAAAAGAAGGAGGAGGGGAAGCAGAGAAAGTGATGAGCAGGCGAGGAGAAGAGGAGTGTGAGAGGGGAACCAGATGGAATGGGAAGGAGAGGGGGGAGAAATTACCAGAAGTTAGAAAAAAAGAGATTCTTAATCTTTTTTCGAGGAAAAGTTAAGGCTGTCCTCTCAGCTGGACTAACATAGTTTAACGGCAGGAAACATTCAAGCTGGAAATACTATCAGCATGAGAAGGCAAGTGATTTATTATTACAGTAGATTTTTATGGGGATGGAAATGAAAGATTTATGGAAAATCCAATCATCCAAATATTTTTTGATTATTAACATTCTGTCAGTTTTAGTTGCTTTAACTACTTAATCAAAAATAATTCTAGATAAGGCTAAATTCGTGTGTTTTAAGTGTTTTATGTAATTTGTGGAGCACTTACCAACATCTCATTTGTCCAATTAATCACTGAGTTTGAAAACAGCGGGAGGTAACTGCTTTTGTATTGCTGATCTTCAGAGAATTAATTAGCTTGTAAAATGTATTGCAGTACGAAAAATACGAGCAGTTTGTCTTCACGGTTGGACATTTGTTCCTTGGGACCGACTTTTGTAATTGATTTCAGGATCAGAATCAGAATCAGGTTTAATATCACTGGTATATGTTGTGAAATGTGTTGTTTTGTGGCAGCAGTACTTTGCAATACAGAAAAATAACTCTGCAAATTAAAGCGAGGGTGCCCAAGACTTTTGCACAGTACTTTTATGTATTGCACTGTACTGCTGCCACAAAAAAAAACAAACTTCATGAGATATGTGAGTGATGATGAGCCTGATTCTGATATGAATCTCTATTGTGGACTGAGAATGGGAATGGGCATGGAGAGGGGAATCATGGTTGGGAAAAGGGGAGGGAGCGGGAAGCACCAGAGAGACATTCTGTAATGATCAATAAACTGATTGTTTGGAATCAAGTAACCTTGCCTTGCCTGGTGTCTCAGGGCTGGGTGTGTCTGCACCCAAACCACCTCCCCACCCCAGCACTCTTTCTCTGCCACCTGTCCCACACCACCTCCTGCAGCAGTCCACCTTTGTCACCCTCAATGTCCTTTGCTCCCGCCAGATTTACAAACGCAGGTCAGGCAGCCTCTATGGAGTGGAGTAAACTGTCAACATTTCAGACCAAGTCCCTTCGTCGGGACGGGAAAGGCAGGGAGAAGAAGCCAGAATAAGACGGTGGGGGAGGGAATGGAACACAAGCTGGCAGGTAATAGGTGAGATTAGGGGAGGGGGAAGGTAGGTGGGTGGGGGAGCAGGGGATGAAGTTAGAAACTGGGAGGTGATAGGTGGGAAAGGTAAAGGGCTGAAGAAGAAGGAATCTGATAGGAGAGGAGCGTGACCATGGGAGAAAGGGAAGGAGGAGGAACACCACAGGGAGGTGATGGGTCGTGAGGAGCAGAGGGGAGCCAGAATGGGGAATGGAAAAGGAGAAAGGGTGAGTGGGGAAAAAATAACAGAACTTAGAGAAATCAATGTTCATGCCATCAGGTTGGAAACTACACAGATGGAATATGAGGTTTTGGTCCTCCTATTCGTGAGTGGGGACCAATTTTCCAATTCTACAAACAAGATGCTAGAGAAGCTCAGTGTGTCCACACCATCTAGAACATTACAGCACAGTAAAGCCCTTCAGCCCACAATGTCGTGCTGACCTTTAAACCTACTCTAAGCTCATTGTAATCCTTCAGCCCCCTTTCATTTTTCTATCATCCATGTGCCTATCTAAAGTCTCCTAAATGTCCCGAATGTATCTGCCTCTATCACCACCCCAGCAGGCTGTTCCACACGCCCACCACTCTCTGTTTAAAGAACCTGCCTCTGACATTCCCCCATACTGTCTTCCAGTCACCTTAAAAATATGCCTCTTATATCAGCCATTTTCACCTTGGGAAAAGTTCTCTGAGTTTCCACCCTGTTTATTCCTCCTATCATCTTGAACACCTCTTTCAACTCACCTCTCATCCTCCCTCTCAGAGGTGGCCGGGTAAAATTCCGAGGGGCACTGACAGGTTTCCCCGCCCCTGTTCTAACAACTTTCTACAGGAGCACCATCGAGGATGTCCTGCCTGGCTGCATCACTGTGCGGCTCAGAAGCTGCAAGGCTTCAGAGCACGAGACCCTACAGAGGAGGGTAAAAACCACCGAGAGGATCTCCGCGGCCTCCCTCCTCCTATTTGTGACATTTACTGGGAGCGTAGCAGGCAAAGGCCTGAAGCATTATTGAGGATCCCTACCAGCCATCCCACAATCTCTTTGACCCACTACCGTCAAAAAGGTACAGACTGGGTAACAGCTTCTTCCCTCAGGCTGTGAGACTAATGAATACCCTGCCACCACCGAGGTCTCGTCACTAGGACGGCGAGCTTGTTGCTGTTTACCTGTGCTGCACACTACATGCATTTTGAATTATATTTGATTAACTCATTTCATGGTAACATTTTGCTTTATGTGTTCTGTGTGATATATATGTATTATGGGTGCACCATGGTCCGGAGGAACGGTGTTTTGTTTGCTTGTATATAGGTACAGTCAGATGACAGTAAACTTGGATTTGAACTAGAGCCGAGAGGCATCATCTCAGATCAAAACTCTGGGAGTCGAGATCCGCTAGGCAAAGCCCTGGTCTGCAAGTTTGTCAGTCCACTTGCGGTTGGATGCCTGTCGTGGGATTGGAGGACTGTCCGTGTGTGTGAGTGGGTGGATGGGAGGGAGGGAGGAAAGGAGCTTGGTTTGCTGCTGTTGTTCTACTGAATGCTGTGGGCATGTTATGTTGGCACCAGAATGTGTGGCAACCCTTGTGGGCTGCCCCCGGCCCAATGAGTCATAGAGTTATAGAACACCACAGCACAGAAACAGGCCCTTCAGCCTATCTAGTCCATGCTGAACTATTAATCAGTCTAGTCCCATCGACCTGCACCTGGACCACAGCCCTCCATACCTCTCCCATCCATGTACCTATCAAAATTTCTCTTAAATATTGAAATCGAACCCACATCTACCACTTCCACTGTTAAGTCGTTCCACACTCCCACCAGCCACTGAGTGAAGAAACTCCCCCCTTAAACATTTCACCTTTCACTCCTAGCCCACGTTAAGACCCTCTAGTGAGATTAGATCTAGACGGTCTAGTTAGACCTTTAGTTCTAGCCTCTTTTAACCTCAGTGGAAAAAGCCTGCTTGCATTCACTCTATCTATACCCCTGATAATTTTCTATGCCTCAATCAAATCTCCTCTCATTCTCCTACGTCCCAGAGAATGAAGACCTAACCTATTCAATCTTTCCCTATAACTCAGGTCCTCACATCCTGGCAACATCCTCGTAAATCTTCTCTGCACTCCTTCAATTTTATTAACATCTTTCCTGTAGGTAGGTGACCAAAACTGCACACTATAATCCTGAAACACATACTTAGGATGTGCTTTGTTAATGCTAATGATGCATGTTATTGTACGTTGTGATGTGTATGTAATATGACTTCAAGTGGTGGTTTATTTGAGACAAAGATTCCCTTTTTCACCCCGAGGTCTCTCTCCCTGTGAACGCTGTGAAGGTGGAGTCTTCACATATATTCTGGGTAGAGACTGACAGACTTTGAACTACAGGGGAATCAGAGAGTATGGAAACACGCAGGAGATAACATGACTTAATTTACACTCAGTGACCACTTTATTAGGTACACCTGCACACATGCTAATTAATGCATGGACTCTCACCCTGAGACTCTCCACGTGGTTCAGGCGATTATGAATGAATCATTTTGATGAATTTTGTGATTCTTCGAGGTTAAGGGTCAAGGATCAAGGAGCATGAGCCAAGGGTCATGGGTCAAGTATCAAGGTTGAAGGATCAAGGGTCAGGGATCAAGGATCAAAGATTGGGGATCAGGGATCAAGGGTCAACTTTATTTGCCATATACATCTACAGTACATGTATTAGGAATTTGCTATGGTGTGTTGGTGGAACATGCAACAAAAACAATATTCAACAATTTTAAAGAATAAAAACATATTAAAATCATAGAAGTACGAATATGGAATAAGATGTGCATAAATACATAAATACCAGCTTGTATTTACGATGTAAAGTACAGTTTAAAAAGTGGTTTAAAGTGTTTACAGTGCAGTGTAGCGTCTGAGGTGGACGATCTCATGGCGTAGTTGTAGCACAAATCCATTCTAAAATGATGTGCACAGTTCAAAGCCGGTGACTACTCTGTGAAGTTAACGGAATGGTATTTGATAAGCAGGGGTCAGAGGAAGGACAGTTCCCCTGCACCTCTAATGGAGGCAGGATATCTTTAGACATGTACGAAGGTGCTGATTCACACTTACCTGGAAGGAATTAAGTACCACAAAGACATAACCGAGGGTAATATTGAGATGGACCAAAACGCCACAAAACCAGGTCAGACCCAGCACTGGCAAGAGTATCGCCACCGGCTTGATGGCCACCCTGTAAAGAAGAGAAACATTGCAGAGTTAAACCTTTGCTCAATTAAATGCAGCAAGAAGTGAAACGTGAAGTCAGTCCATTCCCTGGTCCTCTGAGCAAATGGCAGTGGGTCCTGCTGGAAAAACTGACAGGTGTAGAAACATTCAGCGGCTCAGGAGGGAGGAAGGGAGAGAGGGAGAGAGGGGAAGGGAGGGGGAGGGAGAGAGAGGGGTGGAGGGAGGAAGGGAGGGAGAGGGAGAGGGAGAGAAAGTAAAAAGGTTACCAGTTCCCGGCTGAAGGACAATAGGGTGGTGGGGAGAAATAGACAGGAAGGTGGAAGAGGGATGGATAGTTCAAAGAGTGCATCTCTGATAGGGTGAGGTCAGGGTTGCCATGGTGATAAGTCACTGATGAAGTCATCTGGTGGGTGAGCCACACGAAATGCTGGAGGAACTCAGCTAATCAGGTATCATCTATGGAGGGGAATAAACAGTTGACGTTTCAGGCTGAGACACTTCATCAGGACTTGCGGGGGAAGATAATTAGAGAGAGTTTGTGTTTCTATCCAGTTACTGACCTAATGCTTCTAGGATGTGGTGTCTAAGAGTTAGGGATGTGCTTAGCTGAAATCAGTTTATAAATTTCATACATGTAGATTTAGAGATATAGCTCGGTAACAGGCCCTTCCACCCCAACGAGCCCGGGATGCCCAATTACACCCATGTGACCAATTAACCTACCAACCGGTACGTCTCTGGACTGTGAGAGGAAACCGAAGTACGCAGAGGAAGCCTAAGTGGTCACAGAGAGAACATACGAATTCCTCACAGAGAGCGGCAGGAATGTCTTGTCCTTGTAACAAGAAGCCGAACATGTGAGTTAGTCTCGTGGACACAGTGGTGACTTATTTATGAAGGGATACAGCTCGGTAACAGGCCCAACAAACCACTGCAGCCAATTACACCCATTTAACCTCCTGACCCATACGTCTTTGGAATGTGGGAGGAAATCGGACCACCGGGAAGAAACCCATGCACTCACATGGAGAATGGACAAATTCCGTACAGAAAGTGGCTGTAGTAATAGTGTAGTGCAAAGCACTGAGCTACAATACCGTCCATAAATCTCCTTTAAACTTTCCTTTTCCCATCAGAAAGGCATACTCTCCAGCATTTGACACTCACATTGTGTCTGCCCTTTCTATACCACTGATTTTTTAGATGCTTCAATCACCAGCCACTACATTACCGTGCTGCCCTAGACTTTGTGGTTCTGTAGACTGAAATTATCCTGCTTTCACGAACAGAGTTTGCAATACTTTCCACCTCCTCTATAGGCAATTTTGTGATGTAATTGCCTTTTATAATTTATTTTCCGGCTTGTGGTCATCACTGACATACCCAGGATTAATCGCTCACTGAGAAGAGAGCAGTGAGCTGCCATCTTGAGTTTTGCAGACTTCAGGTCCTGCTAGGGAGGCAATTCTGAGATTTACTACCAGTCTCCAGTCAGTACAAGTTGGGATAATGTGATACATAGAACATTACAGCACAACACAGGCCCTCAAGTCCACGATATTGTGCCAATCTTTTAGTTTACTCCAAGATCAATCTAACCTTTCTCTCCTACATAGTCCTCCATGTTTCTATCATCTATGTGCCTATCTCAGATTCTGTTAAATGTCACTAATGTATCTGCCTCCACCACCACTCCTGGCAGGGCGTTCCTGTTATGGGGAAACAGGTTCACAGGTTTGGTAAGAGAGACAGAAGACACTGGTTACGAATAAATACATTAACCACTTATTTACAGACAAACAGTAAAACATACAACCAAACATCTAAGTCTAACAGGTACTCATCTAAGCTATCCTAAGTAACAAAAACTGTGATACTAAACTTTTAGTAACACTTCAAACTCAACAGGTACTTTATTAAGTCTTCCCAATTACAAAACTAAACATTCAGATACTTAGCTAAGAGAGTGTGTGGGCCCTCCTATATCTTCAGCAAACTTTCCCAATGGTTCTTTCACATTGGTTCCAACCCCAGTGTGAAAATGAGCCCCTGGAGACAAAGGAAAGAGCCCGAATCTCTCGCACGTGCTATTCTTATACCTCCGAGGCATCCAGACCAGATACCAATGCCTTGGCATGCAAGGCAACCAATAGGAAAGAGCTGCTGCATCCTTCAAACGGGCCAATCAACAACCATCTTGGTGGAAGCGGCTTTCAACCAACAAGTGAACTACCCTTCACGTTACAGGTCCATGCAGCACCAGTCCGTGTAAAGAACTTAACTCAGAAATCCCCCTACAATAATAACAGTAACCTTCATACATTAAGGTTCTTTACATAGATTGTAAAGATAAATCAATATAGTCATAAAAGTATGAGACAAAATTTAAAATCATAAGTAAAGACAAACATATAGAATAAAATGTAGTTGAATACATTAAATTATATACATGTAATCAACCTTAACAGACATTAAGTAATTCTATAAGCAGGCTAAATTTAAAATGTAGGTTTTTAGAAGTAGATCTTATACCCTCCTTAATCATTTTAAAATTATGCCCCTCATAGCCATTCCTGAACTGGGAACAAGTCTCTGGCTATCCATACAGTCATGCCTCTTAACATCTTGTACTCATCTATCATCGCGTCTTCACCCTCCTTCGCTCCAAAGAGAAAAGCCCTAGCTTGCTCTAACTATCCTCGTAAGACGTGATCAGCCTGGTAAATCTCCTCTGCACCCTCGCTAAAGCCTCCACATGAGGCAATGAGAACTCAACATGATATTCCAAGTGTGGTCTACCTGAGATGTAATGTAAAACCTACAGCTGTTCTTAACCATTCCTTGTTTTTTTATCTGGGATATACTGTGAATTGCAGCAATTTCAGGCCAATATTTAGAGTTATTTATTTTATTTTATTTAGAGACACAGCATGGTAACAGGCCTTTTGGTATCAATGAGCTCGTGCTGTACAATTACACCCCACCCATGTGACCAGTTAACCTACTAACCCATACACTTTTGGAATGTGGGAGGAAACCGGAGACCCCAGCGGAAAACCCACGCAGTTACAGGCAGGGCGGACAAAGTCCTTACAGACGATGGAAGAATTGAACCCAAGTCGATGGACAAAGTCCTTACAGACAATGGAAGAATTGAACCCAAGTCGATGGACAAAGTCCTTACAGACGATGTAAGAATTGAACCCAAGTCGATGGACAAAGTCCTTATAGACGATGGAAGAATTGAACCCAAGTCGCTGGACAAAGTCCTTACAAACAATGGAAGAATTGAACCCAAGTTGCCGGCTTTTTAATAGTGTTACACTAACCACTATGCTCATTTCTAAAGCTCATATCTGCTCAAAAGGGTTGTCTTTCTATTCTGTGCCCTCTGGACCTAGACTCTCCCACAGCAGCAGGTGTTCCCAATGTTTTTGATGCTATGGACCCCAACCATTAACCGAAGAGTTGGTGGATTCTAGATTGGGAACATCTACACTATGAAGACATGCTGTGTGTATGAGAGAGAAATCCTGTGTACCTGTAAGAGAGAGAGAGAGAGAGAGGGAGGGGGGGGAGAGAGAGAGCACACTGAATGTGTGCATTTGTGTGAGCATGAGAGCAAGAGGGAGAGACACTGTGGTATAGAGGGATACAGCATAGAAACAGGCCTTTCGGCCTACTAAATTTGTGCTGACCATTAACTACCAATTTACAACAATCCAATATTAATCTCAAGCAACAAGTAATCTACTGGAGGAACTCAATGGGTTGAGCAGCACCTGTGGGAGGGAAGGAATTGTCAACATTTTGACCTGATGGTTGAGGAGAAGAAATGCTAAATCATTTGGAGGTGGGTCTTGGAACTCTGATGGTACTAAAAAGGGCACATCCTGGATAAAACCATAAAACCATAAGCCATAGGGGGAGAATTAGGCCATTGGGCCCATCAAGTCTGTTCCACCATTCCATCATGGCTGATTTATTATCCCTCTCAACCCCATTCTCCTTCCTTCTCCCCATAAGCTTTGATGCCCTGAATAATCAAGAATCCATAAATCTCCTCTTTAAATATACCCAGTGACTTGGCCTCCACAGACATCTGTGGCTTTGAATTCAACAGAGTCATCACGCTCTGGCTAAAGAAATTCCTTCTCATCTCTCTTCTTAAGGGACATCCTCGTATTCTGAGGCTGTGTCCCCTCGTCCTAGGCTCCCCCACTATTGACAACATCCTCTCTATCTAGGTCCCCCCCTCATTCTTCTAAACTGTGGTGAGTGCAGGAACAGAGCTATCTAATGTAGTCCTAGTAAAATAACGTGGGGAGCCCTGCTTTGTACATCTAGAATCTTCTGTTTTAATTCTGGATTTCCATTGTCTGCAGTTTATTTCTATTTTCCTGTTGCCCTGGATCAAGTTTGACATTGCTGAATTGGAAATGAAGATCAGTACTGATACAGCACGGATACTGTGTGCATTTCCATCATACACACCAACAGGGCTTAACTGTCCTCTGATAATGTCTGCAGAGCAGCGGTCACTTTGCCCTCGCTCTGCCCACGTGACAGCCCCAGCAGGTCCTGCTTTCATACAACTCACCACATCTGGATGTAAAGCCGATGAGGCAGTCTGGCCCCTGGGACCAACATCATGGAGCGGCGCCTGGAACTCACGACTGTGATCATGACAACCCGGCACAGGACGAATGTGTTAACCTGCAATGCAAGAGCAGGAGTGTCCCCTTAGGAAATAAGAAGCAGGTGTGCAGGGGCCATTTATCTTTTTTTTTTTATTTAGAGAAACATCACGGCACCAGGCCCTACTGGCCCAACGAGACCGCACCGCCCATGTGAGCATAAGAAGGTAAGAAATAGGAGCAGGAGTAGGCCATCCGGCCCATCGAGCCTGCCCCAACATTCAATAAGATCATGGCTGATCTGTCTGTAAACTCAGCTCCATCTACCTGCCTTTTCCCCATAACCCTTAATTCCCCTACTATGGAAAAATCTATCTAACTGTATCTTAAATATATTTGGTGAAGAAGCCTCAACTGCTTCCCTGGGCAAAGAATTCCACAGATTCACCTCTCTCTGGGAAAAACAGTTTCTCCTCATCTCTGTCCTAAATCTTCTCCCCTGAATCTTGAGGCAATGTCCCCTAGTTCTCATCTCATCTACCAATGGAAACAACTTCCCTACTTCTATCTTATCTATCCCTTTCAAAATTTTGTATGATTCTATAAGATCCCCTCTCATTCTTCTACATTTTTGTCGCAATTGTTTAGGTATCACTATGTTATTATCACGTGTAGCAAGAGTAAGAAGCTTTAGTTTGTGTGCATTCTTGACAGATCATTCCCTACGTCGGTACATCGAGGCAGTAAAAAGAAAACAATGCAGTCCTGAAGAAGGGCCTCAGACTAAACCATCGACTGTTTATTCCCCTCCACGGACGCTGCCTGACCTGCTGAGTTCCTCCAGCATTCGTATAACTTACTCTGGATTTCCAGCACCTACAGAAGCCCTTGTGTCTACGTGTTGCAGAATATGTGGTGCTGTCGCAGGGAAAGCACAGTGCAGGTGGACAAATAAAGTGTAATATCTAATTGATATTAATGTGAAGTATATATATAACATAGAAACATATAGTGAAATGCATCGTTTGTCAATGACCAACATTGTCAGACAATGTAGGGCACTGAGGAGTACGGGAGAACAAAGGGATCTGGGAATACAGATCCATAATTCACTGAAAGTGGCATCACAAGTAGGTAGGGTCATAAAGAAAGCTTTTGGCACATTGGCCTCATAAATCAGTGGTCCCCGACCTCCGGGCCGCGGACCTATACTGGACCGCGAAGCATACACGGGTGCAGCGGTATCCGGGACGCACCCAGCTCACCCTTAAGAAAAAAGCCGAAATAAACAAGCTAATTAATCAGGTGCCGCCCAGCACGTAAATGTCGGCCCAGATCAGAGGCGAATTGAGCATAAATCAATGTAGTGAGTACAAGAGATGGGTGTTATGTTGGAGTTGTATAAGACGATGGTGAGGCCTAATTTAGAGCATTGTGTGCAGGTTTGGTCACCTACCTACAGAAAAGATGTAAATAAGGCTGAAAGTGCAGAGAAAGTTTACAAGGATGTTGCTGGGCCTGGAGGACCTCAAGTCAAGTCAATTTTTATTGTCATTTCGACCATAACTGCTGGTACATAGTAAAAATGAGACAACGTTTTTCAGGACCATGGTGTTACATGACACAGTACAAAAAACTAGACTGAACTACGTAATAAAAAAAACCAGAGAAAGCTACACTAGACTACAGCCCTACACAGGACTGCATAAAGTGCACAAAACAGTGCAGGCATTACAATAAATAATAAACAGGACAGTAGGGCAAGGTGTCAGTCCAGGCTTCGGGTATTGAGGAGTCTGGTAGCTTGGGGTAAGAAACTGTTACATAGTATGGTCGTGAGAGCCCGAATGTTTCGGAGCCTTTTCCCAGACGGCAGGAGAGAGAAGAGATGAGGGGTGCATAGGGTCCTTCATAATGCTGTTTCCTTTACGGATGCAGCGTGTAGTGTAAATGACGGGAAGAGAGACCCCGATGATCTTCTCAGCTGATCTCACTATCCGCTGCAGGGTCTTGCGATCCGAGATGGTGCAATTTCCGAACTAGGCAGTGATGCAGCTGCTCAGGATGCTCTCAGTACAACCCCTTTAGAATGTGATGAGGCTGTGGGGTGGGAGATGGACTTTCCTCAGCCTTCGCAAAAAGTAGAGACGCTGCTGGGCTTTCTTTGCTATGGAGCTGGTGTTGAGGGACCAGGTGAGATTCTCCGCCAGGTGAACGCCAAGAAATTTGGTGCTGTTTACGATCTCTACCAAGGAGCCGTCGATGTACAGTGGGGAGTGGTCGCTCCGTGCCCTCCTGAAATCAACAACCATCTCTTTTGTTTTGTTCACATTAAGAGACAGGTTGTTGGCTTTGCACCAGTCCGTTAGCTGCTGCACCTCCTCTCTGTAAGCTGAATTGGCGTTCTTGCTGATGAGACCCACCACGGTTGTGTCATCAGTGAACTTGATGATGTGGTTTGAGCTGTGTGTTGCAGCACAGTTGTGGGTCAGCAGAGTGAACAGCAGTGGACTGAGCACACAACCCTGGGGAGCCCCCGTGCTCAGTGTGATGGTGTTGGAGATGCTGCTCCCGATCCAGACTGACTGAGATCTCCCAGTCAGGAAGTCTAGGATCCAGTTGCAGAGGGAGGTGTTCAGGCCCAGTAGGCTCAGCTTTCCAATCAGTTTCTGAGGGATGATTGTGTTGAATGCTGAACTAAAGTCTATGAACAGCATCTGAACATATGTGTCTTTTTTGTCCAGGTGGGTTAGGGCCAGGTGGAGGGTGATGGCAATGGCGTCATCTGTTGAGCGGTTGGGACGGTACACAAACTGCAGGGGGTCCAGTGAGGGGGGCAGCAGGGTTTTGATATGCCTCATGACGAGCCTCTCGAAACACTTCATGATGATGGATGTAAGTGTAACGGGACGGTAGTCATTTAGGCAGGACACTGAAGACTTCTTCGGCACGGGGATGATGGTGGCGGCCTTGAAGCACGTTGGAACGGTGGCGCTGCTCAGGGAGATGTTGAAGATGTCAGTGAGAACATCTGCTAGCTGGTCTGCACATCCTCTAAGCACTCTGCCAGGAATGTTGTCTGGTCCAGCAGCCTTCCGTGGGTTGACCCTGCACAGGGTTCTTCTCACGTCGGCCACAGAGAGACACAGTACCTGGTCATTTGTAGGAGGGGTGAAATTCCTCGCCACCACGTCTTTTTCTGCCTCGAAATGGGTGTAGAAGTTATTCAGCGCATCTGGGGGGAGGCATCACCTGCACAGTCAGGTGATGTTGCCCTGTAATTGGTGATGTCCTGGATGCCCTTCCACATGCGCCACGTGTCGCCGCTGTCCTGGAAGTGACTGTGGATTAGCTGGGCATGTGCACGCTTTGCCTCTCTGATGGCTCGGGACAGTTTGGCCCTTGCTGTTGTTAAAGCTGCCTTGTCGCCTGCTCTGAAGGCGGAGTCGCGGGACCTCAGCAGCGCACGCACCTCTGCTGTCATCCATGGCTTCTGGTTGGCACGTATAGTGATGGTCTTGGACAGAGTAACATCATCAATGCACTTTCTGATGTAGCTGGTCACTGTAGCTGTGTACTCCTCTAAGTTGGTAGAGTCGCCATCGGTTGCAGCCTCCCTGAACATGTGCCAGTCAGTGTGCTCGGAGCAGTCTTGAAGAGCAGAGATGGCTCCCGCTGGCCAGGTTTTCACCTGCTTCTGAACTGGTCTGGAGCGCCTGACAAGCGGTCTGTATGCTGGGATTAGCGTAACAGAGATGTGGTCTGAGTATCCGAGGTGGGGGCGGGGCTCTGCCCGGTACGCGTCGGGAATGTTTGTGTAAACCAGGTCCAAAGCATTCTCCCCCCTCGTTGCAAAGTCCACATACTGATGGAATTTGGGGAGCACTGACTTAAGGTTCGCTGGTTAAAATCACTGGCGACAATAAACAGACCATCAGGATGTGCGTTCTGCAGATCGCTAATAGCCCCGTACAGTTCACAGAGCGCCTCCTTAGCATTAGCGCTGGGGAGAATGTAGACACCGAATATAAGGACAGAGGTGAATTCCCGTGGCAAATAAAACGGTCTGCATCGAACTCCACTAACGATGAGCAGTGTCTGGAAACCAGCACAGAGTTCTTACACTATTCCGTGTCGATATAAACACAGACACCGCCACCGCGGACCTTACCGGAGACAGCTGCATCTCTGTCCGAACGAAACAAAGCTAGCCCGTCTAGCTGGATGGCAGCGTCTGAAATCCCATCAGCGAGCCATGTCTCTGTGAAGACATACGCGGAGCAAACTCTGTACTCCCGCCGAGTATAACGTTGGAGTCGGATGTAGTCCATTTTATTGTCCAGGGAGCAGACATTGGGGAGCAGAATGGACGGGAGAGCCGGCCGGCTAGGGTTTGCTTTGAGCCTGACACGGACTCCTGCCCGTTTGCCTCGCTTCTGCTTCCTCGCACATCGCTTTCGACGTCTCCATCTCCGGCTCCCAGCATCAGGCAAGTCCGAGGATTGTAGGCCCGTCCCCCTCAGCAAGCCGACGTCGCGTAATTCAGCCAGCAGATCTTTGTGGAGGTTTGTTTTTGGACGATCTCTGTATTGTAGTAGTATCTGGCGATGGTAGATAGTCGCTCTGTTATCCATGTGCCCTAATCGAAAATTGTGTATCAAACTTAAAATAGAAAATTAAATTAAAGTGACACCAGGTCTGAAAGGCCGCTGCTGCCGTGCCGCGCCGCCTCATTAGCAAGAATTAGAAAGGAAGATTGAATAAGTTAGGACTTTATTCTTTAGAAAGTAGAAGATTGAGAGGAGATTTGATAGAGATATACAAAATTATGAGGGGTTTAGATCGGGTAAATGCAAGCAGGTTTTTTCCACTGAGGTTGGGTAGGACTACAACCAGAGGTCATGGGTTAAGGGTGAAAGGTGAGAAGTTTAAGGGGAACACGAGGGAAAACTTCTTCATGCAGAGGGTTGAGAAAGTGAGGAATGAACTTCCAGCACAAGTGGTGCATGCGAGCGCGATTTCAATGTTTGAGAAGTTTAGATAGGTACATGGATGGTAGGGGTATGGAAGGCTATGGTCCCTGTGCAGGTCAATGGGAGTAGGCAATTTAAATAGTTTTGGAATGGACTAGATGAGCCGATTGGCCTGTTTCTGTGCTGTACTTCACTATGACTCTATGGTCTATGTGCTGGGGGCTCTCTATAGGTGTCTCCACTCTTCGGCAGCGATATAGAGTGCCCACAACCAACGTTCCCAGGAATGAAGTATCTGGCTTCCACTCAATTTATGCCTCATCATCTTGTCATCTCTCACCCCCCTTCACCTCAGAGAGAAAAGCCCTAGCTCGCTCAACCTATCCTCATAAGACATGCTCTCTAATCCAGGCAGCACCCTGGTAAATCTCCACTGCACCCTCTCTAAAGCTTCCACATCCTTCCTTTCATGAGGTGACCAGAACTGTGCACAATGCCTCGAGTGTGGTCTAACCAGGGCTTTATATAACTGTGACATTACCCTACAATAATGAGATTTGCTGAGGAGCAATTTAGAAGGAAGCTGACAGAGAGAGAAAGGATATTGACTCTGGAAGAAGTTTCATGAACAAAGCCTTTGCTGATGATGTAAGTTGATGATTGTCAGCATCTAATGTTTGATTTGGGTGAAGTTTTGTTATTTTTTCTTGTAGTTTAACTTCCTTATGCTCGCTTGCATTTTTATATAATAAGGCATAGCGGAAGAATTAGGCCATTTGGCCCATCGAGTCTACTCCGCCATTCCATCATAACTGACTTATTATCCCTCTCAACTCCATCCTCCCATCTTCTCCCCATAACCTTTGACACCCTGACTAATCAAGAACAATCGACCTTCGCTTTAAATTTACCCAATGATTTGGCCTCGATGGCTGTCTGTGGCAATGAGTTCCACAGACTATCCACCCTCCGGCTAAAGAAATCTCTCCTCATCTCTTTTCTAAAGGGACATCCTTGTGTTCTGAGGTTGTCTGCTGGTCCTAGACTTCCCCCGCTATGGGAAACATCCTCTCCATGTCCATTCTATATTCAATATTCAATGAAATCTTCCTTCATTCTCTAAACTCCAGCAAGTACAGACTCAAACGCTTCTCATGCATTAACCCTTTCATTCCCAGGACCATTCTTGTGAACCCCCTCCAGATCCTGTCCAATGCCAACACATCCTTTCATAGATAAGGGGTCCAAAACTGCTCTCAGTTGGTGCAGCCTGACCAAAGCCTTGTAAAACCTCAGCATGACATCGTTTTCTGTTATCTCGAGTTTGCGGATAAATGTGTTTCTTTTCCTCTCTCTGTTTTCTCAGCTCCTCTTTCTCGTTCATTTCCGCTCTTGATAAAACAATCAAAAGCAATACATTTTATGCCTCATTCTTAACTTTCAAAGGACATTTTGGATCACAAAAGTGTCAGGATCCAGTACTTAGAAGGTGAGTAAGAGATTTGCGGTGAGGATTGAAAGCCTGATGCTGAATGTGATGACGGTAGAGGGAAGAAGGCTACTCACAGTCAGAGTAAAGAGCACGGGCCCAACAAAGGCCCAGATGACGCTGCTCTCTATGTTTAGCCAGCAATGACTGTCCGCCATGTATCCATCGCCGGTAGTTGCTATGGTGATGACCACAATAAAAACTGGGAATCCTGAAAGGAAAAATGTGGAAATTCTTTTCCTGTTTCTCAGTGACAATCGCTCCTCTTGCTTATTTCTTATGCAGATACAGGAAATGAATTTCATTCAGTTAGTTTCCCTTATATAGGCCTTTTCTCTTGCAGTAATTGCTAAGGATTTATTTGTTCAAAATTGTTAGACCATGTAACTAATGCTCTTACTATTTAACATTAGATACAATATTGATGGCACAGTAATAAGTGTAATCGACCAAGTCTCAGAAGCTGTGAATTCAGCTCCATCGTGGGCACTAGCCTCCCCACAGTCGAGGACATCTTCAAAAGGTGATGCCTCAAAAAGGTATCATCCATCAGTAAGGACCCCCATCACCCAGGGCATGCCCTTTTCTCATTGCTACTATTGGGGAGGAGGTACAGTTCAAAGTTCAAAGGTCAGAGTACATTTATTATCAAAGTATGTATACTATATACAACCTTGAGATTCGATTCTTTACAGGCAGCCACAAAACAAAGAAACCCAATAGAACCCATTAAAAAAGACCTTCAAACACCCGATGTGCAAAAAGAACAAATCCGGCAAACAATAAAAAGTACGCAATACAGGAGCCTGAAGGCTCACACTCAGTGATTCAGGAACAGCTTCTTCCCCTCTGCCATCCGACTGAGAATGGACAATGAACCCATGTACACTATCTCAATATTACTTTCCTTATTTTTTTCTCTTATTGTACTACCGATTTATTTTAATTCACATATAGTATATAAATTGCAATTTATAGGTCTTCTTCAGATCACAACACCACTTCATCTTTTTCTAAGGCCACTCACTCAAATGTGTCACTCTTAGCCGTACCTGCTCAGGGTTCTATTTCGGCATGGATGTCCAGAATAGCCAGATCACCTTATCGTAATGTCCTGCTGCCACAAAACAATATACCACGACAATGCCAGTGATATTAAACCTGTTTCTGATTCTAATCATCCACTCCACCCTACTCTCTGTTCACAGGGAAGTTATACTGACAACAGTCACCTACATGCTTAAAGATGTTGAATCTTTCAGATCTGAAGGACATTTACCACAATTACTCGCTCTTCATTTCTTGTCTTTCCTGTTTTCTTGATTTACTGTTGACCACCTCCTGATCCATTATTAATTCTTGTACATCATCTCCTCCTCTCTCTTGTCTCAGTGTTCTCATTCTCCCTCTTTGGCCTTAGTATTCTCTCTTTCCCTTATTTTCTTTCTCTCTGTGTCTGTCTCTTTCGTTCTCTTTCTCTGAGGGTCTGAGGCTCAGGACCCACACCACCACGTTCAGGAACAGTTATAACCTTTCAACCAACAGGCTCCTGAACCAGAGTGGATGACTTCACTCGCCTCAACACTGAACTGATTTCACAACCTAGAGACTCACGTTCAAGGACTCTACAACTCATGTTCTTGATATTCATTTAGTTATTTATTAATTATCCACCTATTTATTTATTTGTTTGTTTATTATTATTTTTGTTTTATTGTTTTCAATTGCATGATTTGTTGTCTTTTGCACATTGGTTGTTTGGCCTTTGTTGTGTGCAGTTTTTAATTGATTTTACAGTGTTTCTTTGTATTTACTGTAAATGTCTGCAAGAAAATGAATCTCATACTGCCCTGACATATCTCTCTCTCCTCCTCCCTCTTCCCCTCTCTCTCCCCCTCCCTCTTCCCCTCTCTCTCCCCCTCCCTCTCTTTCTCTTTCTCTCCATTTTTTTTTCTCTCTCTGTTTCAAACTCGGTGTCTCTGTCTCCACACTTCTGTCTGGCTGTCTCAAGAGGACTTGGACTGACATGTCAAACTGGGAAAGTGGCCACCTGGAGCTCTTGCCTTTTGTGGTGGACAGAGTGAAGGTGCTCTCCAAGTCGTCCTCCAGTCTGCGCTGGGTCTCACCGACATAGAGGTGGCTGCCCTGGAGCACTGGGTACAATAGAAGACCCTGACAAAGAACGGCATAAATCTAAGTGATGATGGTTGAAGGAGTTTAGATGATTCATGCTTTAAGTCACCTTGACCCATATTCTGCCCGGCCCAAACCTCACTAAAACTTCAACCAGGATGCTGCCACGCCTGTCACCTGTGAGGGCGGTGTGTGACAAGGAAAGAGAATTACTTTACCCCAGCCAATCAGGTAGTAGTACTTGACCCTCTTGTCTTCACTCATGTTGACGGTGACGACCTTGCTCCAGAGGAGGATCCCTTCCACCAGCATCCAGCTGAAGGCTGCCATGAAGAACAGGTGAAGGAGAACAGTCACCACCCAGCACGCCACCTAGGGGGAGGCCAGAGAAGAGGAGGCACGTCACCAAGGCACCCAAAGCTGGAGTCACCCATTACTATCACTGGAAGCTGAAGCCTTGGGACCCACACCACCTGGTTCAGGGACAGTTATTATCCTACAACCATCAGGCTCCTTAACCAGCATGGACAACTGCACTCACCTCAACACTGAAATGGTTCCCCAACCTACAGACTCACTTTCAAGGATTAATATTCTCAGTGTTAATTTTTTTTGCACAATTTGTCCCCTTTTCTACATTGGTTGTCTATCTTGGTTTATGTACAGTTTTCCATAAATTGTGTTCTTGTTTTTATCTTCCTGTAAATGCCTGCAAGAAACTGAATCAGTGGCACCAACACAGCCTGCCCTCAATTTAATAACCCTAACTTGTACATCTTTGGACTGTGGGAGGAAACGGAGCACCTGACGGACACCCACATGGTCATGGGGAGAACGTGCAAATGCCTTATAGTGGCGGGAATTGAACGCCAATCAAGATCAGTTGCTCTGTAAAGCATTGTGCTGGCTGCTACACAACTGTGTGCCTGGAAAGCTCTGCCGGGAGGGGAGGTGGTGGAAGTGGATAAGGTAGTGATGTTTACGAGGCATTTAAACAGGCTGGTGCACAGGCAGGAAATGGGGGGGAGGGGTATCGGATCAAGTACAAATTGATAGTAAACGTTGACAGTATAGTTGGTGTGAACATTCTAGGCTGAAAGTCCTGTTGTTTGCTGTACAGTGATCTATAATTACAGCATCAACTTCAGCCTGCGGTTCCTATTCCCTTCTCACTCTTTACTGTAACTGTAGTTCCTCCCAAACCAGAAAGATTTATTGCGTGATCAACGGGTAATTTTCAGTTCTTCTCTACTACCCGATGCGTCCTGGCCGATTCGCTTGTCAGTAACAAGGCTTGAGCTGCGATGAGAGCACTGATGAGGTTTTTGTGGACTGTGGTTCGGTCTGATTTTGGAACCCTGCAAGATAATAAAATCTCGTAAGCAGGTCTGTAAGTGACCGAAAATGATGGCTGCACTCACAGTGAAAACTGAAAAACACCTTGTGTTGCTTACACAATCCTGGGTAACATTGATTAACTGTTAATTGTCATTTTAATTATTCATTTAGACCAATAAACATAGGAACAGAATGAAGTCATTTGGACCATGCAGTCTGCTCCACCAATCAATCATGGCTGATTTATTTTCCCTCTCAAATCTGAGGAAGCATTGCTCTCAATGGCGCTAACCAGGGGTACAAGCCAATGAAGATCACTCAGCTATGTGATTGGCCAGGACTCAGCAGACCCTAGCAGTCAACAAGTCAGCAACCAATCAGTACAATGAGCTGGATAAATACTCAATTGTGCACTGATGATGTCAGCTTGACTGGTGACGAAATGTTTGCGACCCAACCTCCAAGCTTGGCAAACAACCCTATAAACAAGGAGTTAACACTCTTCACAATTCTTGCAGAGATCCTATTGACAGAAGAGATTCTGCAGATGCTGGAAATAGACAGTAGACAGTAGGTGCAGGAGTGGGCCATTCGGCCCTTCTAGCCAGCACCACCATTCACTGTGATCATGGCTGATCATACACAATCAGTACCCAGTTCCTGCCCTCTCCCCATATCCCTTGACCCCGCTATCTATAAGAGCTCTATCTAACTCTGTCTTGAATGCATTCAGAGACTTGGCCTCCACTGCCTTCTGGGGCAGAGCATTCCACATATCCACCACTCTCTGGGTGAAAAAGTTTTTCCGCATCTCTGTTCTAAATGGCCTACCCCTTATTCTTAAACTCTGGCCTCTAGTTCTGGACTCACCCATCAGCGGGAACATGCTTGCTGCCTCCAGCATGTCCAATCCCTTAATAATCTTATATGTTTCAATCAGATCCCCTCTCATCCTTCTAAATTCCAGTGTATACAAGCCCAGTCGCTCCAATCTTTCAACATATGACAGTCCCGCCATTCCAGGAATTAACCTTGTGAACCTACGCTGTACTCCCTCAATAACAAGAATGTCCTTCCTCAAATTTGGAGACCAAAACTGCACACAATACTCCAGGTGTGGTCTCACCAGGGCCCTGTACAGCTGCAGAAGGACCTCTTTACTCCTATACTCAATTCCTCTTGTTATAAAGGCCAGCATGCCATTAGTTTTCTTCACTGCCTGCTGTACCTGCATGCTTGCTTTCATTGACTGATGTACAAGAACACCTAGATCTTGTTGTACTTCCCCTTTTCATAACTTGACTCCATTTAGATAGTAATCTGCCTTCCTGTTCTTGCCACCAAAGTGGATAACCTCACATTTATCCACATTAAACTGCATCTGCCATACATTTGCCCACTCACCCAACCTGTCCAAGTCACCCTGCATTCTCATAACATCCTCCTGACATTTCACACTGCCACCCAGCTTTGTGTCATCAGCAAATTTGCTAATGTTACTTTTAATCCCTTCATCTAAATCATTAATGTATATTGTAAACAGCTGCGGTCCCAGCACCGAACCTTGCGGTAACCCCACTGGTCACAGCCTGCCATTCCGAAAGGGACCCGTTAATCGCTACTCTTTGTTTCCTGTCAGCCAACCAATTTTCAATCCATGTCAGTACTTTGCCCCCAATACCATGTGCCCTAATTTTGCCCACTAATCTCCTATGTGGGACTTTATCAAAAGCTTTCTGGAAGTCCAGGTACACTACATCCACTGGATCTCCCTTGTCCATTTTCATAGTTACATCCTCAAAAAACTCCAGAACATTAGTCAAGCATGATTTTCCCTTCATAAATCCATGCTGACTCAGACTGATCCTTCTACTGCTATCCAAATGTGTCGTAATTTCCTCTTTTATAATTGACTCCAGCATCTTTCCCACCACTGACGTCAGGCTAACTGGTCTATAATTCCCTGTTTTCTCTCTCCCTCCTTTCTTGAAAAGTGGGACAACATTAGCCACCCTCCAATCAGCAGGAAATGTTCCTGAATCTATAGAACATTGGAAAATGATTACCAATGCATCCACAATTTCTAAAGTCACCTCTTTAAGTACCCTGGGATGCAGACCATAAGGACTTATCAGCCTTCAGACTCAACAGTCTATCCAACACCGTTTCTTGCCTAATATAAATTTCCTTCAGTTCATCCTTTACCCTAGTTCCTTTGGCCACTATTACATCTGGGAGATTGTTTGTGTCTTCCCTAGTGAAGACAGATCCAAAGTACCTGTTCAACTCGTCTGCCATTTCCTTGTTCCCCATAATAAATACACCTGTTTCTGTCTTCAATGGCCCAATTTTGGTCTTAACTATTTTTTTGCTATTCACATACCTAAAGAAGCTTTTACTATCCTCCTTTATATTCTTGGCTAGTTTACCTTCGTACCTCATTTTTTCTTGGCTTATTGCCTTTTTTGTTATCTTCTGTTACTCTTTAAAAGCTTCCCAGTCCTCCGGTTTCCCGCTCATCTTTGGTATGTTATACTTCTTCTCTTTTATTTTTATACTGCCCTTTACTTCCCTCGTCAGCCAAGGCCGCCCCTTACTCCCCTTAGGATCTTTCTTCCTCTTTGGAATGAACCGATCCTGCACCTTCTGCATTATTCCCAGAAATACCTGCCATTGTTGTTCCACTGTCTTCCCTGCTAGGGTATTGTTCCATTGAACTTTGGCCAGCTCCTCCCTCATAGCTCCATAGTTCCCTTTGTTCAGCTGTAATACTGACACATCCGATTTTCCCTTCTCCTTCTCAAATTGTAGGTTAAAACATATCATATTATGTCCATCAACTCCTCTTTGAATATTTCTTGAGTACAAGCTGGCAGCTGATAGGTGGAGCCAGCTGAGAGGGAAGGTGGGTGAGTGGGGAAGGGGTGAAGCAAGAAGCTGGGAGGTGATTGGTGGAAAAGGTAAAGGTCTGAAAAAAAAGGAATCTGATAGGAGAGGAGAATGGACCTCACGGGAGAAAGGGAAGGGGGGGCACCAAAGGGAGATGATAGGCAGGTGAGGGGAAGAGTGGAGTCAGAATGGGGAATGAAAAAGACGAAAGGAGTAATGGAGTGGCCCCACTGAATTAATATAACACCAGGGCTAGCAATCATTAGGAGCCCATCAGTTTTCCATACAATGGGTAATGGCAGCTGGTGTGTGTGTGTTAATGAAGGACCCAGAAATAAAGACTAATTAACAGAATGTTGGTTACCAACCTCCCCAGAGGTGCTCCCTGAAGCATTGCAGGAGCTGCCAGTCTGCATTGAACTCAACTGGGACTGCCTTAGGGACTCCAGCTCTGGATTTTCCCTCAGGATTTCCTCCCAAAGCCTTCCCCATGAGTGGGTATAGCCACGGGGCAGCAGAGGTTTGAGATCAGAGTTCTCCTTCTCCTAGAAGAGCTGCCAATTGTGGCTGGTTTTAAGGCGCCAGTAACCAGCCTTTGGCCCTTCTCATGTTGGTAGAAACAGTTCTGTGGGCTTAGTAGCTAAGCCACACGTGAAGGCCAGGAGCTGGACTTGGTTGTCAGAGGCTATTTGAGATGTGTGCCATTGGGAGCATTTAATAGGTAGTGGAAGCTTATCCTCATTACTGCTCCCGGCAATGACAACCGTAAAGAACCAGTAATAAGGCATGTATAGCGCATGTAATTGCAACAGCAGTAAAATATACAGTCACAAGCAAATAATAATAAAAATAATATAGCCCAAGTCTCTGAGAGTCATGGCCTGTGGACTGATGGTGCATGGCACTGTACAATGGCTAAACGAAGGTGCACCAACAACAGAGCCACACTCACCCCAACACCGAGAACACAATCAGTGTGATCACCATAGCACAGAGAGACACAGAGCAGCCAGTCAGAGTTAACTTCATCAGCACGGCTTCCTCGTCTGGACTTCGCTGGAAATGAAAGCAAGTGGTGTTATTGGTCAGAATTACCAGGGACACGTCATGATGGGCAGGTGAGGAGAAGAGAAGGGGTAACAGGGGCAGCCAGAGTACAAAATGGAAAAGGTCGAAAGGGCGGGGGGGGGGGCATAATTGGCTGATCTGATGTCACAACTACAGCGCCAGCACAAACAGCAACAGGGATCTGAACTGGAAATTCCATCAACAAAGGTTTGATCTGAGAAGAAATAAAGAGGTGGTGACTCTTGTAACAAGGGGGCATGGCAGCATAACGCTTTACAGCACCGGAGATTGGAAGATCACGTTTCACTCCCTGCCGCTGTCTGTAAGGAGTTTGTACGCTCTCCCTGTGACCGCGTAGGTTTCCTCTGGGTGCTCCAGTTTCCTCCCACAGTCCAAAGAAATAGGGGCTAGGGTTAGTGAGTTAGCGTAAGCACCCAGGGAGAAGTTACAAACTCCTCACAGACAGCAGTGGGAATCGAACCCTGGTCTTAGAGCTGGCTCTGTAAAGCCATTGCACTAACTGCTCCGTTACCATGACACCGGGTGACACAAAGGGTTTTTAACAATCCCAAAACCTGCGCAAGCATTCACGTGGTGAAATAATGTTATAAGTAAAAAGGAACAGTGATTTTGGATTTTACCTTGATTTCGTAAAGCTGGAAAAGCAAAGCGAAGTTGGTGGTGTGATTGCAGAAGCAGGCTGTAGATTGCTGATCAGACTGGACAACGCTGCAGCCATTTGTGGACCAGCTCCCTCCACTCTCGGGCCTGGGGGCACACAGGTCATTAAATTGGCAGGAGTTGACCACCACCAGAGAGGCTGATCAACATCTCCACCCCCAACACCACTAGTTTGTCATTTCCTGTCAGAGTCACCTTATGTACAGACACTCCTGAGACTAGCATCACCTTATGGACATACAGCCTAGGTATAGAAGCTATGTTATTTATTTATATTTATTGGTTTTTTTTTATTGTGTTCTTTATCTTGTGTTCTTTTTGTGCTGCAGCAGATCTGGAGTAACAATTATTTCATTCTCCTTTACTCCGGGCTCACCAATTTTGTTTGTGCTGACATCTGATCCCGATTCCCACCGACGTGGGACAGCCCAACATCCACGGTGTCACTCATCACTTGTCAACTTGGCCTTCAAGAGCGGAGCAGAGGCCTAGACTCAGGATGTCTTTCCACACCTGTGTGTTGGCTTATGCATTTCTGCCCATTGAGTCTGCTCCGCTATTCCATCATGGCTGATTTTTTTTCCCCTTAATCCCATTCTCCTGCCTTCTCCCCAGAACTGTTGATGCCCTGACCAATTAATCTCCACTTTAAATATACCCAGTGACTTGGCTTCCACAGCCATCTGCAACAATGAATTCTGCAGATTCATCAACCCACTGTTGGAAACATCCCCTCCATGTCCACTCTATCTAGGCCTTTCAATATTCAATAGGTTTCAATGAGATCCTCTCTCATTCTTCTAAAAATTGACATACTGAGTTAGACATCAGAGTTTATCTTTCTGGAAAGGAAGATGAAATGGAAAGTTAGGAACTTACAGGTGAGGGCATTAATCTCTGAGACATAGCACACTTTATTTCTAAGAGCTCAATAAATTCTCAGTCTGCCAGAGACACGGCCACAGTTGGTACCAGGCTTGCCTTGCTGAATTTGGGGTACTCACTTAAGGCTGAAGTCCCAGAAGGCGCAGAGAGAGTCAACACTTAGCAAAGGATCCGCCTGTTGAAGAAATCAACCGTGAGTGAGTAATGGAGGTCACTGTACTGAAGGCTGGACTCTCGATCACATTCAGTCCACAAGCTGTCAATTATGTCTCGCAAACTTGCGCCTTCTGTCTCCACACATTAGAAACCACAAGTCACCCTTCGTGCTGAAAACTTGCTCCTCAGATGCCTTTTAAATCTTTCTTCCCTCTCATCTTAAACCTACACCTTCTAGTTTTACACTCCACTGTGTGACCATCCATTATATCTCTGCCCCTAATCTTATCCGTAACTCTGGGATTAGTGTGGACAGGAAAAAGGCTGAGTTTGGGTGTAATTGCAGAAGGCTTTCTGTGCTGAATGACTTTACAATGATGCGTGTCTTTTAGCGACCCACTGGCATCAACGAAAGGTCACGCGTTAAATGCTGCTCTTACCTTTATACGGTGGAGCAGTCTGTAGTGTGTTGGGGCACTGACTTCCTGACGTCCCTGGTACACAGTGGACGAGATAACCGCAGATGCCACCTCTGTACCAATGTGTCTGGGTACGGCAAAGAAACACGATATTGGATTCAAAGTGTGAACAATTGTGGAGGTTAAATTATCTCAAATCTTCTCAAAAACGTGCACACGTTCACAGAGGGACTTGAGCGTCCAAGCACATTGTTCACTGAAGCAGTGTCACTTACAGACAGACCTCTACCTTTTCTACCCATCACCAGCCAGCTTTTCTCTTCATTCCCCCTCCCCCATCCGCCCACCTTCCCCCACACCTGGTCTCACCTGTCACCTGCCAGCTTGTACTCCTCCCCCTTCCCCACTTTCGTATTCTGGCTTCTTCCCCCTTCGTTTCCAGTCCTGACGGAGGGCCTCAGCCAAAAATCTCTCCATAGATGCAGCCTGGGCTGGTGGTGTAGTGGCATCTGCCCTGGACTTCAAAGCACGTGGACCCGGGTTTGAATCCAGACGGCTCCCTGCATCTTTCCATCTGTGATGGATCGAGCAACCCAGTCTCATAAAAAGTAGACAACTGCTACGAAATGGCCCAATGGCCCACAAGGCACAGACAGGAACAACGGTAGATGTTGCCTGACCTGGTGAAAAAGGCATTTAACATTCTGGCTTTCAGTCAGGGAATTCCACATAGGAATTGAGACACGTGCTGTGGCAATTCTATAAGTTGCCGATGAGTGTGCACTTGGAGTATAGTTTATCTCATTGTGATAGTATAGTTACAACTCCGCCATGGACAGTCCCAAACCCAGCTGCAAGGGGCGGATGGTTGGGCGTGGGGCTAACAACCCCATCCCATAAAAACCCAGAGCTGCAGAAACACCAACAGAAGCTGCGAAAACCTCATCCCTGGGAGAGGAAGGACTGTGGTGAATTGCTGCTGGCGCCTTTACTCTTGATGCGCTTAAGCCATCATCATCATCATTATGTGGCATGTTGTATGACATGGGTGTTCATGGTCTTTCCATGACCGTGATTGCTCCTGGAAGTTTTTTTTCTACAGAAGTGGTTTGCCATGGTCTTCTTCTGGGCAGTGTCTTTACAAGACGGGTGACCCCAGCCATTACCGATACTCTTCAGAGATTGCCTGCCTGGCGTCAGTGGTCGCATAACCAGGACTTGTGATCTGCACCAGCTGCTCGTACGACCATCCACCACCTGCTCCCATGGTTTCACGTGACCCTGATCGGGGGGCTAAGTAGATGCTACATCTTGCCCAAGGGTGACCTGCAGGCTAACAGGGAAGGAGCACCTTACACCTCCTTTGGTAGAGATGTATCTGCACCCCACCACCCTAAATGGGCATAAGTAAGATATCATAGTCAGAGGGAAGATGTGGTTAAATTGAAAAGAACGCAGAAAAAACTAATGAGGATTCTTCCAGGACTAGAGGGCCTGAGCGTAGAGGAGAGGTTGGCCAGGAAACATCTTTATTCCTTAAAATGCAGGACAGTGAGATGAGATCTTATAAAAATGTTAAAATTATGAGAAGCTTGGATAAGGTGGATCCTCTACGAGGACCACAACCTTCTTGTAAGGTTAGTAGGCTTGTGTGCCCCAATGACCCAGAGGGCAATGTTGGCTGGTGTCAGGGCCCTGTGCTTTGGCTTTTGGTAGGGTCACCCATGGATAGCAGGTCAAAGGGTAAAGGCCAGCATAAGAGTGGACCAGCCGTGCTCCAGGTTCGGGGGTTTAGCTCAAGGCTAACAACGCAGACTGATCAAAAAAACTGTTATGGAAATAGCAATGAAGAATCCTTGTTTATCTGTACACACTGGTATCATCAGACAGAAATGGAAGACCTTCATTGTTGCCCTAAATGCCAGAGGCATAATGGGCAGTAAGTTGAGGTAAGATAAGGGAATGGTAACCGTCTTCTCCCCAGAGGTAGGGGAGACCTCAATTAGAAAACAGAGATTTAAAAGGGACCTGAGGGGGGTGGCTATATTGAACGAACTGAGGGAGGGAAGGTGGTATTATTGCAGAGGCACTTGGATCAGTATATGAAGGGGTGGGGCTTGGAGGAATATGGGCCAATGCAGGAAATTGGGACCAGCTGGGTGTACCTTCCATAGATTCTGTCTGCACTTCACGCTGCCTCAGTAAAGCAGCCAACAAAATCGAAGACCCCACTCACTCCGAACATCTTTCTTCTGCTTCTCCCCCACCCCCCAAGGGCAGAAGGTACAAAAGCCTGTAATCACACGTCAGACTCAAGGACAGCTTCACCCCACCCACTGAACAGTTCTCTAGTATGATAGGATAACTCTTGACCTCAGACTACCTCATTGTGACCTTACACCATATTGCAGATCTGCACTGCCCTTCCTCTGTAACTGTAACACTTCGTTCTGCACTCTGTCAGGGCTTTCCCACGTACGAACTCTATACACTCCGTAATGAACTGATTTGCAAGACAGATTTTTCACTGTACATCAGTAATAAACCAATTTGCTAAATTTACCAAACACCCAAAAATTCTGCCTGTGTTATGCACCCTGGCTAATCAAAATAAAATTCACTATGACTCAGTCTCAGAAACTTCATGATAAGAATTTTGTTAAAGTAAACATGACCGATTCTGGAGATGTTGGAAATCCAGAGCAACACACACAGGAGATGCTGGAGGAACGCAGCAGGTCAGGGAGCATCTCTGGAAATGAGTAAACAGTCGACGTTTCAGGCCCAGACCCTTTATCAGGATTTCAGTTTTCTGTATAATTTATAATAGCTTAAATGAATAGGATCTGTAAATAATCTGCCTCCATAATGATCCTAACACACTGTGTTACAGCCCAGTTCTCAAGGTATGGTAGAATATAGTTTGGGGGGGGGGGGTGTTGCTGGAGGAAGGTTTTTACACAGGGAGTATTCAGTGCTTGAAACACGCTGCTGGGGTTGGGGTAAAGGCTGATAAATGACGGACATTTCAGAGACTCCCTGATGGTCACATTTACGAATGAAAGAAAAATGAGGGGCTTTGGGCTCTGTAGGAGGGAAGATCGTAAGACCATGAGACATTGGAGCAGAATTAGACCATCTGGCCCATCGAGTCTGCTCCGCCATTCCAAAGTGGCCACTTTGTTACCCCTCTCAACCCCCTTCTCCTGCCTTCTCCCCATAATCTTTGACATGTTTACTGATCAACCTTCGCCTTAAATACACCCAATGACCAGGCCTCCAAAGTTTCCTGTTGCAATGATTTCCACAGATTCACCACCCTCTCACTAAAGAAATCCCTCCTCTTCTTTGTTCTAAAAGGATGTCCCTCTATTCTGAGGCTGTGGTCTCTAGTCCTAGACTTGTCCACTATGGGAAACATCCTCTCCACATTAATCCTATCAAGGCCTTTCAATACTTGGTAGATTTCAATGAGATCACCCCTTATTCTTCTAAACTCCAGTGAGTACAGGCCAAGAGCTGTAAAATGCTCCTCATAGTTAACCCTTTCATTATAGAAATAATTTGTGTGAACCTCCTCTGACCCTTCTCCAATACCATTTCATCTTTTCTTAGATAAGGAGCCCAAAACGGCTCACAATACTCCAAGTGCGGTCTGACCAATGCCTTATAAAGCCTCCAGTGAGAGGCATATGCTGTGCTATACTGTTCTATGTTCTAAACATTCAAACCCAGATTCTGAAAGAAGTTTCATGCTTTGAGAATGTCAGCAGACATTACATTTATTGTCTGTTTATTCCGCTCTATAGACACTGCCTGACCCGTTAAGTGCCTCCAATCCAGCATTTTCTGTGCTTTGCTCGGATTTCCAGCATCTGCAGATTCTCTTGTGTTTATTATTTCCATTTTGCAGTTTATATTGGATAGTTTAGTGGCTAAGATGTTGAATTTTCACTCACTTGAATCCTTCATTAAATGCTGTTTCCACCAAACCACTTGCGACCAATGGGTTATTTCCCCGCAAGTTGGGAAGACTTCGATACCAGGTGTTCACAAATGTAGCTGTTGTCAAACCTGTAACACAGAGGGAGAGAGGGAGAGGGAGAAGGGGAGGGGGAGAGAGAGAGAGAGAGAGAATATGAATGAATGAGAATGAAAGTAAACTTAACTTAAACAAACCATCCAGGCAACAGCAGGAAGGTGTTGAATACACTTGATGTAAACTCAGCAGAAATACAACTGTTTATTCCAGTGTAAATGAGGCTTTAACTGTGTTAATTCCCACTTTCTGACGAGTGCTCTCACTGGTATAGGCACCTTTTACACCCTCAGGAAGTTCCAAAATGCTTTGCAGCTGATGAGGCTCTTTTGAAATCCAATCATTGCTCTGAAGTAGCAACCACAGCAGCCTACATTCAGCAGTTCAAAGTATCATCAAAGTACACGTATAAGATCCCTTTTCTTGTGGGCATTCACAGAGGAACAAAAAAAATGAAACAGAATTAATGAAACACTACATACAAACAAAGGTGGACAAACAATGTGCAAAATAACTAACAATGTGAAAATACGATAATAGTAAATATGTGAATAGCAGTTAGCACTACGCTTTACAATGCCAGCAAAAGGGGTTCAATTCCCACCACTTCCCAAGTTTTTGAGGCATCAGTCCCCTCCCCTCAGAGTTCTGAACGGACAACGAACCCATAGACGCTACCTGTTTTTCTTTCGCTCTCTTTTTGCACCTCTTATATAATTACATTTTCCCTGTATATACACCTGCACTTCTTATTGTAATCTATACTGCAGTTTTTTTGATTGTTTTGATAGTTTTTTTAATATATCTACCTGCACCTCCACCCCCACTCCTGGCAGGGCATTCCATACACACACAACACTCCGTCAAGTAAACATACCTCTGACATTCGCCCCATACTTTCCTCCATTCATCTTAAAATTAATCTCTCCCCCCCCCCCCCGCCATTTTAGTTACTTCTGCCCTGAGAAAGGTACCTGGCAATCAACCTGATCTAATCGTATCATGACTGTGCTGCCATTCTCAATGCTTTGTGTTCTAGATCGGGGCTGATGCCATGGACCCCGACCACACACCGAGGAGTCCGCAGACCGCAGGTTGGGAGTCCCCATCTAACTATGATAATAATCTGTTGTGCAGCTAAGGGTTAAAGTCTGGTCCACATCCTCTGCCACTTACCAAGTCCACCTTTGCCTTCTTGCTTCTCCTATCAGGAAGGAGGTAAGGAGCCTTAGTCCCTCATCACCAGGTTCAGGAACAGTTACTACCCCTCAACGCTTCCCCTGAAGCATGGAAAACTTCACTCACCTCAACACTGAATTGACTCCACAACCTCTACGATTCAGGTTCACAATATTATTTATTTATGTATTTATTTATTTATTCATTACAGTTATTTTGCTTTATCTTTTCTGTGTTTGCAAAAGCTGTTGTCTTTTATCTCTGAGTGCAGTTTTTCATTGATTCTGTTGTGATTCTTTGTGTTTGCTGTGAATGCCCGCAAGAAAATGAACCTCTGGGTAGTATATGGTGACATACACAGTTTGTGCTTTGAAAATCAAATTTGCTTTGAACTTTGACTTTGCACTAGGGTCCTGGTGAGGTCCCCTGACTGTTGCTGACAGATTTTGAAGAAAATCACCCCAATGGACACACCTACTCCTTACGGAACTCAACATCCAAACTTGTTCCGCACACAGACACATCAAGGCAGACGTGGCAAGAAATTCAGAGATTTGAAAGGGTCAGCAAAATGTACAAATACACACTGACTTTAAATCTTGGCACAGAACAGAATAGTATAGATCTGCACTTGCCTTCTCCTTGAAGCCTTGCAATTGCTTGCTTCGAAAGTCCAATTTGATCAGACGATTTGTTGATCCCATCACCCATAGAAACCTCAAAGTCATTTGTAAAATTGTGGAGCAACTTTTGTCTGATTTCAAGTTCTAAAGGATAATAAAAGAAAAATATTGAAACTGCCTCAAATATCTTTCACGGAGTATTTGATGCTAATTACAGATGCCACTCCAGTTGCTGCCAACATTTAAACTTAGAAGTTGCTCTTAAACTTACACTTCAAATTACAGGACTCTTGAGAAGAAGTTTGATAGTTGACTTCAAATTTACGGACCGTTATACGCCCCTGCTTCACAAGGATTCAATAACAGCAACTGGCTGTCAAGCGACATGACCAACCCTGATGCAGATGCAGATGACCAACTCTCCCAAGTCTCCACCCATGAAGATCGAGGGGGGCACAAATTCAGTGAAAGTCACGGCGTAAGCAAACACGCGGCATGCAAGAGATTTCCTGGAGGCGTGGTTTTCCGTCAACAATTCTGTAAACAGACCTCGATCCTTTTCATGAGCCGATGTGGGCAAGGTTCCAGGCCACAACACACAAAGTTCACCACGCAATCAATCAGTGACAAGATTTCCTTCCCCACATTACCACTGAGTTTTTGAAATGATGACCCATCAGTTGATTGATGAGCATATAAAGGCCATGCATTCGGAGGATATGTCACAATTAACAGCGAAACATTTGCAAGTAAATTGCCAAGATCAGAAAACAACTCAACCCAACCACCCCTGATTCTGATTGCCACTAAGATGAACGGGTAGGAAGACTTGGTCTAACTTAGAGTTGGGATATAAGACATAGGAGCACAGTTAGGCCATTCAGCCCATCGCATTTCTCTGCCTTTTAGGGCCCCGGGCGAGGAGATTCTTCACCTGCACGTCTGCTGGGGTCATCTATAGTATCTGGTGCTTACAATGTGGCCTTCAGTACATCGGTGAGACCAGACATAAAATGGTGGATAAATTGGCTGATTTATTCCATTCAACCACCTTCTCCCAGTAACCTTTGACTCTCTGTAACAGGGACAGTTATTACCCCTCAACCATCAGGCTCTTAAACAGAGCGGATAATTCTCTCAACTTCACTCACCCCAGCACTGAACTGTTCCAACAACCTTTGGAGTCAATCTCAAGGACTCTTTATTTTGTGTTCTCGATATTTATTGCTTATTCATTATTCCCTTTTTTCATTTCTGTGAATTTCCATAAGAAAATAGATTTGAGTTGTATTATGGTGACACATATGTGCTTTGATAATAAATTTACTTTGAACTTTGAACTCAGTTCTATTGACTATTTGATACCACCATCCAGGGTTAAAATAATCCTTTAGAGCAGGTGTTGCCCACCTGGGGCTATTGGGAAGTGTCCATGGCAGTCAAAAGGTCAGAAGCCCCTTTCAAAAAGTTGAAATCTAGCTTCATTTTTGTTTCTTTTCAAATTAGCATTTTTTTGATGATTTCTTCACTTTGTTTGAATGGTGACATGGAGGAACGCGATGGGTAGAAACCTGTCCAAATCGCACACACTAAACGTCATGAGGTGTAGCAGTGACTGTGAGACAGTCAGACTCTGCCTCCTAGGGGTACAATCCGGTACTGACGTTACTGCAGCAGCAGTCAGGGCTCAGGATCTAAGGTCAGGGATCAAGGACTAACTTCACTCGCATGTACGCTTGCTGTGGTGTGTTGGTCAGGGTGCGACATGCAACCCTCCACCATCCGATTTCTGAATGGACACTGAACCCATGCACACTACCTCAATATTTACTTTTGGCTCTCTTTTTGCACTACTTATTTAATTTAATTTTTAAAATGTATTTCTTCTTGTAATTTATTGTGTGTTTATTATTATACATTGCATGGTACTGCTGCCGCAAAACAACAAATTTCACAACATGCTGGTGATACTAAACCTGATTCTGATTCTAAAAAAAACAGCAAAATTCAACAATTATAATGAATAAAAATTGTATCAAATAAAATTAAAGGTTAAATAGACAGTAGGTGCAGAAGTAGGCCATTCGGCCCTTCTAGCCAGTACCACCATTCACTGTGATCATGGCTGATCATACACAATCAGTACCCCGTTCCTGCCCTCTCCCCATATCCCTTGACCCCACTATCTATAAGAGTTCTATCTAACTCTCTCTTGAATGCATCCAGAGACTTGGCCTCCACTGCCTTCTGGGGCAGAGCATTCCACTTATCCACCACTCTCTGGCTGAAAAAGTTTTTCCGCATCTCTGTTCTAAATGGCCTACCCCTTATTCTTAAACTCTGGCCTCTAGTTCTGGACTCACCCATCAGCGGGAACATGCTTCCTGCCTCCAGTGTGTCCAATCCCTTAATAATCTTATATGTTTCAATCAGATCCCCTCTCATCCTTCTAAATTCCAGTGTATACAAGCCCAGTCACTCCAATCTTTCAACATATGACAGTCCCACCATTCCAGGAATTAACCTTGTGAACCTATGCCGCACTCCCTCAATAGCAAGAATGTCCTTCCTTAAATTTGGAGACCAAAACTGCACACAATACTCCAGGTGGGGTCTCACCAGGGCCCTGTACAGCTGCAGAAGGACATCTTTACTCCTATACTCAATTCCTCTTGTTATAAAGGCCAGCATGCCATTAGCTTTCTTCACTGCCTGCTGTACCTGCATGCTTGCTTTCATTGACTGATGTACAAGAACACCTAGATCTCATTGTACTTCACCTTTTCCTAACTTGACTCCATTTAGATAGTAATCTGCCTTCCTGTTCTTGCCACCAAAGTGAATAACCTCACATTTGTGTCATCGGCAAATTTGTTAATGTTACTTTTAAAGTATGGATATGGATTAAAATGTGCACATATACCTAAATCCCAGCCTGTATTTACAATGTAAACAGTATTATAAACAGTGGTTTAGTGTTTACAGTGCAGTTCAGTGACTGGGGCAATAGATAGATTGAAGTCTGGGGGCAACTAGAATGATTGATCAGACTAACTGCCTGGGGAAGAAACTTCTAGGATGGTGTGAAGTTTTTGTTTTAATTATCCTACAGGAGGGTGGTGGAGTGGAGATATGTCTCTACCAAAGAGGTGTAAGGTGCTCCTTCCCTCTGCTAGCCTGCAGGTCACCCTTGGGCAAGGTGTAGCACCTGCTTAACGCCCCAGTCAGGGTCACGTGAATCTGCGGGAGCAGGTGGTGGATGGTCGTACGAGCAGCTGGTGTAGATCACAAGTCCTGGTTATGCAACCACTAACACCAGGCAGACAAT
The DNA here is from genome assembly GCF_048418815.1 of Hemitrygon akajei. Classification (NCBI taxonomy): domain Eukaryota; kingdom Metazoa; phylum Chordata; class Chondrichthyes; order Myliobatiformes; family Dasyatidae; genus Hemitrygon; species Hemitrygon akajei. The sequence continues at coordinate 170,123,290 of NC_133130.1, read as the reverse complement.
CTCTGAAGAGTATTGATAATGGCTGGGATCACCCATTTTGTAAAGACACTGCCCAGGAGAAGGCGATGACAAACCACTTCTATGGAAAAATTTGCCATGGACAATCATGGTCATGGAAAGACCATGATCGTCCACATCATACATAACAAATGAATGATAGCGCTCTCTCCGTACATCGAAACATCCAAACATACAGTGAAATGCGTCACTTAGTGTCAGTGACCACATCAGTCTGAGGATGTGCTGGGAGCCACCCGCAAGAGTCTCCATGCTTCCGGCACCAACATAGCTTGCCCACAACTCATTAACCCTAACCGCGCATCTTTGCAATGTGGGAGGGAACCAGAGCACGCAGAGGAGACCCGTGTGGTCAGAGACAGAACGTTCAAATTTCTTACAGACCGCACTGAGCAGTGATCGCCGGTGCCACAGAAGCGTAGCAGTTGGCAATAGCAGGATGTTGTTACAGCTCGGAGGGTGTCCGAGTTTGGAGTTCGAACTATGAGGAGTTTGTATGTTCCTTCTCATGAAGGCGTGGGTTTCTGCCAGGTGTTCCAGCTTCCTCCCACCAGAGACAGGTCATTGCAAACTGCCCCACCATCAGGCTAGGATTGAACTAGTGGGTTGCTGGGTTGGAAAGGGCTGTTCCATGCTGTATCTCTGAATAAATGAAGTGATAATGCTAACCAACATGCCACTCTAAAAGACTAAACTGTGAAGCTGCCTGGAAACGGTTGCTATGACTCAAAGTACAAAGTAAATTTATTAGCAAAGTACGTATATGTCACCATATACAACCCTGAGATTTATTTCCTTGAAGGTGGACTTCTTAAATTTCACCAGAAAATCGCAAGTATGCTACCTCCATATTGATGAGACAGGCTAAAATTCTGCCCAAGTGTCTGATGGTAGAAGACTAACTGATGTTTAAATACTTTGCCCCAGGTGGCCCTGAGGCAATACGTACGGATGTTTTTATTCCGAATGACGATGTCCTTCTGGCCAACGGCCAACACCTTGTTCAGATTTTCCACCATTCTGTCAACGCCGTAGACCACGGTCATTGGTCCCCGAACAATCTAAGGTCAGGAATCACAAGGCATTAATAAACTTCAAAGCACCTTTGCAAAGGCTATGCAGGAGTTTTAAAAACAACACTAAAATTTATTTCTTTACAAATTCCACTTTTGAATCTGCTGCTAAGAGTCCAAATTCTTTTAGAAATTTAGGTAAGTGCCCTGTGATTAGGCTCAGATTAAATCAGGGATTGCTAGAGGCGCGAGGGTCTATTCCAAACTGTACCTCAATAAATAAGTAATAAAGACTTTGACAGATATGTAACAGACAGATAGACAGGTGGATAGATACTTAGATAAATAAATAATGTGATCCTTCAATTGTGAGCATTTTGTGAGTCTTATTTTGCTGCTTTTTTTAGGAAAACTAACACTTATCCCTTGGGAAGCATAAAGATATAAAAGATTAGCTTTATGTCTTTATCTTTTTTAGCGTTATTTGTCACATTGCGAAACACAGTGAAATGCGTCATTCGCGTCAAATCAAATGAGTGCCCACAGCTCTCTAAACCTAACCGTACACTTCTGGAATGCAGGAGGAAACTGGAGCACCTGGACAAGTCCCTCACAGTCACGTGAAGAACGCACAGACCGCACGTGGGAATTGATCCCCAGTCTGTAATCGCTGGCTCAGTAAGGCATAACGCTATGCGCTACGTTATTGGGCCACCCCGTAAGATTTACCAGTATCTACTTACTTTTAATTTAATTAGTGCGCTCAGGCCAATTAACCAATACTTAAAGAGAAATACTGAATTAAAGAAAATAATTTAAATAACCACCACCTTCTGTGAGCAGATTGCTTGGATAGATAGGATGGGTCTACAATCACCGGAGGTTAGAAGATACGAGGGGTGATTGATATAAGGTAGAGGGAGATGAGTTATACAGCTCTCGTTACATGCACATGCAGTTCAACTCTTTGAGTGATTATGCAGAAAGTTTGAAGTTAATAACTCATCTCCTTCTACCTTAGGCCATGAACTTATCAATCACCCCTGCTGTGGACACTTTCTGGAGGTCCAAGATCCGTATGCTCCACGACCGCTGGACTAAGTGTGTAAATGTAGTAGGGGATTATGTTGAAAAATAAATGTGCTAGGTTTTCTAAAATTGACTCTTTGTACCTTAGGCCACGAACATATCAATCGCCCCTCGTAGAGAGGCAATCTCATGGAACTTACACGATTGTGAGTGAGAGTAACTGTAGAGTTTATTTGTTTATTTAGAGATACAGTGTGGAACAGACTCTTCCAGCCCAACAAGCCACACCGCCCAGCAGCTCACTTATTCAACCCTTGCCTAACCAACAGGACAATCTACAATGACCTATTAACCGGTACGCTTTTGGACAGTGGGGGGAAACTGGAGCACCTGGAGGAAACCCACGCATTCACAGGGAGACATACAAACTCCTTACAGAGGATGCTGGGATCGAACTCTGAACTCTGACGCCCCGAGCTGTAATAGTGCTGCTGTAACCACTACACTACCGTAGTGCCCCATTTTGGGCGGGTATTCTCCGGGCTGGAAAGTCTAGGATTAGGGGGAAGTCTCAGGAGAGTGTTCAGCTATTTAAAACTGGGGTGACGACAGATTTACTTTTTCCAAAGGGTTCTATATTTATGCATTTCACTTCACCAAAGGGTAATGGATGCTCAGACATCAAATACATTTAAGTCTGCCATTGGTAGAGTTTTGAAGAGTTCTGAAGTACCTTCAGAATTTCCCTGCAAATCCACAAGCCCACTGGAGCCTGCCGGCCAAAGTTGGCCAGTCCTCCAGATAGAGGACTGAATGCGGGATGGGGAAATGAGGCTTGTTTTGCTGTTGTCGTTTGGTATGTTCTGTGCTGTTCTGCCGAACGTTGTGGGCTTGCTACATTGGTGCTGGATTGTGTGGCGTCACTTGCCTCGGGCACATCTTTGGTTGTGTTGGTTGTGAATGCAAACGATGCATTTCACTGTATTTTTCAATGTAATAAATAGATCTGAGTTTGAATTATTTCCAAATACTATTTTGTAAAGGACACTCATGACAATCTGGTCCAGTTAAAAACTTTATAACTGGAAGCACCCGAGTCATACATCAGTCTGCCTGATTATCTTCCCCTGTTAGAAGTGTGCTGTATCTCAGAATATCCTTTCTCAGTCCTTAACTCCAACCATTGGCTTCCAATAAAGTTGTTCTTTACCTCACCGATTTTGCTCCAGCTTTCCGCATTGCTCTGATCAAGAACCTCACCAGCCACGTCTAGGAAGCTTTGGCTGATGTCTTCCAGAACATCTCTGGCATCACTTGTCCCCACCTCCATGCCGGCAACGTTTTGCAACAAGCTGACGACATTTAGCAGGTCAACCGCTGGCAAAGTGGTGTTCTCCGTACTCAGGACATGTTGCACCGCCTTCATCACCACGGCCGCTTCAGAAACATTGCGCACAAGTTTGACGCCGCTCAGCGACATGTAATCAGTAACCTATGCAGGGAGAGAGTGTGTTAACAGCGCTCACAGTAAATGCATCCACCTCACTTCTAGCTCCCTCTGCAAATGGATCCTTGACTTCCTCACTGGGAGACCACGGTCTGTGCGGACTGGAAATAACATCTCCTCCTCGCTGGTGCACCCCCAAGGACACGTGCTTAGCCCACTGCCCTTATCATTCCACTCCCATGATTGTGCGGCTAGGCACAGCTCAAGTGCAGCCTATAAATTTGCCAATGGTACTACCATTGCTGGCAGAGTTTCATATGGTGAGGAGAAGGCGCGCAGGAGTGAAATAAATCAGCTGGTTGATTAGTGTCGCAGCAACAACCTGGCACTCAGCGTCAGTAAGACCAAGGAACTGATTGTGGACTTCAGGAAGGAGAGGTTGAGGGAACACATCCCAGTCTTATTCCGGGAATCCGCAGTGGAAAGGCTGAACAGTTTCAAGTTCCTGGGTGTCAACATCTCTGAGGGTCTATCCTGGGCTTAATCTGATGCAATTACAAGAAAAGGAATGACAGTGGCTATATTTCATTTGAAATTTCACAAGAACTGTTTTGTCACCGACAACTCTTGCAAATTTCTACAGGTGTATTGTGGAGAGCATTCTGACTGGTTCCATCACTGTCTGGTGTGGAGGGGGCACTGCACAGGACTGGAAAAAGCTGCAGAAAGTTGTAAACTCTGGCAGCTCCATCCGGGCACTCGCCTCCCCAGCATCCAGGACATCTTCAAAAGGCGATGCCTCAAAAAGGTGGCATTAATCATTAAGAAATACCCCCCCCCCCAATCACCTAGGCCGTCTCCTCTTCTCAATGAGGCACAGGAGGTACCTAATAAAGTGGCCACTGGTGTATGCCACCATATACTATCTTGAGGTTCATTTTCTTGCAGGCATTCACAGTAGAAAAAATACAATTGTATCAATGAAAAACTATACAAGACTAACAAACAATCAATGTGAAAAAGAAGACAAACTGTGTAAATAATAATAATAGATCAGAGTGCAATAAAGGGAACTCCTTCAACAGAATTTACCTGAAGGCTCAAGATGGGCCGAACAGAGCTCAAATGTAAAAATGCGACAAAGGCAATAAACACTTTTGCTGTGTGTTTGACATAATAACTTGGTCTGAAACTGATCTGGAAGTAAGAACTGAAATGACAAATTTTAGAGAACACTACGTGCACTGAAATGTGCTTAGATTAACTCTACCTAGGACAGAAAGAGGAAGAGGAATAACAAGATTTACACAACAGTCAGATAAAACTTCTAAGGATATATGAACAGGATTCATCGCTCAACGTGAACGTGTGCAATTCTGATAAGAAGTCCACACTGCTAAACGTAAGTGAAAGCAGAACCCACAAAAATGAAGAAATTATCACTACAGAAGAAAAAGTCATGGCCTCCATGGAAGGCATCCCCACCATGAGCGGACGAGATGTCAACAAGGAATCGTCGAATGCCTCTCTCAGAGTCGGAAACAGCATCTGCAGAATCTGGGGTGTTTACCCCCACCGAGTCAGTCAGTCCAGCAGTTATATTCTCAATAGGAACTTTACATTTTATTATTTAGAGATACGGCGCAGGATAGGCCCTTCCAGCCCAATGAGCCACACCGCCCAGCGACCCACCAATTTAACCCCAGCCTCATCACAGGGTTTCGGGCAGGTGGGGCTCGTTAGTCCTGGTCGACTGCCCACCTAGGAGAAGGAAAACTCTGATTTTAAAACCTCCGCTGCCTTGCGGCCGCGCCCAATCATGGGAAAAGCTATGGGGGTAAACCCTGAGAAGAAGTCCGGAGCCGGAGTCCCGTAGGCGGTCAGTAGGGAGGTCTTCATCAATCTACTATCCGACAACTCCTGCAGCCGAAGAGGCCACCACGTGTAACAATCTTCGTGCCAGTGGGTCCCGATCTCTGAGGCCGAGAGAGTGGGACTGTCTCCGTGCTAAGGCTTTTTCACTATAATATCTTTCACGCACAGGTCCTTGTGTTGTGCATCTTCGTCTTAAGACATTGACTGCGCAACACATTCGTCTTCCTCGGACTTCGAGAGACTACTACTATACTAATCGCAGGGTAATTCACAATAACCATTAAAATACTAACAGGTACATCTTTGGATTTGGGAGGAAACCAGAGCATCGGGAAGAAACCTACGCATTCATAGGGAGGACATATACGCTCCTTACAGACGGTGCCAAAATTGACTCCAGAACACCCCAAGCTGAAATAGCGTCCTGCTAACTGCTATGTTATTGTGGTGACATGCATTGATCTATTGTAGAGATACAGATTAGCTTCATTTGTCACAGGTACGTCGATACGTATGTGTGAAATGCGCCAGTTGTGCTGGCACCCCGCAAGCGTCGCCATGCCTCTGGCACCAACGTAGCATGCCCACAACTCACTAACCCTAAAACTTATGTGTTTGGAATGTGGGAGGAAACCAGAGCACCGTGAGGAAATCCGTGCAGTCACAGAGAGAGCATACAAACACCTTATACAGAAAAATACGTATTTATGACCATTTGTACAATTTCTCATCTAACAAAGTTATTTACACAGTTTGTTTTCTTTTGCACATTGGTTATTTGTCAGTCTTTGTAGATTTTCATAATTTTTATTGTATTGCTTTATTTTTCCATAAATGCCTGCAAGAAAATGAATCTCGAGGTAGCACAGTGGATTCCGGTTAAATGGCACATATTGGGATCAGTAAATTTTGGCCCAATCAAGCAGCTGCCCAATTAGCCAAACTTTCATCAAAATAGTTTAAAAGGTGTAAAAGAGACAAACTGCCATTTAACTGAGCAACAAATTATGTTTTTAAATGAAATATGGAACAAATCAGAACATTTCCAATGCTACTACAGTACTATAAAACTGTGTATTGGTTCCTAATAGTTATCGACGGAGGAATTCATCCAGTGTACACTGTGGTGTTCTCTTGATTGACTAAATTAACAAATCAGTGCAGATAATGAGCTGCCATCATTGCCTTTCTGCACAAAGCAGTGTCAAAAATCATAGCTTTTTTAATTTAGTGTCTGTCAAACTAAATGAATAACATAACCAAAGAATATGCAGCTGACGTTAAGCATGATGTAGTTTCTAATGGTCACATAAGTTCACATGACCGATGCATCCTCCGTATCTTTATTTTCATTGCAATTTTCAAGATGATTGTCAATATCTTCAAATTCTTCATAGATCCTAGATTGTTGAGGTAGTGAAATTGTTTTATTTTTGCTTCTGGCTATTTCTGGCATCTCCAAGCCTGAATGCTTGAAACTGCAGTGACCAAAATAGTTCTGAATTGTCTTACTGCTTATTTATCGCCAACTATCAGCGACAAAATCACTGCTTTTTGAACTCAAACACGTGTAACTGATGCTACTTAAAACTGTTCACTCTGATCACGGTGTGGCGTCTGACAGCCACACAAGTACATGCAACTGACAGGGGTTAGAAACTGTTCAGCAACAGCCTCCTGTCCCAATTAAGTGGCATAGTGTCCCAAATAAACAAAGGGAATCCTGGGTATTTTCTTGATTAGTTTTTGTTCTTTAAGAGTTAGCCCAAATAAGTGACTGGCCCAATTAACCAGAATCCACTGTACCTATACGTATACTGTGTGTGTGTGTGTGGGTGAGAGAGAGTGTGTGTGTGTGAGTGTGTGCGTGAGTGTGTGTGTGTTTGTGTGAGAGTGAGTGTGTGTGAGAGTGAGTGTGTGTGTGTGAGTGTGTGCGTGTGTGTGAGTGTGTTTGTGTGAGAGAGTGTGACAGTGTGTGTGTGTGAGTGTCTGTGTGAGTGTGTGTGTGAGTGTGGGGGTGAGTGTGTGAGCATGAGTGTGTGTGTCAGAGAGTGTGAGAGTGTGTGATTGTGAATGTGAGTATGTGTGTGTGAGAGTGTGAGTGTATGTGTGTGCGAGAGAGTATGAGAGTGTGTGTGAGTGTGAGTGTGAGCAAGTCTATTGTGTGTGTACACAACAGCTGTTTGTCAGTCTGTTTATATATAGTTTTTCATAAATGTTATTATATTTCTTTATGTTCCTGTAAATGCCTGCAAGGAAACAAATCTCAGGTTAGTATATGGTGATCTATATGTACGATACTTTGATAATCAATTTACATTGACTTTTGACTTTGACTTCATAATAGTGTTACACTAACTACTACTCTACTGCTCCACCACAATATATCTTGGGATAAGAAAAACTGCTTAAATATCTGACAAACTTGACCATAAAAATGAAAAAGAACTTACGGTGACATTGAAAAAGTTATTCAATTTCGTCTTGAATATGCTTGTTGGCTCTGACTCAAACTTCTTCAATTTCCGATATATATCTATAATGAAAGAGATTCTCGATTGAACAATGGTTTGTACAGATCTAAAGGCTGTGAGATTTTTAACTGTGTTTCATTGAACCAACCTTTGTTGAACTGACAGAGGAAAGGGAGAGGAATCTCACAGTCGTGCTTTCTTCCAGCTCCAGAGACAGCATCAAAGCTCTGACATTCTGCTGGGCTGGCACTGGTGCCTGCAATAAAACAACACAATTGTCAGCAAATGATACTGAAATGACGACATTCTTTCTGTTAATCTGATGTGAGTTTAAGTGCAACGCTGGAATTTTGTTGCCCATTGATTAAGCAGGTGGATCAGAATCAGGTTTATTATCACTGACCTGCAGTAGGTTATGAAATACGTTGTTTTGTGGCAGAAGTACATGCAATACACAAAAAACTTACCATATAAAATATAAATAAGTAGTGCAGATAAATTTGCACTATAGTAAATAAAACAGGGCAAAATCATAAGGTAGTATTCATGGGATCATGGACTATTCAGAAATCTGATGGTAGAAGGAAAGAATCTACATAGAAACATAGAAAAACTACAGCACAATACAGGCTCTTCAGCCCACAATGCTGGGCCAAACATGTACTTCCTTTAGAAATTACCTAGGGTTACCCATAGCCCTCTATTTTTATTTTTTTGGTAATTTATTTTTTTATTGAAGTTCATCATCAAACAAACATTTCCATAAGATGTATTTCAGACATTGTGCATATATATGATATAATCATATATATCACAAATCTCCACAAAGTATTTATCTGAGGTACACACTTATAGAAAAGAGTGGAAAGAAAAATCAAGCAAAAGGAAAGAACTATGTACAAGTAGGGAATGATTTTTTTTACAACAGATTCATTGACTTGTGAGAATAAAATCAGGCCTATGAGGCATTATGTGGTTAAACCATTTTTCCCAGTATGAATCAAATTGTTCCAAATTGGATAAAATTCTCTTACGTTTGATTGGATTTAATAGCCCATTGACATTAAAAGAAATGAATTTTACCTTGTCCTTAGCCATCTGTATTTATCTGTCAATGTATCATTGAAATTAGAATAAAAATAAATCGATCTACTCCCTGAACAAATAAGAACCAAGAAATGCAAATAACAACAAAAATGGCAACGAACGTGTGATTCCAAGGCTGAGGTCTCTGGTAGATGACCCTGCGTTGAGCTAGAGGAAATGTCTAGCTGTGGGGGATAACCCCTCCTACTTGTGAGTTGAGGGCCCCCATTGCAGTATTCACAAAAGTCAGTGAACAAATCCATTACACAGAAAAGATTTCCCTGTGTACTCTTATATATACATATATATATGCACACACACAAACACACACACACACACACACACACACACACACATATATATTACATACATATATATATTCTAATTTTGGTGGAGAAAAAGGAGTAAGTGAGCGAATAAAGAATAACAACTAAGTAATATAAAATCCACATTATAATGAGTATTTCTCGAGATAGGTATATCACCGTGTCCTTTTGCTTCCGTTTAGCTTCTCAACATTTTTAAAGTTAGCCAAACCTTATGGCTGTTCTGAAGGGGGTGAGGACTGTCTTTGGGAAACTCCCAGTCTCTTCCTGATATATTTCTCTGGGCCTCCTCCCGTCTCCTGCCTTCTCGTTTCTCGCACTATTTCCCAAGCAGAGTGGAATAATTCCTCAGTCAGGCTTTCTCTAGTTTTGGTCACGCTGACGGGCAACCCTCTGGCCTTCATGTCTGTAGTCGCCTCTTCCACTGTCTGGTACAACCGCGTCCCGTTGTCATAAAACACTCGAAGTTTAGCAGGGTACGGAGTTTGAAATCTAATCTTTTTTTGCTTTAGTACTCGCTTTACTTCAGAGTATTCTTTACGTTTCTGGAGGACCGCGGGGGGGGGGTAATCTTGGTCGAAATATATTAATTTATCATTGAAAAACACTCTCTTCTTACCCCAGGCCCTTCGTAGAATCTCCGCCTTGGTGCTGTACTGAAGGAATTTTATTATTATTGAGCGTGGCTTTCTATCCTGGGTAGGTTTTGGGACTAACGCGCAGTGGGCTCTTTCGACTTCCAGCTTCATAGCCGGGGAAAGATCCAGTGCATCCCGCAGTAACTTTCCAACAAACTCCGTCATAGATGAGCCCTCCACTCCTTCGGGAACATTGTAGATTCTGATATTTTTCCGCCGTGATCTTCCCTCCAGGTCAAGCAGTTTACCTTCTTGGTGATGTAATATTTTTATTGTCTTGCTCAGTATCCGTTCCACGTTTTGAACGCGATCTTCCACCTTCTCAATGCGAGTTTCTGCCACCGCTATTTTTTGGTTGATGCCGGCGAGCTCTGCCTTAATATCACGGAGCTGCTGCTTTATATCTTTCTGGACCTCCATTATTTCTTTCAGGATTTCAAAGATATTCGCCGCTTTGTCTGAACAAGGCCCGGCAGCCGCCTCGCTAGCACGCGGTCGGGTCGGAGAGCCGCTCGCTGCACTCCTCTCGGACGCAGGCTCCGCAGTGTCACTTTTTTTATTTCCGTTCCTTTTCCCCATTCTTGCCCCTCTTTTCAGTTCAAATATTTTTTGAAAAATATTATATTTGATGGGATAATGGGGCTTAATACGCGTTTTTCCGGAGGAGCTGGTGACTTAAACTGCCATTCTCGACGACGATGTCATCGGAACCCCAGCCCTCTATTTTTCTAAGCTCCATGTACCTGTCCAGGAGTCTCTTAAAAGGCCCTATCGTACCTGCCTCCACCACCATCGCTAGCAGCCCATTCCACACACTCACTACTCTCTGCATAAAAAAACTTCCCCCTGACATCTCCTCTGTACCTACTCCCCAGCACCTTAAAACTGTGCCCTCTCGTGTTAGCCATTCCAGCTGTTCCTAAAACACAGAGTGTCGGTCTTGAGGCTCCTGTACCTTCTCCCTGATGGTAGTAATGAGATGAGGGCAGGTCCTACGTGGTGAGGGTCCTTCAAGATGGAAGCTGCTTTCTTGAGGCATTCACTTTTGAAGATGTCCTCGATGCTGGGGAGGCTAGTGCACATGATGGGGCTGGCTGAGTTAACAACCCTCTGCAGCCTTTTCTGATCTTGACCAGTGGCCCCTCCAAACCAGATGGTGATGCAACTCCCCAGAATGCTCTCCATGGTGCATCTGTAGAAACGTTTTGGTTAAGGGTCAACCAGATTACTGGTTCTTGAGATTACGTAGGCCAGACAGGATGAGGACAGTAGATGTCCTCCTCTGTGGGACCCATGTGAATCAGATAAATTCCGACAGTAATACAGTTACTTACACTAATCTTAATTCCAGATTTGTCTAATTAAATTTCCGTGTTGTCATATCTCTGAATCACAGGCCCCGGGCTTTGGACTCTCAGTAACCTAGCCAGCAAGAAGAATGAATCAGCATATAGGAGGGAGATTGAAAATCTGGCTGAGTGGTGTCATAACAACCTCTTACCAAATATCAGTAAGAGCAAGGAACTGATTACAGAGGTGGAGAGGGTCTGCAACTTTAAATACTCAAGTGTTATTATTTTGGAGAATCTGTCCTGGGCCCAGCACAAGGGCAATTATGAAGAAAGCACGGCCATGCCTCTACTCCCTTAGGAGCTTGTGGAGATTTGACATGACATCTAAAACTTTGACAAACTTCTATAGCTGTGTAGTGGAGAGTATATTGGCTGGCTGCATCACAGCCTGGTATGGAAACACCAACACCTTTTAATGGAAAATCCCCCCAAAAAATAGTGGTTATGGCACAGTACTCACAGGTAAAGCCCTTTCCACCATTGGACACATTTACATGAAACGCTGTCACAGGCATCCATTATCAGGGACCCCCACCACCCAGGCCATGCTCAGTTCTCACTGCTGCCATCAGGAAGAAGGTACAGGAGCCTCAGGACTCTCACCACCAGGTTCAGGAGCAGTTATCACCTCTCAATCATCATGCTCTTGAACAAAGGAAACAACTCCATTCAACTTCACTTGGCCCATCATTGAAAGGTTCCCACAACCAATGGACTCACATTCAAGGAACCTTCATCTCATCTTCTTGATATTTATTGTTTATGGTTCAAGTGGTTCAAATGATTTAATTTAATATCAGAGAATCTATACATTATACAACCACAGATTCTGACTCTTCACAGACATCCACAGAGCAAGAAATCCCGTAGAATGATTTATAGAAACATTAGAACCCCAAACCCCTTCTCCCTCCCCCACTTGTGCCAGCAGAAGTACCAACACCCCCCACCTTGCGAGTAATAGCAAAAGCCCCCCCAAAGAGACCTTGATTTCGAGTCCATCAAAACCTGCAGTCCATACCCCAGCACGTTGGTGTCTCAGAAAGGCTCTCTCCCCCTGCCCCCACTAAGGGAGAGAGAGGCCCCCCTGCAACAACAAAAGCGGGGACCAGCAACTCACTGTTCCAGTTTACAATCTTTCTTGTCACTTTTCTGAACCTCCCCCCCCCCCCCCCCAACTTAAGGACCAACAGGCTCTCACTCTCCATCAGAATGAGAGAGAGAGAGAGAGGGAGTTTGCTCGAATACAGAGGCCTTCTCAAACAGCGGCGCACACCACCTGCTGTCTCGATGTTTCAGTCTCCTGTGCCAGGGGCTTTTGCAGACCCAGGCAACTTTTCCAGTTCGTCCCTGAAACCACTTATTCTTCTCGTCATCCTTATTCACTTATTATTAATATTATTTTTTCTATTTGTACTGTTTGTTGTCTTCTGCAGTCTGGTTGAAGACCCTAGTTGGCAGTCTTTCATTGATTCTGTTATGGTTATTAATCTATAGATTTATTAAATATGCCCATAAGAAAACGAATCTCAGAGTTGTATATAGTAATATATACTGTATGTGCTTGGATAATAAATTTACTTTGAGCTTTGAGCTTTGAAATTAATGTGATATATTGGAAGATTAATTCAATTTAGTTGGGAATAAGTTTCTTGAATCTGATCACTTTTGCTTTGGACCCCTTTGTACCCCAATGTAAAAGTCTGCAGTTGTGATCAGTGTAACCCTGAGGAGATCGCTGAATGAGGCTGTATTGGAGGAAATTTGATCGCCACCTCTACAGCAGACATGGGTAGTAAACACAGGGATCCAATTCCTGTAGCCAGGTCCTGCATATTGTTCCCTGGGGTCCTCTGCTATACAACCCCTTTGAACAAAACCAGAAAGTCAATGAGACATTCCAGTTTTAAAATCTAGACTGTTAAAACAAAATCTGAAGTTGTCTCAGCTTCTGAATGAAATGTAGCATAGTTTTGTATGTGGTGTATCATATGACCAGAAGACATAGGAGCAAAATTAGGCTATTTGGCCCATCGAGTCTGCTCTGCCATTCCATCATATCTGATTTACTATCCCTCTCAACTCTTATTTTCCTGCCTTCTCCCTGTAACCTTTGACATGCCAAACCATTTTTACTGTGAACATTCTCTCTGAGAGTAAAATCTAATCCTATGCGTGTGGACTCTAAATCCCCTGGATCATTATTTCAGAATTCATGGGTTGTAATATCGTATCTTTCATTTTTACAACTTGTTTGTAATATTTCAGTTTCTAACTTTAGTCATGTGTGTGTCAATCTTTATTTTACTGTACTGCAAGATGTTTACAAAGTTTAGTACAACAAAGTAAAATAAATTTATTATCAAACTACATATTATAAGTCACCAACTGTAACCCTGAGATTCATTTTCCTGCAGGCATACAGCAAATCTATAAAATAGCAACTATAACAGGATCAATGAAAGATCAACCAGAGCGCAGAAGACAACAAACTGTGCAAATGCAAATATAAATAAATAGCAATAAATAATGAGAACATGAGATAATGAGATAAAGAATTCTTAAAGTAAGATCATTGGTTGTGGGAACATCTCAAGGGATGAGCAAGTGAGTGTAGCTAACCCCTTTTGTTCAGGAGCCTGATCGTTGAACTGTTCTTGAAGCTGGTGGTGTGAATTCTGGGGCTCTTGTACCTTCTAACTGATGGTAGCAGTGAGAAGAGAGCACGGCCTGAGTGGTGGGTATCTCTGATGATGGATGCTGCTGATCAGGACTGCTGGATCTCGGCTTGAAATGTGACTGTTCATTCCTTTCCACAGATGCTGCCTGACCTGCTGAGTTCCTCCAGCATTTTGTGTGTGAAACCTGCAGAGAAATGAGCTGTCTGCATCAACGACCAACACAGTGCGAGGATGTGCTGAGGGCCACCGTGGTTCCGGAGCCAACTTAGCATGCCCACAACTTACTAACCCTACCCGGTACACCTTTGGACTGCGGGAGGAAACCGGAGCACCCGGAGGAAACCCGTGCGTCCACAGGGAGAACGAACAGAAGCAGGAACTGAAGCCCAGTCACTGGCACGGTGAGGTGTTGTGCTGACTGCCGGGGTACTACGCTGACCTGAGTGTAACTGCAGGGAAACAACGGTCAGGGTCAATCAGTTGGGACATCTGTGAACTTTCACCCTGGCCTAGACTTACAGAGGGAAGAGCAGTTTTGGCTTTGCTTTCATTTACCTGGTGTGGCAACACTTCATTCTTACAGATTTTTTTTCAAAGTTCAGGGAATTGCTGGGCTGACCACTGGCTTAGAGAGGGTGAATACAAACTGCCTTTTCCCCAGGGTTGGGGAAATCAAACACCAGGGGGCATGGGTTTAAAGTAAGAGTCAGGTGGGGGGAAGGTTTAACATGAAGAGGAGGGGCAACACAAAGAATGAGACGTGTGTGGAATGAGCTGCCAGAGAAAGAGGTTGAGGCTTTTAAATGACACTCACAGATTCAGATTTATTTATTGCATGCATATTGAAATGTACAGTGAAAAGTGTCGTTTGTGTTAACAACCAACACAGTCGAGGGTGCGCTGGGGGGTCTGCAGCTTGCAAGAGTCACCACACATTTCAGCACCAACATAGCATGTCCACAATGATCAGGACAACAACACAGAACACAACAAACAAAAGCGAAACTGTGGTGAACTACATATACCTGTCTGGACACGCCCCCTGATGACTGCTCCTGTGGCTCCTCCCACAGACCCCAGTATAAAGGCGATTGAGGTCTGAGCCCGGCCTCTCTGTCTCCAGGATGTAGTATAGTGGTCACTCACTGCTTGTTCCTTCTTCCAGTCAATAAAAGCCGATATCTCGCCTTTACGTCTCAGAGAGAGTTATTGATGGTGTTGTGGCGACCCAATTACTAGCACACTCGAACCGGCTGACAATTAGCCAGAGTGCAGGCACAAAGGAAGAAAGCCTGAGGGGGTTTCAGTACGTGCCTCTCGAGGCATCCGGTGGGAGAGAGAGGCTTTAAAGCAAGGCTGGGAAGTTGGAATAAACTTTATCTTTGACTGCAGTTTACCGACTCCGTGTCATTATTTTAGCGCTGCGTGTAGCACACTGCTACAATTGGTGACCCCGACGGTCCAAACGTTTTTGGACCGGAGATGAACGACGCCGCATCTGTTCATGCGGTTTCCTTGAAACTGCCAAGCTTCTGGACGCTACAACCTCACCTATGGTTTCAGCAAGCAGAAGCCCAATTCCATGTTCGGCAAATAACCTCAGAGGACACCCGTTACTACTACGTGGTGAGCTCCCTCGACCAGGACACAGCGGCCCAGGTTGCGGAGTTCGTACAGTCTCCCCCGGCGGACGGCAAGTACACGGAATTCAAAGCCCTGCTCATAAGGACTTTCGGGCTCTCCCGCCGCGAGCGAGCTGCCCGTTTACTGCACCTGGATAGCTTGGGAGACAGGCCTCCATCAGCTTTAATGAATGAGATGTTGTCTCTGGCCGACGGACACACACCCTGCCTCATGTTTGAGCAGGCATTCCTGGAGCAGCTGCCCGAGGACATACGCCTGCTGCTGTCCGACGCGGATTTCAGCGACCCCCGGAAGGTGGCAGCCCGTGCGGACTTGCTGTGGAACGCCAAGAAGGGGAGTGGGGCGTCCATCTCACTGATCACCCGGCCACGCTCCCAGCAGCAAACCAGTCCAGGCCCGGCTGCAGAGCCCGCTAAACCCAGAGGCCGGGGTGTGGAGCCCAATGAACACTGGTGTTTCTACCACCAGCGGTGGGGCGCAGAAGCCCGCCATTGTCGCCCGCCCTGCCAGTTCCTGGGAAACGCTAAGGCCAGCCGTCGCTGATGGCTATGACGGCTGGCCATCGGGATAGCCTCCTGTATGTGTGGGACAGCAGGTCGGGACGCCGGTTTTTGGTTGACACCGGTGCCGAGATCAGCGTCTTACCTCCGACGAGTTACGACACCCGCAGCAGGGCGCCGGGTCCCCCACTGCGGGCCGCGAACGGCAGCACTATAAGGACTTATGGCACCCGTCCGGTGCAGCTACAGTTCGACTCCAGCCAGTTTACGTGGGACTTCACACTGGCCGCCGTAGCCCAACCGCTTCTGGGTGCGGATTTCTTGCGGGCTCACAGCCTGCTGGTCGACCTGCCGAGGCAGAGGCTGGTCCACGCCGAGACCTTTCAGACGTTCTCCCTGGGTGAAGCCCAGTTGCCGGCCCCACACCTCGACTCCATCACGCTGTCCGACAACGACTTCACCAGGGTCCTGGCGGATTTCCCATTGGTTCTGGCACCACAGTTCATGGCAGCCATGCCCTGACACGGCGTACAGCACCACATCCCGACCCAGGGACCACCCCTCCACGCCCGTGCTCGGCGGCTTCCCCCGGACAAGCTCCGACTGGCGAAGGAGGAGTTCAAGAGGATGGAGGAATTGGGGATCATACGGCGGTCCGACAGCCCATGGGCCTCCCCCCTGCACATGGTGCCCAAAGCGACAGGGGGCTGGAGACCGTGCGGTGACTACCGCAGGCTGAACGAGGCTACAACACCGGACCGCTACCCTGTGCCGCACATTCAGGACTTTGCAGCAAACCTGCACGGCGCACGGATCTTCTCCAAGGTAGACCTCATCCGCGGATACCATCAAATCCCGATGCATCCGGACGACGTCCCCAAAACGGCTCTCATCACCCCGTTCGGCCTTTTTGAGTTCCTCCGCATGCCGTTTGGCCTGAAGAATGCCGCACAGACGTTCCAGCTGTTGATGGATGCGGTGGGACGCGACTTGGACTTTGCATTCATCTATTTGGACGACATCCTCATAGCCAGCAGCAGCCGTCAGGAGCATCTGTCCCACCTCCGACAACTCTATGCCCAGCTGAGTGACAACGGTCTAACAATCAACCTGGCCAAATGCCAGTTCGGGCTCGGCACCATTGACTTCCTGGGCCACAGGATTACCACAGATGGGGCAACCCCTCTGCCCGCTAAGGTAGATGCAGTCCGCCATTTCCCCCGACCCACCACTATCAAAGGCCTTCAGGAATTCGTAGGTATTGTCAATTTCTACCACTGCTTCCTCCCTTCAGCTGCCCGGATCATGCGCCCCCTGTTCGCCTTGCTGTCCAGTCCGGGCAAGGACATTACCTGGGACGAGGAGTCCGCCGCCGCTTTCATTCAAACGAAGGATGCCTTGGCGAATGCCGCGATGCTAGTGCACCCCAGAATGGACGTCTCTACCGCCCTCACGGTGGACGCATCTAACACGGCAGTCGGTGGGGTACTGGAGCAGCTCATCGCGGGTCGCTGGCAACCCCTGGCATTTTTCAGCAAACACCTGCGGCCACCGGAGCTCAAATACAGTGCTTTCGACCGGGAGCTGTTGGCGCTATACCTGGCAATCCAGCATTTCAGGTATTTCTTAGAAGGTAGGCCCTTCACCGCATTCATGGACCACAAACCGCTTACCTTTGCATTCACAAAGTTGTCCGATCCCTGGTCATCCCGCCAGCAGCGCCATCTGTCCTACATCTCTGAATACACGACGGACGTCCGGCACGTCTCGGGAAAGGACAATGTCGTGGCGGATGCGCTCTCTCGCCCTAACATTCACGCCCTTTCCCAAGGGGTAGACTTTGAGGCGCTGGCAGAGGCACAGCAGGCAGATGAGGAGATCCCGAGTTACAAGACCGCAGTCTCCGGTTTGCAGCTCCAGGACCTCCCCGTAGGCCCAGGTGAGAGGACCCTACTCTGTAACGTCGCCACCGGCCAGCCCCGTCCCGTCGTCCCGGCACCTTGGCGACGACGTGTTTTCGACTCTATTCATAGCTTGGCGCACCCCTCCATCCGCACTACCGTCCGGATGGTCTCCAGCAGGATTGTTTGGCACAGACTCCGCAAGCAGGTCCGTGAATGGGCCAGAACGTGCATACACTGCCAGACGGCCAAAGTGCAGCGGCACACCAGGGCCCCGCCGCAGCAGTTCCACCCCACCCACCGGCGTTTCGACCACATTCATGTGGATATCGTGGGCCCCCTGCCAGTGTCGCGCGGAGCGCGGCACCTCCTGACTATCGTGGACCACAAGATGGCCAGAGGCGGTCCCGCTCACCGACACCACCTCTGAATCTTGCGCCCGGGCGCTGATCGCCACCTGGGTTTCCCGCTTTGGTGTACCGGCCCACATTACCTTCGACAGAGGCGCCCAGTTCACCTCCAGCCTGTGGTCAATGATGGCCAGCCTGTTGGGGACTCAGCTGCGCCACACCACTGCCTACCACCCACAGTCGAACGGACTGGTGGAGCGTTTCCACCGTCACCTGAAGTCGGCTCTCATGGCCCGCCTGCGAGGAGCTAACTGGGTGGACGAGCTTCCCTGGGTCCTACTCGGCATCCGCACGGCACCCAAAGACGATCTGCACGCTTCGTCGGCCGAGTTGGTGTACGGCGCACCCCTGGTCATTCCCGGGGAGTTCATACCAGCCCCAAGGGGGCAAGAGGAAGAACCCGCAGCAGTCCTGGGCAGACTACGCGAGAGGCTCGGTGCCCTGGCCCCCATACCCACTTCGCAGCATGGGCAGCACCCGACCTGCGTACCCAAAGACCTGCAGAACTGTAAGTTTGTGTTTGTATGACGGGGCGGGCATCGGCCACCGCTGCAACGGCCCTACGAGGGGCCGTTTACGGTGATCAGAAACAACAGGTCCACGTTCGTGCTGGACGTTGGGGGGAGAGAGGAGGTTTTCACGGTGGACCGACTCAAACCGGCCCATGTGGACTTGGCGCAACCGGTCGAGTTTCCGGCACCGCGGCGCAGAGGCCGACCTCCCAAACAGGGCCCGGCCCAGACTGTGGACATTGGGGGGTGTATCACCGGTTCTGGGGGGGGGTTATGTGGCGACCCAATTACTAGCACACTCGAACCGGCTGACAATTAGCCAGAGTGCAGGCACAAAGGAAGAAAACCTGAGGGGGTTTCAGTACGTGCCTCTCGAGGCATCCGGTGGGAGAGAGAGGCTTTAAAGCAAGGCTGGGAAGTTGGAATAAACTTTATCTTTGACTGCAGTTTACCAACTCCATGTCGTTATTTTAGCGCTGCGTGTAGCGCACCGCTACAGTGCATCAGAAACAAGACCCGTTCATCCTTCCCACTTGTCCCTAAACCCTAACCTGGCCCCAAACGTCCCCCAAGTTATCCCAATGGACTTCAGAAAACAATAAAAAGCGGCTAAGACTAAGCTATGGCCTCAATAGAGGTGGCAGCTTGGCGCCGTCTTGGCAACATTTTCTGCAATCGAACTTTCCCTCAAGACTACATTGGTAACATCGAGCCACTCGCTTACCTGAACAACTCACTAGAGCTTTCTTTATTTCCACGGTGTGTTCAATCTCCAAGTTGGACAGGCTCCACTGGTAGATGAGGCGTTGGTGTGGGAGGGAACACCCACTGGCTGCTGCGATCTGACTCCTGTCCAGGACCCCTGACCAGATATTCAGGCCCGTGATGTTGCCACTGAAAGCTTCGCTTTGTTTGAAGGTACCTCCCAGTGAATCTTGATCCTGGCCAATAATAAACACCCCGTTCCCAGCAAGAACTTGAGAGCTGTAGTATCTCTGTCCAGAGCTCACAATGCACCCATCAGCGTAGAAAGACCAAGCGCCTTCCTCTGACCGCCACGTCACGCAAATGTGGTGCCACTGTCCGTCGTTCTTTAACACCGTCTGGTAAGGTGTGTGGTGCCCGTGTACTATCAGCGCCAGCTGGATGAATCCAGTGTCATTAATGCGAGCTCTCAGCTGAAATTCATTCATGAATGTCGGCACAGCGTAGGAGAACACGGTAGCAACGGTATTTGCCTGGTCATCGCACTGAATGTTTACACAGACTGTAATAGCCGACATCGAGGGCAGCACGCCAAGAAGTTTGGCGTATTTGGTATCCGTTTTGTTCGGGAACATCAACACCGAGACACCTGAGAGAAATATGCAAAACAAATCCCATTAGAATTTACACACTATCCATTGCAATGTACTTCCACGGGCTCCACGATTAGGGCAACACTATCACAGCTCGGGGCAACAGAGCTCAGAGTTCATCGATTCCGACATCATCTGTAAGGAGTTTGTACCTCCTCCCTGCGGAATGCATGGATTATCTCCGGTTTCCTCCCACACTACAAAGATGCAGCAGTTAGAAGGTTAATTAGCTGTTGTAAATGGCCCTGCGATTTAGGCTAGGTTGAAATCAAGGGTTGCTGGGCAGCGGATTTGAGGGGCCAGAAAGGCCTGTTCCCTGCTGTATCTCAAAGAAACTTAAATAAAAAACTGAGTACAGGAGTTGGGATGTTACTTTGAAGTTGTTGGTGTTGCCTTCTTTGGAGTATTGTGTCTCAAACGAGAGAAAATCTGCAGATGCTGGAAAGCCACGCAACACACACAAACTGCTGGAGGAGCTCAGCAGGCCAGGCAGCATCTAGGAAGGGTTTCGGTCTGAAATGTCGACTTCCATAGACGCTGCCTGGCCTGCTGAGCTCCCCCAGCATTTTGTGTGTGTTGCTCGGAGAATTGTGTGCAGTTCTAGTCACCTACCGAGAGGAAAGATATCTATAAGCTTGAAAGAGAACAGAGAAAATTTACAAGGATACATTGTAGAGTAATGACATATTCACAAATATAGTTGACTTGACTTGACTTACACTAAAGTGTAAAATCGTCCCTGCATCTATTATTTTATCTGGGTGATGCATGGATTTAAAACTGTAGTGTTTCTCTTATATTGCTGTGCTTGCAAAATTTTGTAAATCAGTCTGCCTACCATTAAATCAAGTGATTTGCAACACACTAA
Source organism: Hemitrygon akajei (assembly GCF_048418815.1). Classification (NCBI taxonomy): domain Eukaryota; kingdom Metazoa; phylum Chordata; class Chondrichthyes; order Myliobatiformes; family Dasyatidae; genus Hemitrygon; species Hemitrygon akajei. The sequence continues at coordinate 170,102,158 of NC_133130.1, read as the reverse complement.
CAGAATAAAAAATAACTACTTAGAGACTTTCATTGCAACTAAAACTTGCTATTCTATTATTTTCATGCAATGGTTCTTTTATTTAAATTAACCATATTTATTTTGACACATTGGCCCTTCGGAGAGCAAACATCAAAGTACTGGGTACAGAAGTTCGGATGTTATGTTGAAGATGTATAGGACTTTAGTGAGGCCTAACTTGGAGAATTGTGTGCAGTTCTGGTCACCTACATTCAGAAAAAAATATCAATAAGATTGAAAGAGTGCAGAAAAAAATTATAATGATGTTGCCGGGACTGAGTTACAGGGAAAGGTTGAATAGGTTAGGACTTTATTCACTGGAGCGTAGCAGAATGATGGAACATTTGATATGGGGTATACAAGATTATGAGGGGTATAGATAGGGTAAGTGCAAGCAGGCTTTTTTCCGCTGAGATGGGGTGGGACTGGAGTTCATGGGTTAAGGGTGAAAGGTGAAATGTTTAAGGGGAACCTGAGGGGGAACTTCTTCACTCAGAGAGCGGTGACAGTGTGGAACGAGCAGTCAGCAGAAGCGGTGGATGTGGGTTCAATTTCAAGATTCAAGAGAAATTTAGATAGATAGTTAAGCAGGGACTGGATGGGTTGAAGAGGGTGCTTCTGTGCTGTAGTGCTGTATGACTCAATGACAATAAATGGCAGATTTTTCCTCCTCAGAACTGTCATCACAGAGGGCTTACAAGTGAGATATTAAACAACCTTTTGCTGAGAATGTGTTTTTTTGCAAATTGGGTGTTGGAGCCACTTCTTTTCACGTTATACGTCAATAATCTGGATGATGGAATTGATGACTTTGTGATCAAGTTGGTGAACGATACAAAGGTAGGTGGAGGGGCAGGTAGAGTTGAGGAAACAGGGAATCTGCAGAAGGACTCGAACAGATTGGATGATGGCCAAGGAAGTAGTAGATGGAATATAATGCTGGGAAGTGTGTGGTCATGTACTTCGGTAGGAGGAATAAAAATGTAGACTATTTTCTAAATGGGGAGTAACTTCAGAAATCAGAGGTGCAAGGGGTCTTGGGAGATCTCGTGTAGGACTTCCTGAAGGTTAACTTGCAAGTTAAGTTGGTGGTGAGGAAGACAAATACAATGTTAGTATTAATTTTGAGAGAACTAGAATATAAAAGCAAGGATGTAATGCTGAGATTTTGTCAGACATCTCGAGTATTGTGAGCAGTTTTGGGCCCCATATCTAAGAAAGGATGTGCTGGTGTTGGAGAGGGTCCAGAGGAGGGTCATGAGGATGATCCCAGGAATGAAAAGGTTAATGTAGGAGGAGTTCTGGGCCTGTGCTCGCTGGAATTTAGAACAATAATAGGGGTTCCTGTAGAAACCTACTGAATATCGAAAGGTCGGGATACAGTGAATGTGGAAAGGTGTTTCAATTAGTGGAGGAGTCTAGGACCAGAGGGCACAGCCTCAGAATAGAGGGACATCCCTTTAGAACTGAGATGAGGAGGAATTTCTTTAGCCAGTAGGTGGTGAATCTGTAGAATTCATTGCCATAGATGGCCCTAGAGACCAAGTCATTGGGGGTGATTAAAGCAGAGGTTGATAGGTCCTTGATTAGTAAGAGTGTCAAAGGTTATGGGGAGAAGGCAGGAGAATGGGGTTGAGAGGGAAAACAGATCAGCCATAATGGAACGGGTATAGAGTGGAGATAAAGTCCATAAGATCATAAGACATAGGAGCAGAATTATGCCATTTGGCCCATCGAGTCTGCTTCAACATTCAACATTCTCCCCTCCTCAGCCTCACTCCCCTGCCTTCTCCCCATAACCTTTGATACCGTGTCCAATCAAGAACCTACCAAGCTCTGCCTTAAATACACCAAATGACCTGGCCTCCACAGCTGCCTGTGGTAATAAATTCCACAAATTCACCACCCTCTGGCTAAAGAAATTCTTCTGTATCTCTGTTTTAAATGGACGCCCCTCTATCCTGAGGCTGTGCCCTCTTGTCCTAGACTCCCCCACTGTGGCAAACATCCTTTCCACATCTACTCTGTCTAGGCCTTTCAATGAGATCCTCCCTCATCCTTCTGAATTCCAGTGAGTACAGACCCAGCTCTATCAAATATTCCTCGCATGATAACCCTTTCATTCTTGGAATCACCCGTGTGACTCTCCTCTGAACCCTCTCCAATGCCAACACATCTTTTTTTAGATGAGGAGCCCAAAATTGTTTACAATACTCAGTTCCTTATAAAGCCTCAGCATCACATCCCTACTCTTATCTTCTAGACATCTGGAAATGAATGCTGACATTGCATTTGCTTCCTCACCCCTAACTCAACCTGCAAGTTAACCTTTAGGGTGTTCTGCACAAGGACTCCCAAGTCCTCTTGCATCTCAGATTTTTGGATTTTCTCCCCACTTAGAAAATAGTCTGCACATTTATTTTACTACCAAAGCGTATGATCATGCATTTTCCAACATTGCATTTCATTTGCAACTTTCTTGCCCATTCTCCTAATCTGTCTAAGTCCTTCCGCAGCCTCCCTGTTTCCTCAACACTACCTGCCCCTCCACTAATCTTTGTATCTTCTGCAAACTTGGCAAACAAAGCCCATCTATTCTATCATCTAAATCATTGATATACAGCATAAAAAGAAGCAGTCCCAACACTGACCCCTGCGGAACACCACTAGTCACTGGCAGCCAACTAGAAAAGGATTCTTTCACTCTCACTCGCTGCTTCCTACCAATCAGCCAATGCCCTAACCATGGCAATAACTTCCCTGTAATACCATGGGCTCTTAACTTGGTTAGCAGCCTCATGTGTGGTACTTTGTCAAAGGCTTTCTGAAAGTCCAAATATACAACATCCACTGCATCCTCTTTATCTATCCTACTTATAGACTCCTCAAAGAATCCCAGCAGGTTCATCAGGCAGGATTTTCCCTTAAGGAAACAATGCTGATTTTGTCCTATCTTGTCCTGTGTCACCAATTACTCCATAACCTCATCCTTAACAATTGACTTGAACATCTTCCCAACCACTGAGGTCAAGCTAACTGGTCTATAATTTCTTTTTTGCTCTCTTCCTCCTTTCTAAAAGAGTGGGTTGATACTTTCAATTTTCCAGTCCTCTGGCACTATGCCAGAGTTCAACGATTTTTTTTTGAAAGATGATTACTAATGCCTCCACTATCTCTACCACTACATCTTTCAGAACCCTAGGGTGCAGTTCATCTGGTTTGGGTGACTTATGTACCTTTATGCCTTTCAGCTTTTTGAGCACCTTCTCCTTTGTAATAGTAACTGCACCCACTTCTCTTCCCTCACACCCTTCAACATCTGGCACACTGCTAGGGTCTTCTACAGTGAAGACTGATGCAAAATACTCATTCAGCTCATCTGCCATCTCCTTGTGCCCTGTTATTATTTCTCTGTCCTTGTTTTCTAGCGGCCCTATATCCCCTTTCATCTCTTTTACTATCTTTTACTATCCTTTTTACTTTTACTATCCACTTTGTTATTGTTTGTTAGCTTGCTTTCATATTTCATCTTGTGCCTCCTAATGACTCTTCTAGTTGCTCTCTGTAGGTTTTTAAAAGCTTTCCAATCTTTTGTCTTCCCAACTAAATTTTGCTTCAGAAATGTCTCTACCAAAGGAGGAGTGAGGTGCTCCCTCCCTCCACTAGCCTGCAGGTCACTCTTGGGAAAGTGTATCACCTGATCAGGGTCACGTGAAGCCATGGGAGCAGGTTTGTATGAGCAGCTGGTGCACATCACAAGTCCTGGTTATGCGACCACTGACGCCAGGCAGACAATCTCTGCGGTATTGATCATGGCTGGGGTCACCCATCTTGTAAAGACTCAGCCCAGAAAAAAACACTGGCAAACCAATTCTGCGGAAAAATTTGCCAAGATCAGTCACGGTCGTGGAAAGACCACAAACGTCCACATCGTATGTCATGGCACATGATGATGATGTTGATGGAATGGCAGAGCAGACTCAATGGGCTGAATGGCCTAATTCTGCTCCTGCGTCTTATGATCTGATGGACCCCCCAAAAAAATAGGCAAATAGAGAAATTCAGACATTGGGAACACACTTTAAAAAGTAAAAGCAATAATGTTAATGGTAATAATTGTTTATCAGAAATAATATTGATATTTTATTTTAAGCTGATAGAAATCTCTTCTACTTACTGTTAGCTTTGGTGCTTTTCTTCTTTTCCAACACCTCATTCAGTTCCCTGTTCAACCATATTGGCTGCTTAACACTTCGGGAAACTAACCATTCCAAAATAACACTCTTTCCTTCTGCGTCACTGATGTCAGGCAGACGGCCAAAGCGCAGCTCACAATATTTGGATGCCTGCTGCCATGTTAAGGGTGTTGTTATGTATTCATAACTGTGGTATGATGAATCAAAATACAATGAATTACCAGAAGCTGTGAAATCGGAAAGAAAATACAATTATCAGCCAAGCGTTTGCATTCCCAGTTTCTTATCACAGTCTGAATTTAATTGGCGTTCACATATTATTCACACAGAACGTCTCTGAGGATCTATGGTGGGCCAGCGTATCGATGCAGTTACAAAGGAGGCACGACAGTGGCTACATTTCAATAGGAGTTTAAAGAAACTTGGTATGTCACCAGGCACTCGCGAATTTCCACAGATATACCGTGGGGAGCATTCTAACTGGCTGCATCACCGTCTGGTATGGGGGTGGGGGAGATCTGGCTAACTGCACAAGATCAAAAGAAGCTGCAGAAAGTTACGAACTCTGCCAGCTCCATCACGGGCACTAGCCTCCCTAGTGTGCAGGAGTGATGCCTCAAAAGGTTTCATCTATCATTAAGGACCCCCATCACCCAGGGCATGCCCTCTTCTCATTACTACTATCAAGAGGAAGTACAGAAGCCCGAAGGCCACACACTCAATGATTCAGGAGTAGGTTCTTCCCTCTGCTGTCAGATTTCTGAATGGACATTGAACCCATGAACACTAGTTGTTCCTTTTCACACCTTGTGGTGCATCAGGCAGCAATTTTGCTGTATCCGTAGCATTTGATTGCTTTTTAGAAGGCCAAGTTGCTAACTCGACGCTCAACCCAGCATGGATGGAAAGCGTGCAAGGAATCAACTGGTTTGAACTCGGGACCAGGAGGCGGGTGCTGACACCCCTGCACCACTGGCTGGCAACATGAACACTACCTCACCACTCGCTTTCCCTGTTTGCACTACTTATTTCACCGAACCATGTAATACATACTTACTGTAATTCAAGCTTTCTCTCTATTATCATGTAATACACTGTACTACTGCTGCTGCAAAGACAACACATTTCATGACAAGAGCTGGTGATATTAAGCCTGATTCTGAAAGCTGTTATCTACAGCAGGGGTCACCAACCTTTTTTGAACCGCGGACCGGTTTAATATTGACAATATTCTTGCGGACCGGCTGATGGGGGGTGTTAATCACAACCGGAATATAGCTGATAAGTCAACTATAAGTCACTTATAAGTGGCTAATACACTCAATTTTGTTTCTAAAAAGGTTTATCTAACGAATTTAATATTAAACACACAGCATGTATTTTCCTTGCATGAATATAGTGATAAGTCAATTATAACTCACTTATAAGCCAATAGCATCATAACATTTTAAGTAACGTTTGGATATTAAACACACAGCGCATATTTTCCTCATATGAACATATACAATCATTGCAACAAACCAGCGAGAGGACAAGGTAAGGACCGGAGGTCCCCGTACCGGGGCCGCGGTGGTCGCCGTCCGGAGAGAGCAACCGACCGAGCGAGGAGTGTGACAGGACGCATGCCCGCCCCCCTTGTAGGTAGGTAGGATCTATCGGCCGTCAAAAGTTTGGCTCGAGGTAGCTGCTCTGCTACTTACGAAACGCTGAGCCTGAATTAGGCCATCTGCGAGTATTTTAGCACCGAGTTCCCCACGGACATTCGGTGTGGTGAACAGGTTCAGAGGCGGCGCCCGTCTGTCCGCGCTCCAGGCCAGTAGCATTGGCACTTCTCACCTGCCACGCGGGGCGGCCACTAACCCGAGGCCAAGCAGTGATCCCTGGCACGAGGGTATCACTGCGTTTAGGCGACCGATGACCTCGTGCGCATTCAAGTTCAACAGTGGGCATGACAGGGAATGAGGAAAGGTGCAGCTGACTCCTATCGTTTCATATCGGCAAATCATATCATTTCCTCGCGGCCCGGTGGTTGGGGACCACTGCTTAAATGGACTTTGAAGCCATGAACACTACCTCACTTGTTTTATTTCTGTTTTTGCACTATATTTAATCAATTCAATATACATATAAATACTTACTTTGATTTACTTAAATCGACTTATTAACTTTTTTCTATATTGTCATGTACTGCATTGAACTGTTGCTGCTAAGTTAACAAATTTCTCGACACATGCCAGTGATAGTAAACCTGATTCTGAACCTAACAACCCTATCAACCTGTATGGCAACTTTGAGCGATCAACGGACATGGACCCCAAGATTCCTCTATTCCTCACACTGCTATGAATCTATCACAAACAAGAGAAAATCTGTAGAGGTTGATCTGAGCAACACAGACAAATGCTGGAGGAACTCAGCAGGCCAGGCAGCATCTACGGAAAATAAAAATGGGTATTCCACTTCCTATTCCCATTCCGATATGTCCATCCATGGCCTCCTCCACTGTCGGGTTAAGGCCACAATTAGGTTGGAGGAACAACACCTTATATTCCGTCTGGGTAGCCTCCAACCTAATGGCATGAACATGGATTTCTCAAACTTCCAGTAATGCCTCCACCTCACCCCCCTTCACCATTTCCCATCCCCTTGTCCCTCTCTCATGTTATCTCCTTGCCTGCCTGTTTCCCCTTTCTTCTTTCTTCCATGCCCTTCTGTCTCTTTTACCAATCAAACCCCAGCTCTTTGCTTCATCCCTCCTCCTTATAGCCTGGCGTTTCTCTGTCTCCGCCCCCCACCTTTCAAATCTGCTCCTCAGCTTTTTCTCTCCAGTCCTGCCGCAGGGTTTTGGCCCAAACGTTGACTGTGCTTTTTTCCACGGATGCTGCTTGACCTGTTGAGTTCCTCCAGCATTTTGTGGGTACTGTTTAGAATTCTGTTTTTATTCCTGTATTATGCATAGAGGGTGACAGGGTGGAGATACATCTCTACCAAAGGAGGTTTTCCTTCCTTCCGCTAGCCTGCAGGTCACCCTTGGGCAAGGTGTAGCCCCTGCCCCTGGATCAGGGTCACGTGAAGCCATGGGAGCAGGTGGTGGATGGTCGTATGAGCAGCTGGTGCAGATCACAAGTCCTGGTTATGCGACATTGATGCCAGGCAGTCAATCTCTGAAGAGTATTGATAATGGCTGGGGTCACCCATCTTGTGAAGACACTGCCCAGAAGGCGGCAATGGCAAACCACTTGTGTAGAAACATTTGCCAAGAACAATCATGGCCGTGAGACCCTGATCGCCAAGATCACATGACACAGCTCTTAATGATGATGATGGCGATTATGCCAAAGTGCGTCCGCCTCCAGCACGTAAGTGTCATCACAAAGAAGGCAAGGCAGTGCCTCTGCTTTCTTAGAAGTTTGTCTCCAAAAACTTTGACAAACCTCTACAGTGGCGAGTATTTTACCTGATACCTCATGGCCTATTATGGAAACACCAATAACCAGGAATGGAGAAGCCAACATAATGGGATGGATACACCCCAGCCCATCGCAGGAAAATCCCTCCCCACCATTGAGCACTGACACAAGAAATCATCTATCATCATCAAGGACCCTTCCCATCTAGGCCACGCTCTCTTCTTGCTGCTGCCATCGGGAAGGAGGTACAGGAGGCTGAGGTCCCACACCACCCAGGTTCAGGAACAGTTATTACCCCTCAACCATCAGGCTCCTGAACCGGTGCAGATAACTTCACTCACCAACAGGTTCAGGAACGGTTATTACCTCTCAACCATCAGGTTCCTGAATCAGTGTGGATAACTTCACCCACCTCAACACCAAACTGATCCCACAACCTAGGGACTCACTTTTAAATACTCTACAACTCATGTCCTCTGCATTATTTATTTATTTTTTATTTCATAAGACGCAAGAGCACATTTAGGCTATCTAGTCCATCGAGTCTGCTCCACCATTCCATCATGACTTTTTTATTGTCTCTCTCAACCCTATTCTCCTGCCTTCTCCCTGTAACCTTTGACTCCCTTACTAATCAAGAACCTGTCAACTTCCTCTTTAAATATACCCAATGACTTGTCCTCCAAGCTGTCTGTGGCAATGAATTCCACAGATTCACCACACTTGGGCCAAATAAATTCCTCTTCAACGCTGTTCTAAATGAACATCCATCTATTCTGAGGCTATACTCTGGTCCTCGACTCCCCCAACTATAAGGAATATCTTCTTCGCATCCACTCTGTTGAGGCCCTACAATAGTCAGTCTGCTTCAATGAGATCGCCCCTCATTCTTCTAAAACAGTGGTCCCCAACCAGTGGCCGCAAAGCATGTGCTACCGGGCCGCGAAGAAACAATATGATTTGGCGATATGAAACGATATGAGTCAGCTGCACCTTTCCTCATTCCCTGTCACGCCCACTGTTGAACTTGAACGCACGCGAGGTCATCAGCCGCTTAAATACAGTGACACCCTCACACCAGGGATCACTGGCTGCCTTGCAGGAAGTGCCATTGCTACTGGCCTGGAGCGCGGACAGATGGGCGCCGCCTCTGAACCTGTTCAGCACACCGAACGTTCGTGGGGAACCCGGTGCTAAAATATTCGCAGGCGACCTAATTCGGGCTCAGGTTTTCGTAAGCAGCAAGGCAGCTACCTCGCCATGATCTACTGCAAGTCATCCCTCGAGCCAAACTTTTGTCGGCCGATGTATCCTACGAGGGAGGTGGGCACGTGTCCTGTTGCACTCCTCCTCGCTCGGTCAGGCGCTCTCTCCGGACTGTGACTGTCGCGGCCCCGGCACGGGGACCTCCAGCCCTGACCTTGTCCTCTCACCCCACCCACAACCAACTGCACCTGGCCAAGGCGTCTGGCTGCGGGCGGGCGGGAGGCTGGAGTTTTGAGGTAATGAAGCCCTCAAAACTGCTTCGCACCTTGAGTCCAAGCACCCTGCACTTAAAGACAAACCTGCTAAGTTTTTTCAGCGGAAAAAACGTGAGCAAGCGGAACGGAAGCAAGTGCTGATAGCCACGAAAACTAAATTGCAGGATAGACTGGACATAAGAAACCTCCTTCGAGTATCAGTGCAAAAAAAAGGTTGGTGACCCCTGTTCTAAAATCCAATGAGTACAGGCCCAGAGCCATTATATGTTAACCCTTCCATTCCTGGAATCATTCACGATAGATTGTCTTCTTTTGCAGATAGATTGTCTGTTAACCTTTGTTTCTACGTAGTTTGTATTTCTTTGTTCTACAGTGAATGCCCACAAGAAAATGAATCTCAAGGTAGTATACAGAGCCATAGGCATTCTTTGGTGATTGATTTACTTTGACTCTGATTTACTCTGGATGTACCTTTCAAGCAACCCCACCATGGCAAACAAAAAGTACTGTGCTGTAACTTCAGCCTTTAAAAGATACAGATTGTTTCTTGCATTATTTTATCTCACAAGATATGATGGCAGAATATAGCATTAATAGTAAGACTCTTGGCAATGTGGAGGATCAGAGGGATCTTGGGGTCCGAGTCCATAGGACACTCAAAGGCGCTGCGCAGGTTGACTGTGTGGTTACAAAGGCATACGGTGTATTGGCCTTCATCAATCGTGGAATTGAACTTAGGATCCGAGAGGTAATGTTGCAGCTATATAGGACCCTGGTCAGACCCCACTTGGAGTACTGTGCTCAGTTCTGGTCACCTCATTACAGGAAGGACGTGGAAACCATAGAAAGGGTGCAAGAGGAGATTTACAAGGATGTTGCCTGGATTGGGGAGCATGCCTTATGAGAATAGGTTGAGTGAACTCGGCCTTTTCTCCTTGGAGTGACGGAGGATGAGAGGTGACCTGATAAACGTGTACAAGATAATGAGAGGCATTAATCGTGTGGATAGTCAGAGGCTTTTCCCCAGGGCTGAAATGGCTTGCACAAGAGGGCATAGTTTTAAGGTGCTTGGAAGTAGGTACAGAGGAGATGTCGGGGTAAGTTTTTTTACACAGTGAGTGGTGAGTGCGTGGAATGGGCTGCCGGTGTCGGTGGTGGAGGTGGAAACGATAGGGCTTTCTAAGAGACTCCTGGATGGCTACATGGAGTTTAGAAATATAGAGGGCTATGGGTAAAGCCTAGGTAGTTCTAAGGTAGGGACATGTTCGGCACAGCTTTGTGGGCCGAAGGGCCTGTATTGTGCTGTAGGTTTTCTATGTTTCTGTGTTTCTGTGCTTCTACCTCCTTCTACTTTACATTGATGAACAAAATACAAATAAAGGAAGTCCTTCTTACAAGTACAATACAGATAAATTATGTGCTATCTTGTGCCTGGAAACTTCACATATATATTTTTTAATCAATCCCAATCAGCAACTTTTTTTTACAAACTTGAGAAAATCTGCAGACGCTGGAAATCCAAGCAACACACACAAAATGCCGGAGGAACTCAGCATTGGCACCTTTTTAGCCAATAAGCAGTTAAATTACACTCACAGTCTGGACTTCTCTGGTCTTTATTTGCGTTTAAACTGTGCAGATGACTTCATCAGCACAGTGTGATAGAAGGAGCTACGCCCAAGCGTGGAAAGGCATTGAACGAGGCAAATGACTGAACCAACAAGATCCCTTAAGTAAACCACCCTGTCCCTTAAGTACACAACACTCAGCAAACACACGCTTTTGAATCTAGTTCGTGTCTTGGTTCCGGAGTCAGAACCTGGATTATTACTGCTAATGCTAGCTCTGAACATTTGTTGTTTTATGGCAACAGTACAATGCAAGGCATAAACATTATAGTAAATTACAACAAACAAATAGTACAGAACTTGCAGTGATTTCATCAGAATCCATGCTTGACATCAAAACTTTCTCAAATGGCTGGAGGAACTCAGAGAGTTTGGAGGGGAACAAACAGTTGATGTTTCAGGCCGAGACCCTTCACTGATATCTTACAGTAATTGTCAGTGAAAAGAAAACTGATTCTGATTCCAAAACTGAGAGTCTCGGTAGATGTCTGATGAAGGGGCTTGTCTCAAACAACAACAGTTCATTCCTTTCCACAGACGCTGCCTGACCTGCTGAGTTCCTCCAGCATTTTGTGCTTGTTGTTCAAGATTGCCAGCATCTGCAGAATCTCACGTGTTTATCAAAATATTCTCACTCACTTTAAAAAAGCATAATTATTTCAAAATCACTATTGGAAGATACCCCCATTGCATGCCTAGCATCTACAGTGCTGTGCAAAATCTTAGGTGCGCGTACATGTAACTAGGGTGCCTGAGGCTTCTGCACAGTACTGGATTTGTCAACGTTAAGTGGAGAGCAAGATCGTAAATCTGGCAGGAGCAAACCGTGTTGGGAACGGTGATGGCGGAATGCTGCGGAAGGGGAGGGGGCAAGTGGCAAAGGAGGAGATCCCGGTGTGGGGGTTGGCATGGGTGCAGACACCAATCAAGGTCATTTGATTCCAAACTATTGGTTTATAAATCATTAAAGAATGCCTCTCTGGTGCTTCTCGCTCCCTCCTCTCTCCCTTCCCCTTTTCCCAACCATGATTCCCTTCTCCCTGTCCCCTTCCCACTCTCAGTCCAGATCAGAATCAGGTTTAGTGTCACTCACGTATGCCATGATTTTTTTTGGCTGCAGTACATTGCAACACATAAAATTACCACAGTCGTCTGCAAAAGTCTTAGGCGCCCTAGCCATATATATGCGCTTAAGACTTTAACAGAGCAGTGTACAAGATTTAGAATTTGCATTTGCCATACGCTTAGGTCATCTGCCCACATTGTTATGTTACACCACAGGAGAAGCACAACTTGTTCAATCTCTACACATTTATTCTTACCCTGAGATAGGATGCCATTCACGCTGCAGGCCTGCAGGAAGGAAATAGAAGACAAAGTTCAAACTTGCAGTAAATTTTATTATCAAACTACATAGATGTCACCATATACAACCCTGGGATTCATTTTCTTGTGGGCATACTCAATAAATCTACAGAATAATAACTAAAATGTTATCAATGAAAGACTGCCCAACTACTGAGTTCAAACAGAGTGCAGAAGACAAAAAAAACTCTGTAAATGCAAATATAAGTTAGTAGCAATAGGTAACGAGAAGAGTCCTTGAAAGTTAGTCCTTCAGTTGCGGGAGCAACTCAATGATGGGGCAAGTGAAGTAGGGTGAAATTATCTCCTTTTGATTCAGAGCCTAATGGTTGAGGGGTAATAGCTGTTCCTGAAACGGGTGGTGTGAGTCCTGAGGCTCCTGTACCTTCTACCTGAGAGACCAACAGCTTCATCTAAAATGTTATCTTTTACAGAATGTAATACACTATTTTAGTGATTTATATTCCATTCATAATTACTGTTGATTGAGGGAAAAGTCAAATTCAAGTTTAATGTCAGGCACATATATGAAAACTGACTTGGAGCAGCATTAAAGGCAGAAAGCATCAGATAAGTGGCATTCAGAAGAAAACATGAATTAAACAAATTATACATAATTTTTGCAAGAAATAGTACCACTAAGATAAAAAAAAAGCAACAGTCTAGCGCAAAGTGATCGAAGTGATCACAGGGTTGTTATACTGAGCGTAATGATTGGCATTGTGCTGGCTGGTTCAAGAACTAAATGGTTGAAGGAAGTAGCTGTTCCTGAACCTGGTGGTCTGGGACTTCAGGCTTCTGCACCTCCTGCCAAATGGTAGCTGCAAGAAGACAGTATGGCCTGAACAGTGGGGATCTTCGATGTAGGGTGTTGCCTTCTTGTGGCAACACCTCCTGTAGTTACCACCAATGGTGGCATCACTTCTTTTGGAAACAGAGCCGTTTTAAATAAAAATTCTTACTCCTAGTTCCATTGACACTGAAAGGAAAAGGGAAGTCAATTCAGTGCCAGAGCTTTCAAAATGGCGTTAGCTAAATAAGACCATAAGACATAGGAGCAGAATTAGGCCATTTGACTCATTGAGTCTGCTCCACCATTCCATCATGGCTGATTTATTATTCCTATCAACTCCATTCTCCTGCCTTCTCCCTGTAACCTTTGACACTCTCATTAATCAAGAATCTATCAACTTCTGCTTTAAATATATCCAATAACTTAGCCTCCACAGCCATCTGTGGCAATGAACTCCACAGATTCACCTTCTGGCTAAAGAACTTCCTGGTCATCTCTGTTCTAAAGAGATGCCCTTCTATTCTGAGGCTGTGCTCTTTGGTCCCAGACTCTCCTACTGGAGGAAACATCCTCTCCACATCCACTCTACGTAGGTCTTTCAATATTCGATAGGTTTCAATGAGATCCCTGCCCCCTCCCCATCCTTCGAATCTCCAGTGAGTACAGGCCCAGAGCCGCCAAACACTCACCGTACATTAACCCCTTCATTCCCACAATCACTCTTATGAAAAGTTTAAGGGGAACATGAGGGCAAACTTCCTATCTCAGAGCATTGTGAAAGAGTGGGATGAGCCGCCAGAGCAAGGGGTGCATATGAGCTTGAATTCAACATTTAAGAGAAGTTTGAATAGGTACATGGGTGGCAGGGGTACGAAGGGCTATGGTTCAGGTGCAGATCGATGGGACTAAGCAGAATAATAATTTGGCATAGTCTAGGTGGGCCGAAGGGCCTGTTTCTGTGCGGTACTTTTCTATGACTCAATGACTCTAAGCTCCTTTGGACCCTCTCCAATGCCAGCTCATGCTTTCTTAGATAAGGGCTCCAGAACTGCTCACAATAGCCCAAGTACAGTCTGCCCAGTGCCACAGCGTTACATCCCTGCTTTTGTACTCTAGTGCTCTTGAAATGAAGGCTAAATTCTGGAAAGAAAGGGATTGGCAGGTTTACGAGCAACATACTGGGAAAGGGGCCAATTGGATTCTTCTTCCACAAAGCTGGCATCAGCTTGATGGGACAGACTATCTGCACACTGAACATACTGCAAATGCTTAAAATAAAACTTACCAGAAGTGCGCAGAAGGCAATAGTCGAGCCGTACATTTCTCTCTAACCGTTGTGAGAGTCCCCTGTTGTAATGAGAAGTTATATGGAAATAGTTTAACACCAGAAGTCCGGATGTTTGGCTGGTTATGAGTCGGAGATTTATAGGAGTTCCTGGACATTGCTGAGTTACAGTTCCACAGCGAACAGCAAAAACCTAATTGGTCTCAGGGATACACAGGCAGCAGCTCCAACCTTTGAAGCAGTTTAATTGTCCCCAGCAGAATAAACATATGTCATTAGGAAATCACCAACATAGCAATGCAATAAAGTTGTCAATATATACATATTTATTACACCCATAAATTAGAATTTAAAATAAAATGGAACCCCTGGCCACATATAAAATCGTTAACATTCAACAAAAGCAAAGGTGCGGAAGACATAGAAATGACTTTTCCTACTACGCTTGTTAGCATGTTGAGGAGTTGCGTTCCCGAGTGTCGTGGCAGGCGACAGTTCACAGCTGGGCTGAGTCTTCTGTTCTGGTCCCAGGGTTGAGAGCAGAGCCGTGTGGGTCAGTGAGCACTCTCACTGCCTGCCCCATTTCAGCCCAGGCTTCATCAGGAGGCTTTATTTTTAAACTCATTAGCTCTTAACAAAATTACTTTACAGCATGGTGACAGGCACTTTTGGCCCAACAAGCCACCAATTACACCCATGTGACCAATTGATCTACACCTTTGGAAGGTGGGAGGAATCCCATGGGGGTACAGGCAATGGCAGGAATTGAACCTGGGTCACTGGTGCTGGCACTATCGGTTTTAGTGGAAGTTGGTAGTCTGGTCTCTCTCACTTGTCGTTTGAGCACTGTGAGCAGGAATCGAACCACCGATTTCAAGTCTAGCACCTTAACCGCTTGGCCATCACAGCTCCAGCAATAACTCCTCAAAGTGAAAGATTCACTGGCAGAGTTGGTGCTTGAGTGGGGGATGAGAGGGGAAACAGAATTCAACATTCAAAGTTCAAAAATCAAAATAAATTTATTATCAAAGCTCATATGTGTCACCGTAGGCAACTCTTTCTTGCAGGCATTCACGGAAACGCCACAGAATCCCCGTAAGACCGCACCCAACAGGACGGATAAACAGCCAAGTGCAAAAGACAACAAACTGTGCACATACAAAAAGAAATAAAATAATAATATTAATAATAAATAAATAAGCAACAAATCTAAAGAACGTGAGATAAAAGGAGTCCTTAAAAGTGAGACCATAGTGAACAGGTGAAAAGGCACCATAAATATTTCCGAGGGAAAGAACAATGTTAAACTCTTACCCTACTCAGCAGGTTGTAAAGCAGATCCAGCTCTGAAGGTTAAATGTGGCGCAAGTTTTGTCTCTGAGAAGCACTTTGCTTCTGAACAGAAAGTTCTTCAGCCTTTCTGATGGTAATGAGGCTGGTTCCAAAGCACTGCTCGGAGGCCACGGCTCCCTCCTCCAGCACACCACGCTAGACTGTTAGAAATAGCTCACCACCTTCTGGAGGCTTCTTCTCTCTGAAATCTATTTAATAAACCTGGCGGAAAGTTGCCTCAGTTGATGTCACTTAACTCTGAGGGAGGAGGGGCGTTTGGTTAGACCATCCCTCTGGGAGCAAACAGTGGGCGAATTATTTACAGCCGCACAGACCTTTTCGTCTATCACTTGTTTAAATGATTTTGCAGATCTGCTCTTAGAAAATGAAACTAGAACCAAAATAGACAATGAACTGACTAACTGCATGTTGAATATTTAGGGGTGAGAAATGAGAGAAGGATCACCTGCTTATTCAAAGTGAAAGCAGAGAATTAGGTCGAGGAAGAGAGTGAGGATCTGGGCAAGCAAAGGAGAATTTATTAGACAAAGAAGCCATCAAGGCAATTTTATTTGTTATTGTCATATGCGATGTACAGTGGAAAAACTTGTCTTACAACGGGGTACCCTGTTATGACATGGGGCCTTGCCGTTAACCGAGAGATCCATGGATGTGTAGGTTAGTGTAATGGGTGAAACCATGGGCATAATTCACAACCACCAACACTGAGTTGGGGTTCACTTTCAGAGGCTGGTCTGACATGAAGTTTTTTACTGTGCTTTATGTTCTGGCTTTGGAGGACAATGAAGGAATTGCTATGGCTTCCTTTACCTTAAAATGCCTTGCTGTTTTATTTACAAACTACAGACCCCAGGCTGGGAACCCTTGTCTTACAACAGAGAACATGGAACACTACAGCTCAGTACAGGCCCTTCAGCCGACGATGTTGTGCTGACCTTTTAACCTTCTCTAAGATCAATCTAACCCTTCCCTCCTACATATCCCTCCATTTTTCTATCATCCACGTGCCTATCTAAGTTTCTTAAATGCCCTAAATGTATCTGCCTCTACAACCACCCCTGGCAGGGCGTTCCATGCCCTCACCACACTCTGTGTAAAAAAACTTCTCTCTGAATACTTTCCTCCAGTCACCTTAAAATTATGTTCTTTTGTGTTGGCCTTTCTCAGCCCAGGGAAATGTCTCTGGTTGCCCACTCCATCTATGGTTCTTATCAACTTATACACCTCTATCAAGTCCCCACTCAGCCTCCTTCTCTCCAAAGAGAAAAGCCATAGCTCTCAGTACCTCTCCTCGGTAAGCATGCTCTCTGATCCAGGGAGCATCCTGGTAAATCTCCTCTGCAGCCTCTCTGAAGGAGTAATTTTAAAAATTAATTTAAAAAATTAACTAAACCTTGCTCCTGGAATGAAGTGACCAGAACTAAACACAATACTCCAAGTGTGGAATGATTAGCCATTTAGCTATTAACTTCTCTTAGCTGTTGTGGCCACACGGTTGACCAGGACTACCTAATGGTAAAGCACTCAACCCCCTCGACCTCAGTGCTGTTGAAGTATTCGGAAGCATAAACAGCAACACCCCCCTCCCCCAAGGTCAGTGGCCAACTCCTCTGCTTTGCTGACATTAAGGTTCTGGTAAAGGAATTTGCAATTATTACTCAGACTTGCATGTCTCAATTTCTTCTATGATTTCTAACTGACAATTGTAGCCTTTTTTTAAAAATAAAAATGGGAAGTATTCATACTGAAAGTCTGGAAGGGAAACCCAGAACTGGGTGAGGACACAGGGTCCTGACGCATGGTCTCGGCCTGAAACATCAACAATTTCTTCTCCCTTGCAGAGGCCGCTTGACCTGCTGAGATCCTCTCATGGCGGGTTTGTTGCCACATAAAGTTACAAACCACGTGTTAAATGATCAGATATGGATGACTTATTTGACAATGGAATGAAGACGTGTTTACACAGCAAGTTTATCGACAGTGAGTTCCCCGGAGATACCAGGAATTCCGACTCTGCCTTTGATTAAGTGAAATCACCAGAGGCGCTTCACGGCAGCAGAGAACTACCAAAACCTGCACTGAAGCGCGTCGGAATCAGATTTTGCCAGTACAGGTACGGGAAACGTATCAGAATTGAAGGTGCCACACTCAGTATGCGGGAGGAACTCAGCAGGTCAGGTGGCATCGATGGAAAACAGTCAGCAGTTGCAGTCAGCGTTCCGGACCGAGACCCTTCTTCAGGACGGTGGTTCGGTGCCAAGCATAAAACACAGGCCAATACCATAACAGACAACGCAATAGTGACCGTCGACTTAAGTGATAATACTGAAAGCAGCCTTGAGAAATCAAAAATCAGAAGAATAATCAACTTACATGAATATGAACATCTGAAAAGACTCAATAATTAGCAATCAAACAAGGTGGGTGGGAAAGACCATTTAATGAATGCTGTACAAGCACTCCTTTCCTCTGCTAGCCTGCAGGTCACCCTTCGGCAAGCCCCTCCTCCCTGCCCCCTCGATCAGGGTCGCAGGAAGCCACGGGAGCAGGTGGTGGATGGTCATATGAGCAGCTGGTGCGGATCTCAAGTCCTGGTTATGCGACCACTGACGCCAGGCAGGCAATCTCTGAAGAGTATTGATAATGGTTGGGGTCACCCGTCTTGTAAAGACACTGCCCAGAAGAAGGCAGGGCCAAACCACTTCTGCAGAAAAATTTGCCAAGGACAATCATGATCCTGAGACCATGATCACTCACATCATACATCACGGCACACAACGATGGTGATGTGCAGGGACATTTGGGGTTTTACACCTGAGTGAATTTTGTTAAGAGCTGGATGGCTACAGGAAAGAAGCTTTGGAGATGACGTGCAGTCCTGGCGGTGATGGACTTGTAGTGTCTCCTTGATGGCAATTTGATGAATAGACGACTGCTCGGGTGAGAGGAGTCAGCAGTAATTCTATCATCCCTTTTCTTCGTGCTGGCATTGAACAGGCCTTCTAATGTCAGCACATGAGGTAACTCAACATTGGAGCAAGTGACCGAGAACTTGGATAAAGAAATGCGGCAAACCTATGTCATCAGGAAAGCATGAACGTAGCTCTGTAATTAAAATTCCCAATACGTAGAGCATGTAATTATTACACCCATAAATCAATTGAAGGATCGAGGATTAACTTTATCCACAATTTGCATTTGGAAATTGCTATGGTGAGCTGGTGCAACATACTACAAAAATAATGCTCAACAATTATACACAAAGAATGATATAAAATATAACATTAGGAGTTAAAGTACAAATGTGGGATAAAATGTGCATGAGTACATGAATACTGAGTTGAGGGATGGGCCGGTTCAGCTTGCTGCTTCACTCTGTGCTGAACTAAAAGTCTGGGGACGGAATGTTATTTGCTTGTGTCTATTGTTTGAATGATTTGTTTTTCTTTTCTCTGCACATTGGGTGTTTGACAGACTTATTTTAAAGGTTTCTTTGCTTCATGGCTACCCGTAAGGAAGCAAATGTCAAGGTGATATAATGTAAACAGCATTACAAAATGTGGTTTTAAGTGTTTACAGTGTACACACACAGTGCTGGAGGAACTCAGCAGGTCAAGCAACATCTTCGGAGGGAAATAAACAACTGAAGTTTCAGGCTGAGTAATAAATAGAAGGGGTGTGGGAGAGCTAATTAGAATGGCTGATCAGATTAATTACCTGGGGTAACACCTTCAAAGATGATGTAAAGTTTTTATTTTAATAGCTATATAGTGTTCTCCAGAAAGGAAAGTTTACAAGGTAGGTGGTGTCCACAATGAATTTTTCTTGCCCATGTCTTTGTCCTCAACATATATAGTCCTGCAGTGATGGTAGACTGCAGTCAATGACCTTTTCTGCTGAATGGGCAGTTCACTATTGTTTTTTCTATGTTGTGAGAGGATGCTACACCAAACCAGACAGCAATGGCTGACGTGAGGATGCTCTCTATGATGGCAGTGTAGAATTGTGCCAGTACGTTCTGGGGAAGATGGCATTTTACCAAATGCCACAAGTAGTAAGTACACCCTCTGCCAATGCATACAAAGTGCAGGAGGAACTCTGCAGGTCAGCAGCTAAGGAGATGGATAAACTGTTGACATTTTGGCATCAACTGACCTGATGAAACATCAGTGGTTTACTCCTTTCCATAGATGCTGCCTGACCTGCTGAGTTCCTCCAGCATCTTGTGTGTGATGTTTTGGATTTCCAGCATCTGCAGATTTTCTCTTGTTTGCCCTTGTGAGCCTTTTTGTTAATGAAGGAGATATGGTGCTCCCATTAAATTAGAATTTAAAATAACACTAAACCCCTATCCACATAAAAGTTGTTAACATTCAACAAAGATAAATGTGCAAAAGACATAGGGATAACTCCTTTTGCGTCTGTCTCAATGCATGTTGCGGTTGGATAGCAGGTATATTAGCAGGTAGAAGGTATATTCTCCATCTCACAGATGTCTGATAAAAGGAAAGAGGAGGGGGAAGAGGGAGGTGATCAGCTGGTTATGAGGGTGGGAGAGGAGAAGAGAAACACAAAAAATACAACTGCAGATGCTGTGGATCAAAGAATACGTACACAATGCTGGAAGAACTCAGCAGGCCAGGCAGCATCCGTGAGAAAAGAGTAGCCAACGTTTCAGGCCGAGACCCTTCATCAGGAATGGGGGGGAAGAGAGGGCCGAAGCCCAGTAATTGAGATAGGGGAGGGGGTAGGGCCTAGAGGCGCCAGGTGGAAACCAATCAGAGGAAGGATAAAGGGGGGAGGGGGAGGGGATAAGCATGAATGAACTGTAGAGATAAAGAAGCAGAAAGTTGAAAGGGGAGAGAGGCAGAGAGGGACCTGGGATAGGGGAAGGGGGAGGGGGAGGGGATTACTGGAAATTGGAGAATTCAATGTTCATACCACCAGGCTGGAGGCTACCCAGACGGTAGATGAGGTGTTGCTCCTCCAACCTGAGTTTGGCCTCATCATGGCAGTAGAGGAGGCCATGTATGGACATATCTAGATGGGAATGAGAGGCAGAGTTGAAGTGGGTGGCAACTGGGAGTTCCTGTCTATTGTGGCGGACGGAGTGGAGGTGCTCGACGAAGCGGTCCCCCAATCTGCGTTGGGTCTCGCCGATGTAGAGGAGGCCGCACCGGGAGCACCGGATGCAATAGACGACTCCAGCAGACTCGCAGGTGAAGTGTTGCCTCACCTGGAAGGGCTGTCTGGGGCCCGGAATGGTGGTAAGGGGGGAGGTGTGGGGACAGGTGTAGCATTTGCGATTACAGGGATAAGTGCCGGGTTGGAGTTCTGTGGGGAGGGACATGTGGACCAGGTAGTCGCAGAGAGAACGATCCCTGCAAAAAGCGGAGAGGGGTAGGGAGGGAAAGATGTGCTTGGTGGTGGGGTCCTGTTGATGGTGGCGTAAGTTGCGGAGGATAATGTGTTGGATCCGGAGGCTGGTGGGGTGGTAGGTGAGGACAAGGGGAACCCTGTCCCTGTTGTGGTGACGGGAGGATGGGTTAAGGGCTGAAGTGCGGGAAGTGGAGGAGATGCAGGTGAGGGCATCTTTGATGACGCCAGAAGGGAAACCACGATCCTGAAAGAAAGAGGACATTTGAGAAGTCCTGGAACGGAAAGCCTCATCCTGGGAGCAGATGCGGCGGAGATGGAGGAACTGGGAATAGGGAATGGCATTTTTGCATTGGGCAGGGTGGGAAGAGGTATAGTCAAGATAGTTATGGGAGTCAGTGGGTTTGTAGAAGATGTCAGTGGATAGTCTGTCTCCAGAGATGGAGACCGAGAGATCAAGAAAGGTGAGAGAAGTGTCTGAGATGGACCAAGTGAATTTAAGGGCTGGGTGAAAGTTAGAAGCAAAGTTGATGAAATTGATGAGCTCAGCATGGGTGCAGGAAGCAGCACCAATGTAGTCGTCAATGTAGCGGAGGAAAAGTTGGGGAGTGGTGCCAGTATAGATTTGGAGCATAGACTGTTCCACATAACCCACGAAGAGGCAGGCATAGCTGGGCCCATGCGAGTGCCCATGTCTACACCCTTGATCTGGAGAAAGTGGGAAGAACCAAAGGAGAAGTTATTGAGAGTTAGAACAAGCTCCACCAACCGGAGGAGTGTGGTGGTGCTGGGGAACTGGTGGGGTCTGTTATCCAAAAAGTAGCGGAGGGCTTTGAGGCCTTCTTGATGGGGGATGGAGGTGTATAAGGATTGAACATCCATGGTAAAAATGAAGCGGTCGGTGCCGGAGAATTGGAAGTTATTGAAGAGATGAAGGGCATGAGATGTATCCTGGATGTAGGTGGGGAGAGACTGAACTATGGGGGATAAAATGGAGTCCAGGTAGGCAGACACAAGTTTGGTGGGGCAGGAGCAGGCTGAAACTATGGGTCTGCCAGGACAGTCAGGCTTGTGGATCTTGGGGAGGAGGTAAAACCGAGCTGTGCGGGGTGTGGGAATTATGAGTTTTTTGGCTGAGGAAGGTGTCCGGAGTTGATGAGGGTGGAGATGGTGCGGGAGACAGTGGATTGATGTTTTTTGGTGGGGTCCTGTGGCAGGGGTAAGTACGAGGAGGTGTCGGAGAGCTGCCGTTTGGCCTCAGTGAGGTAGAGGTCCATCCGCCAGACTACTACGGCACCACCTTTGTCTGCAGGTCTGATGGTGAGGTTGGGGTTAGTGCAGAGAGAGTGGAGGGCAGTGCGTTCAGAGGGAGTGAGGTTAGAATAGGAGGGAGGGGTGGTGAAGTTGAGACGGTTGATGTCTCGGTGACAGTTAGAGATGAAAAGTTCGAGAGCAGGTAGAAGGCCCGATGGGGGTGTCCAGGAGGAGGAGGAGTGTAGAAGGCGGGAGAATGGATCATCACTGGGGGGAGGGGGGGGAATCCTTGTTGAAGTAGTAGGCTCGGAGACGTAGGCGGCGGAAGAAGAGTTCAGCATCATGGCAGGCACGGAACTTGCTGAGGTGGGAGCGGAGGGGGACAAAAGTGAGGCCCTTTGATGCACCATCAATAACTCTTGGAGAGGTGAGTCAAGGTAGGCTTTTATTGGCTGGAAGAAAGCACCGTCAGCAACAAGAGCCCACCACACAACATCCTGGAGACTGAGGGAGGAGCAGTGCCTCCAATCGCCTTTATACAGGGGTCTGTGGGAGGAGCCACAGGAGCAGTCGGGGGGGGGGGGCATGTCCAGACAGGAATATGTAGTTCACCACAGACGCTGCCTGACCTGCTGAGTTCCTCCAGCATTTTGTGTGTGTGTTACTTTGGATTTCCAGCATCTGCAGAATCTCTTGTGTTTTTGAAACACTCTGGCAAGGTGTTCTATGCTTCAGAACTTCTGTGGCCCAGCATCTGAGTCAGAATTACCGTGACTTATTTGAGTGTGAAATTTGTTCTATTTTTGGCAGCATTACAATGTAATACATAATGATAAAAACTGTGAATTACTTTAAGAAATATATATATATATATATATATATGCACACACACGCACACACATATATATGTATAGAGAGAGAGATGAGAGAGAGAGAGTTAAATGAAATAAGTGGCATAAAAAATATTTCATGTTCAGAGGTTCAACAATGTTCATTCAAAACTCTGATGGCAGAGGAAAAGATGTTCCTGAATCATTGAGTGTGTGTCTTCAGGCTCCCGTACCTCCTCTCTGTTGGTAGCAATGAGAAGAGGGCATGTTTTGGTTGAGGGTGTCAAGTCGGAGTTCTTGTTCTTCTTTGAACATGTGCAGCTTCCCCACTTGAAAGGGATTGAATGCGCCTACCCGAAGGTTTTTTAACCAGATTCCACTTAATGACCAAACAACTTTTCCTTTTTTCTCTCCTTTTATTTTTTGCAAGTGCGGCAGTTTGATAGTTCCGTTAGTTCCATTAGTCATTAGTCAGTAGTCACAAGTCATAAGGCATAAGTCTAGTCATAAGTAATCAGTCATTAGGTGAAAAAACTGGCTGCCTCTCAGACTTTGTAGACGAATTTGGACCCGCACCTCCGTTTCTCCAATGGACCAATATGGTCTCCAACCGTTATGTTTTCAAACCGGGTGACCGGGTATTTATTCATTTGTATTTGCACAGTTTGTCTTCCTTTGCACATTGGCTGTTTGTCAGTCTTTGTGTGCAGTGTCTTTACAAGATGGTGACCCCAGCCATTATCAATACTCTTTAGAGATTGCCTGGCGTCAGTAGTCACACAACCAGGACTTGTGATATGCATCATACGACCATACACCGCCTGCTCCCATGGCTTCACGTGACCCTGATTGGATGGAGGTGGGGGGGGGGCGGGGTTAAACAGGTGCTACACTTTGCCCAAGGGTGACCTGCAGACCAGTGGAGGGAAGGGGCACCTTACACCTCCTTTGGTAGAGATGTCACACCACTCCCACCACCTAGTCTTTCACCCTATTTATACAGCATGCAAGCTTTAAATACAACTTCCACTTTCGATGGTTGAAACATGTTTGCTTGAACGTCACCTTCTCAGGAAACAGGCTGAAATGACGTGGTTAGATCATGAGATGACTGAGACAGACGATAGTGACACTGATTTATTGTCAGGACGCTGGAGCAGGGATCCAATCGCAGACCCAGTACTGTGCACACAGTGATAGGAAATGAGTAACAAATCCCAAGGTACAAACAAAGTCAGCGTCAAAGTTCAGGCAGAGATCAAAACATCCAGAGAAATCCAAAATTACAGATACAAATGCTGGAAAGGCTCAGGAAAATTCACTGGCACAATATGGCAACAAACAGCTGAAAACACAGGACTGAAATACACTGAGCAATAAACAGAGAGGCAGATGATAGGTGGAGCACAATGAGACACAGGTGGCAGCAATACAGGTAATAATGAGAAACCGATGAGTGACGGAGTGCTCAGTGATACAGGGGCCGGAGTAGAGCAGGAGCGGGGACAGGAGCACATGGCAATACAAAACCACAGACTGACAGCTCGGGGGAAACACACAAAAAGACAGAGTTCAACTGGAGGTGCTGACATTTATTCAATCATTGGCATGTTCAGATCTCACTAAGATAATAGAGTTTGCTCACCTAAGAAAACTGGAGTATGAAACATAAGAGAATTGGAGTATGAGGGGACCATACTCCATATTCTAGCCTCTTCCCTACAGCCTCCCTTGACATACCCTTGGCGGCCACTTTTTAAGACAGGAGAGGAACCCGGTGTGGTTTTCTGATGCTGTAGCCCATCCACTTCAAGGTTTAATATGCTGTGTGATCTCAAATACTCTTCTGCACACTACAGTTGTAACGTGTGATTATTTGAGTTACTGTCGCCTTCCTGTCAGCTTGAACCAGTCTGACCATTCTCCTCTGACCTCTCTCAATAACAAGGCATTTTTCCCCACAGAACTGGTAAGTCAGCATGGCTTTGTGAAAGGCAGGTCATGCCTTACAAGCCTGATTGAATTTTTTGAGGAAGTGACTGAACACATTGATGATGGTAGAGCAGTAGATGTAGTGTGTATGGATTTCAGCAAGGCATTTGATAAGGTACCCCATGCAAGGCTTATTGAGAAAGTAAGGAGGCATGGGATCCAAGGGGACCTTGCTTTGTGGATCCAGAACTGGCCTGCCCACAGAAGGCAAAGAGTGGTTGTAGACGGGTCATATTCTGCATGGAGGTTGGTCACCAGTGGAGTGCCTCAGGGATCTGTTCTGGAACCCTTACTCTCTGTGATTTTTATAAATGACCTGGGTGAAGAAGTGGAGGGATGGGTTAGTAAATTTGCTGATGACACAAAGATTGGGGGTGTTGTGGATAGTGTGGAGAGCTGTCAGAGGTTACAGCGGGACATTGATAGGATGCAAAACTGGTCTGAGAAGTGGCAGATGGAGTTCAACCCAGATAAGTGTGAGATGGTTCATTTTAGTAGGTGAAATATGATGGCGGAATATACTATTAATGGTAAGACCCTTGGTAGTGTGGAGAATCAGAGGGATCTTGGGGTCCGAGTCCATCGGATGCTCAAAGCAGTTGCGCAGGTTGACTGTGTAGTTAAGAAGGCATATGGTGCATTGGCCTTCATCAATCATGGGATTGAGTTTAGGGCTGAGAGGTAATGTTGCAGCTATATAGGACCCTGGTCAGACCCCACTTGGAGTACTGTGCTCAGTTCCGGTCATCTCACTACAGGAAGGATGTGGAAGCCATAGAAAGGGTTCAGAGGAGATTTACAAGGATGTTGCCTGGATTAGGGAACATGCCTTATGAGAATAGGTTGAGTGAACTTGGCCTTTTCTCCTTGGAGCGACGGAAGATGAGGGGTGACTTGATAGAGGTGTATAAGATGATGAGAGGCATTGATCATGTAGATAGTCAAAGGCTTTTTCCCAGGGCTGAAATGCCTAGAGTGAGAGGGCACAGGTTTAAGCTGCTGGGGAGTAGGTCCAGAGGAGATGTCAGGATTAAGTTTTTTATGCACAGAATGGTGAGTGCATGGAATGGGCTGCCGGCAACGGTGGTGGAGGTGGATACGATAGGGTCTTTTAAGAGACTCCTGGACAGGTATATGGAGCTTTGTGGGCTGAAGGGTTTGTATTGTGCTGTAGGTTTTCTATATTTCTAACTGCTGCCTTTGGATTTTTCTTTTGTTTTTCGCACCATTTTCTGTAAACCCTAGAAACTCTTGTGTGTGTCAGGAGATCAGCACTTTCTGAGATACTCAAACCACCCCATCTGGCACCAACAATCATTCCACAGTCAGAGTCACTTAGATCACATTTCTTTCCCATTCTGATGTTTGGTCTGAACAACAACTGAACCTCTTGACCATGTCTGCATGCTTCTATGCATTGAGTTGCTGCCACATGATTGGCTGATTAGATATTTACATTAACGAGCAGGTGTACCTAATAACGTGGCCACTGAGTGTATTTAACCGGTTCTCTCATGAAGGCCACAATGAGTCTGCATCCTCCACATCTGCAAGTGGTGCACTCTAACTCCCAAGCACGCACCGCAAAAACATGCTTTGCTTCTTTGATTACTGTTAACTCTCCTGGTCCCAAACCCTCTCCACCAACGAAAAAATATCTTTCTACTATCCAGTCTTCCAAATCCCTCGTCATTTTATAAGCTTCAAAGTTCAAAGTAAATTTATTATCAAAGTGCATATGGGTCACTGAGATTCATGTTCTTGCTGGCATACTCAGTAAATCCAAGCAGCCTTAATAGAAGCAATGAGAGACGGCACCCAACAGGATGGACAAGCAACCAATGTGCAAAAGACAACTGTGCCAATGCAAAAGAAATAAACAAACAATAAATATCAAGAAAATTAGATGAAGAGTCCTTGAAAGTTGTGGGAACAGTTCAGTGATGGGGCGAGTGAAGTTATCCCCTCTGGTTTAAGAGCCTGATGGTTGAGGGGTAATAATTGTTCCTGAACCTGGTGGTGTGAGTCCTGAGGCTCCTGTACCTCCTTCCTGATGGCAGAAGCGAGAGAAAGCATGTCCCGGGTGGTGGGGTCCCTGATATCGAATGCTGCTTTCCTGCAAAGGGTGCATGGTGGCATAGTGGTTAGCTTTATAGTACTCGCGACTGGGATTCAATTCCTGCCGTTTGCTCGTTCTCCCTATGACATACGGGTTTCCTCCCACTGTCCAAAGACTTACTGGTTGGTAGGTTAATTAATCTTTGTAAATTGTACTGTGATTAGGCCAGGATTGAATAGGGGGACTGCTGGGAAGTGTGGCTCGAGGGTTGAAGGGATGGTTTCCGGTGTTCTATGGAATTTTTTGCATTTATTGTATAGAGTTTGTTGGTCTTTTATTATGTATTTTTGATCAATTTCTGTGTTAACCACCTGGTCCTGCATTGCCAAATGGAACCCTTCGGTTTCTGGGAAGAGGCCTCCAACTCTGAGCCAGGCGTTCAACGCTTCCTTTTCAATATCTAGTCCCCTTATTATAATTATTATTATCCTTGGAGCCCTAGTTAATGCAAAACAAATCATTTGCTTGTATCATGCAGTTGACAGGGTTGCTATTTCCAATTACCTGTAAGAAAGGAAATTAAACCAACTCACGATTGGTTGGAACAACTCAGGGGGTCGAGAATGATGAGAATGATCTAATTCTAGTTAGACCCTCCCCAATGCCCCTCCATCTATTACCCCCCATCACTGCACTGCACTGGAACACTCTAAACCACTTTGTATAATGGTGCTTACACTATAAATACATGTTTGTATTTATATATTTATGCACATTTTATTCCATATCCGCACTTTAACCTCCAAGGCAACACACACAAAATGCTGGAGGAGCTCAACAGGTCAGGCTTCATCTATGGAAACGAATAAACAGTTGACTTTTCAGGCTGAGATGTTTCATTGATACTGGAAAGGAAGGGGGAAGATGGCAGAATTTAAAAGGTGAAGAGAGAGGAGGGAGGATAGCTAGAAGGTGAAGCCAGGTGCGTTGGTGATGCACCATCAATAACTCACGCTGAGACTTAGGAAGCGAGATATCGGCTTTTATTGACTGGAAGAATAAACAACACTACATCCTGGGGAAAATGAGGGGGAGCAGCAGCCCACAGTCGCCTTTATACAGGGGTCTGTGGGAGGAGCCACAGGAGCAGTCAGACAGGTATATCTAGTTCACCACAGTTGGAAAGGTAAAGGGCTGGAGAGGAAGGAATCTGGTAGAAAAGGAGAGTGGACCACACAATAAAGGGAAGGACGAGTGTACCCAGGGGAGGTGAGTGGAGGTAAGAGGCCAGAGTGGAAATAGAAGAGGGGAGAGGGACGGAATTTTTTTTTACCGGAAGGAGAAACTGATGATCATACCATCAGGTTGGAGGCTACCCAGATGGAATATAAGGTTGCTCCTCCACCCTGAGGGTGGCCTCATTGTGGCACAAGAGGAGGCCATGGATGCGACATCTCAGAATGGGAATGGGAATCTGGGAAGTTCCACTATAGGTGGATGGAGCGGAGGTGTTCGATGAAGCAGTCCCCCAATTTACGATGTGTCTCACCTTTGTAGAGGAGGCCGCATTGGGAGCACCAGACACAATAGACGGCCCCAGCAGATTCATGGGTGAAGTGTGGCTTCAGCTTTAAGGACGGTTTGGGGCCCTGAAGGGAGGTGAATGGACACATGGGCTGCTTGCAGGGATAAGTGCCTAGAGGGAGATTAGTGGGGGTGGACGAATGGACAAGGGAATCAATGTGGAAGCGGTCCCTGCAGAAAGAGGAGGGAGGAGGTAAAGATATCTAACTGCTAAGTTTATTTTTACATAATTCTTTATACTTTATAATTATTGAATCTTTTTTGTTGCATGTCACACCAATACACCACAGAAAATTCCTAATCCATGTATATGGTGATAAAAATTAACTTTGATCCTTCAACAACATCGATGAGGGGTGGTAGCACAGCAGTTAGTGCAATGCTAGTACAGCTTGGGGCTTCGGAATTCAGAGCTCATTCCCAACACTGTCCAAAGGATTTTGTATGTTCTCCCCGTGACCACGTGCATTTCCTCCGGGTGCTCCAGTTTCCTCCCACAGTCCAAAGACGTTCTAGTTAGTAGGTTGATTGCTCATCGTAAATTGTCCTGAGATTAAGCCAGGGTTATGTCAGTTGGTTGCTGGGTGGTGTGAGCACATCTAGAAAAGCAGCATCCATCATCAGAGATCCTCTCCACCCAGGCCGTGCTCTTTTCTCACTGCTGCCATCAGGTAGAAGGTATGGGTATCTCAGGACTCACACCACCAGGTTCAAGAACAGTTACTATCCCTCAACCATCAGTCTCTTGCACAAAAGGGGATAACTACACTCATTCTATTTCTGGTGTTCCCACAAGCAATGATCTCACTTTAAGGACTCCTTATCTTGTTATTTCATGCTCTCACTATTTATTGTTATTTATTTCTATTTTGCATTTGCACAGTTTGTTGTCTTCTATGCTCATGCTCTCTCATTGATCCTGTTGGGGTCATCTATTGCATCCGATGCTCCCGGTGCGACCTCCTCTACATCGGCGAGACCCGACGCAGATTGGGGGACCGCTTCGTCGAGCACCTCCGCTCCATCCGTCACCACAGACAGGATCTTCCGGTTGCCACCCATTTCAACTCTGCTTCACATTCCCATTCGGATATGTCCATACATGGCCTCCTCTACTGCCATGATGAGGCCAAACTCAGGTTGGAGGAGCAACACCTCATATACAGTCTGGGTAGTCTCCAGCCCCTTGGTATGAACATCGAATTCTCCAACTTCCGGTAATTCCCTCCCCCTCCCCCTTCCCCATCCCAGTTTCACTCTGCCTCCTCTCCAGCTGCCTATCACCTCTCTCATGGTTTTGCCTTCTTCTACTACCCATAGTGCTTTCCCCTGACATTCCTTCTTCACCTTTCCTGCCTATCCCCTCCCTCACCCCTTGATCTTTCCTCTTATTGGTTTTTCACTTGGCACCTATCAGCCTTCTCCTTCCCACCCTCCCCCCCCCCACCTTCTTTACCTGCCCTGCCCTCTCCCTCTTCAGTCCTGACGAAGGGTCTCTGTCTGAAACATTGACCATTCATTTCCAAGGATGCTGCCCGACCTGCTCAGTTCCTCCAGCGTGTTGTGCGTGTTGCTTTGACCACAGCATCTGCAGAGTATTTTGTGTTTATTGATCCTGTTTACAGTTACTATTCTATAGATTTGTTGAGTATGCCCGCAGGAGAAAGAATCTCAGGGTTGTATATGGTGACATATATGTACTCTTATAATAAATTTTACTTTGAACTTTGAACTGCATCTCTAAATGAAATGTAAAAAATTAAAAGAATTGCCGATGTTTAGTTTGAAAGCCTTGTGTGTTTGGTTTCAAAATGAAATGTTGAGAATTATTTGTTACTCCAGATTGTAGCATCTGCAGGGGTTTATGTCTCCAAGCTAAACCAAATTATCTCTCTTCTCATGCTTCCCACTCACCACGTCCTAAACATGGAAATACACAATTTAAAAGGATGCAGATTCTAAAGTCAATAGCCCTACATCTCTTCAAATATCTTACAGTGAAATGTGTGGATGGGAGAGTTAACTGCCATTTTAGTGAGGGAAATAGCCATTGCCCTGGTTTCGACATGTTTAAGTGATCTCTGGCATTTTCCATGACAACCCATTTAATCTGCCTTGTTAGATAGGGTGTCCTCAGAGAGCTGAAATGCTCAGCCTAAGGTGAATGTGATCCCATTCATTAAGAAGTAGCCATAAATAATGGGTTGCTATTAGAAGGGGTTGGAGCATGCAAGTGTGGGAGATGGACA